>NC_137459.1:77542430-78026438 GCF_964235325.1 Thermobia domestica
CCCATATTAAGTTTAAGTTGGGGTATCTCAAGTTCCGAAACACGAATCCCCAAAATTCCTTAAAGTTTCATATTTGTCTTTGTTTAATTTACAAAATATATCAAACTCAGGTATGGTCCAGTTTGCTTTTCATGTCATCTTTGTATTCGGGTATCTCGAATTCCCAAAGTTGAATCGTCGAAATTTATTCAGATTCACGTTTCTCGTGGTATGATATACAAAATATATCAAAATAATGCATGACCCAGTTTGTTTCCCTGGTCACTCTTATGTTCGAATACCTCGAGTTCCGAACGTCGGAACATCAAAATTCTAATGTACAAAATACATCAAAATCTAGCATGGCCCAGTTTTGTTTCCTGCAGCTACAATTTATAGCTGAATTCAAGACGGTTCACTTTAAGATGACTATAATAATGGCCATATGCCTTCTTAGATAGTGTCTTGCCCACAGTAGCTATAATGCAGATTTCATTCCAATCCATGCTGTCATGTCCAATCTAGATCTAGATGTATACAGACTTTTAAATCACCCTGAATTTTCTAATTTACTTTTAGGAAATCTTTTATTCTGGCTACATAGATAAAAATCCTCGCAACATATAGGAGTTCTAACATATTATATTTAAAAAAAGAAATGTGGGCGACAGAGATACGATACTATTGTTTGCTATTGTTTCATCAAACAAAACCTAATATATTTATTCTCACCAAAGATTATGTTGTATAGGCATAAAGTAACAGATAGCAAATTCAACTTGATAGCCAGGAAATTTGTGATAAAATAACGGAATCAGATGAAACTAGAAAAATCGCCGACACGGTGCAATATTTCCTAATCATAAAACCTACATTACCTAAAATCCTACCCCCTAAAACTTGAGAGTTTTATCAATCAGTCACTATAACTTTTAGCTTCTGCTGTTAAGTCGTTGCTTACAGTGCAAAATGCATCGCAACAACAGAATAAATTTCTTCTTTCTTACGTCGAATCTCGTCCAACACATTGATTATCTTGTTTCACTTCTGAGTCGGGAGACGTCCGACATATTATCGCGTTTCTTGTCTCGCTTTGCTGTTGGAGTTTTCGTACGCATTTACTTTTACAGTACTTACAGTACTTATATCGTATATATAGTGCCAATTATAATATTTCTGTTTCTCAGCAGACCATGTGTTTTGATGTTAATGAACAGGTATTTGCGCGGATGTACTTGTATGAAAATGGCAGGAGGAGGCTTGTAGGTAACGTTGGTACTGAAAATTATGAATAAAAATTAATAAAGCACATTTTTTTACATAGTGTAAAACAGGTAACAGAAACATCAGACGTTTTTTAAACATTACGATAAGTACAGTCCTGTCTAAAATATATAACAGCTGGAGAATATGTTTGTGGCAAAAATAATGAAGATTTAGTGATTATTTACATCTACAGTATTTTGAACTATATAAGAGACAGAATAAGATAATTTCAACTTTCCCAATGTTTAATGTTCTACTTCAGTAGAATAGGTTCTTTATTTTTCTTTAAAAAAATCATAAATTTCCGTTTTAGTTTAACTGCTCTTACGTATATATGTTTGAGTGCTAGTCGCTCATCTCATCCATTCAAATATTCTGCCTTAGTGTTATCAAATGCTAACACCTGGGCACTTATGTTTAACCAAGATAAACGAATAGACTGCTGGCTATAAGAAAAATTCTCAGGCATTTGTTCACGTCATATCTTCAGAAGATATTCCGAAAGAAGCATTTCTCTATCTAGCAGCCAATCTTCCCAAGATCAGCAGCAGGAAATCCTGACGAATAGCATTCTGAGAAATTCCAAGACATCACAGCTTGTCGGAAATAATAGAAGCTCGCAGAAAGGATTAGAACGGCATTAATATTTAAGAGACTGTGAAGGAAGACACTCGTAGCTACTTAGTACCACAAAGATGCGGAATACCAAAGAATCCTCTCTATTTTCTCTCTCTCTTTTTTTTCAGACTCCCCATACCACCCTAAAGTCTTCTCACCCCTTTACCAACCAGAAATCTGCTTTGCACCATCGCACGCAAGCGACTGGCGGAAAGAGAAAAGATAAATGAATCCTATACTTTAAATGTACCGGAAGGCTATTCTCATAAAGACGTTTAAAAAACTGCATCTGGAACATTTTCGGCTCTATTGAGAATATGCTATGAGACATACTGTAAATCATGCAGGGAAAAGATCTACCTATATATGGAAATTAGTCGTTTGAAATTCTATAAGATATCTGAACTCGGTTGTTCGATTCATTTCAAAATGTATAAGATACCATATTTTCATAATATATAGCTATTCTACACGCCGCAAAATATAGTTTCTTAAAATATCATATGTTGGTAATATTTATAAAAAGATGTTAAAATTTACAATCTTTAAACAGCATTTTATTTTCAGACATGAAAGTAACGTTTTCTCAACATGTTTCCGTGAATCAATATAAATTACAGGGATAACGAAAGTAAATACATCGTCAAGAAACGTTTTGTGGAAAAAATCAAATTTCCGTAAAATACAAAGATACACATGTTTATTTAACATTCTATACAAATATCAGGTCCAGAATAAATGTGTTGCTGAATATTGTATTTTTCTAAATAGTAATCTAGACATAAAAAGCCAAGCTTAGGGTCATGTTGTAATTGAAATTTGATACACACATATGTTTTAAAGATATCCCCTTCTCTGTAAGTTCAAGATTTTAACGCTTTGTCTAGAAATATAAATCTTAAGAGGAATATATTTCTTTAACCCTTTGATAGCATTAGATTTAAAATATTTAGTTTGTTTTTATGGTTGAACTATGTCTTTCTGATCATAATTTTTTAATTTTTCAAGTACTTTTGTACTTTGGTTTCAAAATACAGGATGTTTATTTCAAAGCAACATTGCCATAAAATAGGTCTTTTATGTTGCTACTGAGCAGAATTATCCTACTATGGTCAAATATCATAAGAATATTATCAGTAATCAGCAGAAGTTTCGTTGAAATATTTTCCTACAGAGCAAGAAACCACAAATAAAGAAAAACTTTCACGGAACGTAGGAGATAAAGCTTCTACAATACTAAATTTGACCGTCCCCTGTTGACGAAGATTAGAAGTATCTAAAAGAAGCGACCCACAAATCATGTATATGAATATTGTATGAAAGCAATAATGCCAATTAAATGATCACTGAAGTTATAATTCGTGCGGATATCGCAATACAATGCGATGTTGCTTGTAAACAACAGTGCCAAATAAAGGTTTAATTTTACTCCATCAATAAACAAACAGGCTTCGTGATTTATTTTTTTTTAAGTCTGCCAAAACCTTCTATTTTTAATGCACGAGAGTAGCCATTCAAATTTCGAGAAAACATATAAAAAATAAAGACAGATCACAACACATGTTTGAAGAGTTCGTGCTTGAAAGGATCCAGAGTTCAAACTAGAGATGTACAAGTTCTTGGAATTTGGAATCTGACTTACGTTAAACAGAAAATTGCATAATTCGAGAAACGTTATGTTTTTAAAAATATATATATATTTGTACTATTCTTAGTTCTTTCTAGTTTAAGTATGTTGTATTTGGTAGAAGACTCTTTGGTTGAGCATAGACATTACATGATTTTTGAAGAGTTCTGGCTATTTTGAACTCACGCAAGAATTCTTATATAATCTAGATATATGTACGCTTAGAGCTTCATTAAATTTGTTTCACAAGAAGGCCAGCACATGAATCAATAATATTTATGTAATATTTGATATTAAGTTACAAATTTGACTTAGTAACTCACTTAAATTTACCCATTTGCATGTTCGAGAACTGTACAAATACACTACAAATGAAATTTCATGTCATTAACTGGTACATTATATCAGGTGAGGACATGTGTTTCAGAACCTTGAATTAGGAATTTCTCAGTTTTTTTAAAATGATAATCATGTTTTATTTTAATGATTTTTACAGCATCTTTTGTCATTTTTATCACATATCCATATTTTCCCTTAGATGACACCATATTTCAATATTTTTTTCCTAGTACGATTTCTCATACTCTTGGTATACATCTTCTAAATCTGCATCTTGAGAGTCGAAAGAGCTATCACCTCTGACAGTGTTTTAATTATAGACTCCATAAGAATCAAGGTTCTACCATATCTGCATTTACTTGTTGTACATTGTCACATGAGCTTTTAAAAATCATCAAAAGCCGAATATGTGAACTACCAAATATTCATAACTATTTTACAAGATAGAAATTGTCAGAAAGAAACGTCAAGCATATTATAGTAGATCTCAATGAAACATGGTTAGCTTCTATCTCCACTTCCATCTCTCTAATAAAACCGAAGGTGGGTCGCAGTGATTCAGTGGTAGAGCATTCACCTATGGTGCATGTGGTCCCTTGTTTGATCCCAGTCCACGGCAAATGAGTTTTGTGGTGTTTTCTCGGGGTTGTCCCGTTTCCTCTCATTTCCTTTATTCTACCATTATCACATATCTCTTCGTCACTCTCTTCCTTAGCTTCGGTGCATAATCATAAGACGTTAAACTTAAAAACAAAAAAAAAAACGAAGTTGTTATCAAACAAAATCGAAGACGTTGAACTTAAAAAGAGAAACGAGATCTACAACCACTTTCAGTTTCAATTATCACACTGTACAAACAAAACTCTTTCATGTGGTATACAGGTGACACTGTTACTTGTTTAACAAAATGGTAGAGTACTCATCTCTTGTGTGAAGAGTCCTTAGTTCGTTCCCAGACCATGTGAGTTTGTGGCGGACATCATGTGTATTAGTTTTCTCTGGGATCTTACGTTTCATTCTCACATTATATTACACCATTTTTTTCATCATCATTCGATCGTTTTAACCTGAAAGTTAAAAACCATGGAATGCTAAATATTTTTTTATTGAACTATTTTATTGAACTATATTGAAATATTTTTTATTGAAATATTTTTATTGAAATTGTAGTTTCAGTGAACATTCAAAGGAAAACAGGCACTTCTTAAAATTTATCATAATTAGTAATAACTTGTGTGAGAAAAAAAAGAACAATAAAATGTATCAATACGAACACAGCTCAATTCAAAATAAAAAAAGAAAAAACATAATGTCATACAAAAGCTTAACAAGAGAAAGAGAGTAGTTAAAAAATATAGCAAATCTCTTTTCCCTTTCCTAATAACTAAACATGTCGTTGTAAGTTGTGAGAAGTGGGAATTATTAGTCCCAGGCGCTGTGTTTTCGTATGGCACGCGTTGTTATAAATCCGTAACTTCGCGCCTCGAGAGTCTAGAGATACGAACAGATTAAGGCCTCTTGAATATGCAACCTCGAACAGAAAATCAACAAATATTGTGAAGATAGCGTGCTTGGAATGATACTACACTTCTGTAGTCATCTTCTTTCGCATAAAGTTGCTCCAACTCAGCTGAAGAATTTTAATCTATTTGACTTCTTGTCTTGTACAGGAAGTTATCTTCTATGACACTTGATGGGAAGAAATGTATTAAAACTACGTATGTTTGTGCTTAGAGTATAAGATTTCGTGTCACATCATTCGTAATATCAAAGAAAGAAGCATAACTTAGTCAAACAACGGAATCTTCGTTTTAAAGTTGAAGACATTAGTGGCTGCTTCGAGTTGATTTCTGAAAGATAACAGAGCACAATATCTAATTATTCAAGAATGTAGATTCCCTGAACCATGCTTGCTTTTAGCCTTTTATGACGATTTTTTTTCTATTTTCTTTGAAATGAACAGCAAATGTAGTGATGTGATTTTATTATTTTTTCTTCAAGTGTATGTATATGTCCCTTGATTTGTGAAAATGAACTGCGTTATAACTGTGCATTTAATAATACTTAAATAAAACGTGACTTATAAATACCTAGAAATTAACATTGTACAAGATGGATGAAAACTAATCGATATTTTAAAAAACGCTGGTGTCAACCCGTGAAGAAAATCCCAATTTGAGGGATTTCTTAACATTATTTTTTTTTCGAATAAGGATAGAGGGAATTCTCGTCAAAATTGACAGTATATTTGGGATTTATCATACGTTTATTTCATCAACGTCAACAAAATTCTCTATGAGCAGGAAGTACGTTAATGACTCATGAATAAATGTGAAATTAGTCAAATTTTGTTATTTGAAAGCGCATGTTAGTGTGAAAGTGATTTGTGCAGGAATTTGGAATCTCAAAAAGCAAGCAATAAGAAACGTAAATTGTGTTCTGGAGATTTTAGAAGAAATCATGAACGGAAGGAGGTAAAATTACCGCATGAGAAACAACCATTTTGTAAAACATCACAATGGAATAACTAGGTAATGATGTTTGCCTAATCACATTCAGTAGAACATTATGGCACAAAAATATGATGAATATCTAAAATCTGACAACAAACTGTGCTTGTTTTTATCAACATTTTCAATAGTTTCTTTCAATTAAAGAAAATACTTATTAGGAATTGAGAAAATCGGAATTTGCTAATAATTCACTCCAATGTCGAAAAAGTAAGTAACGTATTGTAGTTTCAATTTTCATATTTTATAAATTTTGAAAATTTTGTAATCGTTATAGCGCGTCTGAAATTTAAGAGCAAAATGGGAATTTCTGCCTGTCAAGAAGAGATTTTATAAGGTTCCAGGTTGACATCACAGCGCTGAAACACTACTTAAATTATTGTAGTGATTCCGTGCATTGTTGAAGCAAGCAATCCTCCCTCTCACTAATTTCAATTACAAACTATAGGAGTAAAGCAAAGAATATATAATGTTAGGCAAATCGCACACAATATTGTATAAAAATCTGAGTGGTGTAAATATTCAAGAAATGTATGTTGCATAAAATTGCGGAGAACACGCTCCCTCATTGTTGGCCAATTTTAATTAATAATATATATATATTTTTATTTTCTTCTTTATTAAAATTGAATTAATTCGTAACAGTTTCCATAACGAACGTTATCTTCCTCAGATAACTGCTTTAGCAAAGAAGTACATACTCTGGTCAGAAAAAGTATTAATTATTAAAGTAATAATTCCAGAGTCAACATGGAAGGAGTTACATGCGACCAATCTTCACTATAAGCAATTCAGACGATTGAAAATTATCAGAAAAAAGCAAGATCACATATGACAAACTTGTTATCATAGAACATGCATAGAAGTTCGAAACTTGTCATGGAATTTTTATTTAAAACTTCGAGGGGAGAGGTGGTTAAGTGAGTCATGATATGTGATTGACTTGAACAACAAGAGTGCGTGTTATGTAAAACACCTTAATAAACACACATGATGATATGTTAAAATCGAATTGGATTTACTGAAGTTATTATAAAACATAAAAGTACCTATAACAAACTGTTGGGGAGGAAGTTCACTTTCTTGTTCTAAATTGATTTTAAATCAAATTAGTGGGAATGATTGTAAAGTTTTAAAGAAAATATACACCATACTTCACGAAAATCTAATATTTATCGATATCTTGCAACTAATGGTTTGGTCCTAACTTCCTTCATTTGAAACTACTACATGATTTCAATGGGTGACCTTACATATATTACTCAACCATAGTAGCCAAGATCGTTGGCCTTGAACGGATGGAAAGCAATAGTGCATGTATTACTCATGTGATATACACTTATACGCAATCTAAATGTGTTGGTAATAATTTTATGAATTGTACAGAAATAAAGGAGACTGTGGAACAATATTACGTTTCTGTACAAACTTTCAGAGCTTCAGTTGCTATGCAAACGAGTAAAATTTAAGCTTCAAAATTTGGACCAATCAATAAACAGAAAAGTAAACTCGCAAAAGCATTGTTATATATATATATAAAAAAGCATATTTTCTGCAAAATTACGATCAAAAATCCGTATGTCAATCTGCACGTTTAAATTGGAAATTGTACAGAGAACTTCGAAATCCGAATTATTATTGATCCAAAAAAAACTGCTTTTATTGCATTTGTATGTATATGTTGGCTATATATATATATATATATATATATATATATATATATATATATATATATATATATTGGGTAGCTCGTATTGCTGGCACGACTTCTTTGAACTTAACAAGAGAAAAGATTGACAGTGGAGTAACACGCGGAGCAAGTAAATGTCAGATAATCTGACACTGTACGAAATCACGCAATGGAGCAGGCGTTTTCAAACTACACGGCAGCGGCACAAATCCTGTAAACAGCTTTCAATTATTTTTTTCCCTTTAAATTTAAGGAAAGAACACACAGAAAAAACGGAGAGAAAAATACGATTGTATACATTTATGCGAAAGAAATAGAATATTTAAAAAGAAAAAAAAACTAGGATAAAAAGGATGTTTTTTTCTAAGACTTTTCTATTCCTGAAATTCCAAGGAAAATGAGTTTATTTCTGTCATTTAATACAATGAGAAATTTTATTTTAAAAATGCATTTCTACAAGTGCATTACTGGCCATACCATTAGCTAGAATCAGTATTGTATATTACAAGATTATGAAATATAAATTACTTACATTTCTAAATGCTGATAAACATTAATCCTTAAATATTATTAATGAATAAATTAATTAAATATATACTTAATACTTAAGAGCGGCGATATAAATGGAAAAAGAAATCTCGTAATTATAAAGAAATCAACTTTCAATACTTTCCTATATTTCATTTCCCCTATATGATGAAAAAGTTATTTCAAGGTGTCCGTTAGTTCGTTTGTATGTCATGTGTGAAAAAGCATAGAAACAGTGGTGATTTCAAAAGATTTTCCCTGTGGAGATATTCAACACACGAGGATTAAAACTAGTAGTGCAAAAATACTAATAAGTGTAATCCATGTTCAGCATGATCATAGATGTGACCCGGAGAAATGTAGCTTCGGAATCATTTTCGCCCCGGGCAATCCTCTGAAGTAATTACTGCCTAGAATTGTTACAGTTCCACGTATTAAATTCAGGTTTAAATTTTCTAAGAATTTTCACAGTACATGGTGTTTCAAAATGAATATCGGAGTCTTAAGGCTTTGTAGTATGCATTACATTTAACGTACAGTTACAAACAATACGTCAAGTCGAAAAGTAACTCAAACAGTTTTTGTTATAAATGTTCAACATGAGCATCGTTCGTTACACGGCACACATCGAGTCGATAGGCGTAAAAGGCTTACAGGCTTTCCGCCGGGATATGGCACAAAACACATTCAATTTAGGGGCTCAGTGGTAGAGCGTTCACCTCTGGTGCTTGGGGTCCCGGGTTCGATCCCAGCCCCCGCCAAGTGAAGTTTGTGTTGGACAAACACCGTGTGCGTGGGTTTTCTCGGGGTTCTCCCGTTTCCGACCACTTTCTTCATTCCATCATTTCATTTATTACTCATCATCACCGTCTCCTTTAGCCTAACCGGCATAACCGTGGGACGTAAAACTCAAATATTTCATTTCATTTTTTACATTCAATTTAGGGAGTATCGTTGCAGCTGTATCATATCTTGGGGATTTGCTGACCCCTCGATATAAACGTTATGACTGGTTACATCGCTACTGAGGCGAAATGTCGACTCATCACTGAAGACGACACGATCCAGAAAATCTTCATCTTCACACAGTAACATTTCATTTGCAAAGTTGGCACGTAAACCATAGCCTGTAAGCTTTATAGGTTGTAACAAGTGCAAACTAGAACGACGTAGCTGTAAGTGTCTCCTTAAAATTCTCCACACAGACGGTTGCACTGTAACTTCAGATTCAGTCTTTGCAAAATGTAAAACACAAAAAGCTTTTTGCTCAATAGTCGATACATTTGCTATTAGCGCTTTTTAACGACAGTCAGAGGAAACAATACACGCACATTCGTACATACTAAATCGTTTGAGTTGCTCTTTCATTTGGCGTATTATTTATAATTGTAATAAATTCTACAGAGCCTTAAAACCATGGTATTTATTTTGAAACAACCTGTATTGCTTTTCGAATTTTCTTCTACTCCCAAAAAGTACGATGTATTACTAAAGGATGAAACTATAACATAGTTCTATTTTGTTCAAATATTAGAAACAAATATTTCATAAAAATCCTTCAGTGTGGTATAGCACGTTTCCGTAGAAAAAACACTTAAATAGTAGCATAGTAAGTCTTTATAATTAAATTTCGAAAATGGTTGTAACAATTTTGTTTGTATTTAATTAAAAAATCAATAACAACGCTATAATATATAAGATGATCAAGAAGTTGGTATACACGACCACTATAAGGCCTATATATTATCGGGGAAAGAGTAGTTTAATGATAGAAATGACATATTTTCAGACGACTTTATGGACGACGTTGTTTATGTTCCATAAATAAATATTTCACTAATTAATTGATTTATGAGTAAATTATAGTGAGGTAACTTTCAACCCGGACGCATGGCTACAGAATTGGATTTATCTAGTCTCTTAGAACAAGATTAATTCTGTGCTACCCAAGAATACGAGGGCAGTCAAAAAGTTCCGGGAATGCTGTTGTAGTTTTGGAATTTTGATGCAATGAGAGAGAATCGTGTACGGTACAATCCTTAGGTTTCCTAATTATGAAATTGACAAGAGTGAACAGGTCATAACAGGTAGTGTACGAATAGTGTAGCTAAACGGAGGTATGTGTAGTGATGAGTCGGCGCAATTTCACAGATCGAGCAACGTGCAAACATCAAGTTCATGTGCAAATTTGGGAAAATCTGATTCAGAGAGTTTGATAGCTTTAAAAACAATTTAGCACCATCGGATGTTGGACTCTTTCCAAAGCTAAAAATGGACCTTTTCCGTTTCCACAACGTAGGAAAGATCAAAACGAACGCGACGCCTGAACTTTAGAAGATACCAGGAGAGCTTTTTCGTCGTGTTTTCAACACTCTCAGGAACAGTAGAACAAGTGTGTGTGTGTGTGTGTGTGTGTGTGTGTGTGTGTGTTCCGAAGGAGCCAAGTTGGAGAACGATTAAGTACATGTGTGGTAATAAGGAGCTACAACAGAATTCCGGGAACGTTTTAGCTGCTCCTCGTGCAATAATCATCGGAGCTAAACGACAAAAAAGTATTATTTATTTACAATAAGCTTATTTGGAGGTTGTTCGAACATAATGCCTAAAGTTAGTATATCCCACGAGACGAAGGTTTCATCACCTCCTCTCGAAAATGAGACCAGAGTCGCGACAAACGAAAATTACATTTCCAAATTCAAGGCAAGATGAGAAATCTCACGAGTCTCGTGGATGACACTAGTTAACCCAAGTCTTAGGTCTCAAACACTGTATTAATGTTACATGATTCACAGTAAATCAAAGTAAATTGATAAAGTGTGTGCACGAATACAACAAAGAGCATAGAGCGTAAGTACTTACATTTCATAATATATTTTAATAATAAATAGTGTTTAAATGTTGTTGTATCACATTCTTTGTGGATCTTCTGTGACGTGGAAGTACTTCTAGATGATCATTTAGATGAAATTAGGAAAAAATACTACTGATCATAAATTTTGTACATAAATTTAGAAATCAAGACGACACAAAGTTTTTGAGATTCGAGACTAGACGAGAAAGAATTCTTTGAGAATCGAAACGAGACAAGAATTCGACAAAACTTACGATAGGGGACGAGGAAACCTAGCTTCTTGTCTCGTGGACAGCATTACTTAAAATGTGTGTTTAAATAATTATATATCTTATTACTGGTGTAAATTATTAAACCCTGTATTTAAAATAATTTAAACTTGTGTGTAAAACGAACTTCTAGTTAGAAGAGCTAATCTTCATACAAAAATAACAAGAAATACCCACGATAAGATTAGTTATACTTTTCTCTAGTGGGTAATACTCGTATTATGTCTTTAAAATAGTTAAACTCATGGCTTAACATAATGAGCAGGAGATCGCAAATAGTAAATTTCATGTTAAAAGAACCCAATGATGCTATCCGTACTACTTTATCGTTCTCGCAAGATGACAGAACCAAGCAGCTTTGTATTTGTTCGCCCGTTGATGGGGTGACTGATGAAGACTACCATACGCTAGCAGTGTGGATTTCACTCACTGTCAGAGCTCGTCGTGGCAGTGTGGTTAGAGTACAAGTCTTCGGCACGGGAGACCCTGGTTTCATTCCCTGCGGGTGCTCATGTGGTTCGGATCCAATGTTAGGCTGTATGTCTCCGTCTCATATAGCCCCGCTGCTGAAAGGAACGTTGAACTCTAATAAACCAATCAATCGTTTCACTCAACGTCATACGACCAACTGGACTTTAATTTTACTTAAATAAAAGAAGTGCAAACTCTAGCCAAGAATGCCTGCAATAGCTATGATAGAACTGTAATATGTTGACTTAATATTCATACTTAAAAATAGCAAATGTAACCTAGTTAATGTTTCATGCCAGAGACTTTATTTATATATTTATTATTAGTAGTATTAGTATTAGTATTAGTATTTATATCAGTATTAGTAGAATTTAATGTTTAAAATTGATCGCTTTCCGCGCAATAATCTGCAAATAATTATGTTAATTCCTAAAGTCATGCCAATGCACGAACTAGGTTCCAATCATGTAGCAGAAGCACCAAAAGCAGTTCTTTCATTGGTTGTTGAAGACATAATGTCAATGCAGGATTCTAATGTTGCCACGTCTAACAAACAAAACTTTACGCACAAAACCTCTGCGTCTTTTCAACTGTACGCCATTTAAAAAGAAAGGAAAATACATAACACATTAAACTTTCCAAAAAGATAAAGAAGGTAGGAACAACAAGCGAGGTTACTTCTGAACCTAAATAACAATAACAGAAGCATAATATAATTTTCATATTGCACACAACACACATCAATAAGCAAAGCCCTGCTTCGCTAATTGGTTAGGTAAGTGTAGTGTGCCATCAAATTTGCAAAACCATGACCACGCCACTTGTTTTCAAGGGTGAACCCATAAACAATGGGTGGGGGTACATTACATTACAAGTGAGTGCGACACTACTTTAACCTATGTAGTAACAGTAAGTTTTCATTGTTTTTTATGTAGGAATACGTGTATGTAAAACACAATGGAAGTACAAAATTTCAACCCACCTCAAAAAGTTCGTTATTAATCTAATAGTTTTAAGGCAGTGTTTCGTTTTGTTTCGTGTTCGCAAACACATTAATGCAGTGCCTTAGAGTAAAGGATTTCGTTTGCTTTTATTGATTTGCCTCCAAAAACACAACAAAGTTTCGCGTGAGAAATCTGCATTAACCCTTTTGACTCCGGTTCTGCTGGTATGTCGTTTGAATAAGTAGTTAAAAATTATGAGATAGCTTTCATGCGTGTCGATTGTCGTACTTTGTAGCACCAAAGCTTGAAAACAAAATCTGATTGTCCGTTCACGTGTTATATTTATTCATTCATGGTCATATGATATCACTTATCACCTACTTAAAAGGATAATTAATGAGATTTTAATCGTAATATTATGGACATGTTTACGTCAATAAAATAACATTCAGTAGAACTTTAAAAAAAATGTCTACCTAATAATAATAAGTATCTGACCAGACAATATTTCAATTAAACATACTGAGCATCTACGATAAGCTATTGCTTATTAGTTTAAACAAGAAGTCACAAATTTTACTCTAACTTATTATCTCTTGTTTTACTGTTCGTCGTTAGTTCTACTTTAACTGATTCTTACTTCTTAATTATTCTGATTCTTAATTTATAATTCTTAATTCTAGATTCTGCAGGGATGATGTCAGTTCTTGTAACAACTTGCAGCCACAAGTAACAAATTGTAAGACAACTGTAGCTTCTGTAAAGAAGGAAGAGAAGTAAATAGTAGTTCAAGTTATTCATTGGTTACTAGATTGGGTTTTAATGAAGATATTTCAAAGGATAGAAAGAGTGATTATTACACTTGTTAAATATTGTTACGTATCACGCAAGGAAATGAATAGGTAGGTTATACCGTTTAGAGGAATGTTACAAGGTTAAATAGTAAAGTGTTCTACCTAAGAATGTGAGTTGGTTGGTTTCGAGTTTAGTCGCTTTCAGTACATATACTATATGAGACGTGAACCTATAGCTTAGCCTGGGATTCCAATGATATGAGCTCTCACTGCCAACTACGAAGAAGCTTTAGGTGTACGAACAAAAGTCTTAAACAAGACGTTTCGCCAGATTTTTGTGGAACTCACTATACTTACGATTATTTTGTTTCGCAAAAGTTACATATCTATTAAAATAATTTATAAGGCGTAAACTATTTTGAAACAGAAAAAAATAGAATAATAGTAAAATTGATTTCTAAGTATTAGTGTCATTATTTCTAATTTATCATAATACTCTCATACGTTCTATTGATTTTTTTAAAAAATTTAGGCTATTTTTTATCACTGCCATACTTCTATTACAAGACTAGGCTATAATACTTGGGAAAAATCCCTATATATGTTTTATTGGATACTTCCCTGGTGGAACTAATTTTTCTAAAGAAAACGGTGAGTTTCTTGGATGAAGAGAAAAAGTGCAAAAATTATATCGAAGAAAATTTGCCACTAGGATCATGTCGGCAGCAGAGAAATGTGTAGGACGAGTACCCTGATGTTGAGCGTATTTAGCTTGTTGATATAAAACCAGCCAGGGAAAAATACTTCTAATTATATGTCACTATTTAGTTCTTTAATGTACGTTAGTGAGTGGCGAAGAGGAAGTAATAATAGTCCCTTTGCGATGTTATAGACACAAGAACACGGCTACTAGCGTAGATACTTTTCCAGCAGTTAAGAAATGTAATAGCCTTTGCATCCTCTGAAGATGACTCAGTTGTATGTGTCAAGCAAATTTCCTCTGTATAACCAACTCATCAAGTTTCGGAAGTGCCTGAAGATGAGATGTGACAATCTAAAAGTTTTGGTAGCGTCACCACAAGTAACTAGGTTTCTTTCCGTTACCCAACGAGAGACTTGCATGGCTTTATGAGGTCATTTACTGATCTTTCCAACCCTGCCGATCAAGAGAACGAGCGCTCGGGGGACATGAAAACCTTTGAGTAGTGGAACTGTGCAGGATATTGTGTAAATAACTTGGTAGAACAGGGTGCTACGGCTCTTTGACACGTCCAACATTGATGAGGCCGCGGGTGCTCACGGTTTCATGGCTAGCAACGACACCAGCTCTCATAAAAACACGCCTCGTCAAGACCCCAAATGTTTCGGAGCACGACAATTTGTTTCCCCTTACACTAGGAAGTTCCGGCTCTTGCTCCTGACAAATAAAACATGGATGCTGTCTTCCAGATAAAGGAGCTAAAAAGAGGAAACTAAGAACTGGAAGGCGTCAAGGTCTTGGGCATTAGCCATCCCGCAAGCTAGGAAAAGAGAAACCTTTACTATTCTATGAAAGAGCAAAATAATTAATGAAGTCGCCTAGAAACCAGCATCATTCTTTTTTTTATCTTTCTTTCTTTTCCTTACTCATTCCTCAGCTACACCGTTCCTGTTACAGCAGTCCCTTAACAATTTCAAAGCCTATTATCCTGTCATAAAGTGGACGTGCGTTAATGTACCAATGCTCTTCATATTATTTTCTCATCTTACTGCTACCTTATTGAAGCTGGGGTAGTGTGTCTCTGATTCCAACGGATTTTAACCCAAAAGGTTTTGTGTACAGCACTATACTTGCCTTATAATCAAAAGGTTCTGGTATTTCCCTGACATACCTAACAAATACAAAGGTAAATAAAACAAATACAAAGGTAAAGAAAACAAATATTTTTATGATAGTTTATGGTCTACTTTGTTTTTCACGCTTAGACTGTTTTAATTGGCTTCGTTTAGATTATTAAGGCGTTGGGCTTAAGTGAAACATCAGGCTTATTATAATATTCAGTGTTGGCTGCTTTGAGGTAAAACTAGTATTTGTTTTATTTTCTTGTGTATCGTGTCCTTATGCAACACCGAGGTTACGAAGGTGAGTGTGAGTTCCGAATGATGACCAAGACTTGTGTCCGTCATTTTCGTTATCCTCACTCATACTCACCCTCAATCAATTCCCTCACACTCACACTCACTCGCACGCACTGCTAAGGGTTATTTCATATACTGTATACTTGCATATAACATAGTATATATTAGAAAATAAACTATAGGTACATAATGTAATGTTTCAGTACCTGCAAAGTCATCGTACGACAATGTACACACATTTCACATCTTGTATTATAACGAAAATTGAATGAGATTATAAATGAAAACGAATGTTGATGATAGAATTGAAGTAATAAATAAGATACGTGACAACCACAAGAAACTCCACAGAAATATTGTTGCCTCCCAATAGCTTCAAAAATATCAAAATATATTAATATACATACATTGATTTTTTTAGTTTAAAGCGAGGCTATATAAGATGGGACCTACTGATTACCGTGGAATCCAATCCGGGGCTCCCACGCCAAAGGCGCGTACACTAACCGCTTGGCCACGGAGATATCTATATCAAAAGAAGAGAAAATACCCTCTTGCGTGTTGTCGAATTCCGTGTCATGTACGAATGGCAGGGATGTCAACTTGGAATCGAAACTCGAATCCTGACAATTGAAACGAAATAGAAAGATGTGCACATCAATGCACCATGCAAGAGGAATTCTTGTCTTCTTTCGATATGACAAATCACCTCCCGAAGTATATGCACATCTTTCTGTTTCGATGCAATTTTTCACGATTCGATTTTCGATTCCAAGTTGGCAAATTTGTCACTCTTACACGACGCGGAATTCGACAATATGCAAAAGGACTTTTTTGTCTTCTTTTGATGCCACGAATCACCTACCGGAGTTTGTGCACATCTTTCACGTTCACCCTGTATGTATTTATGTTCACTCTGAATTGTATGTTCTATTAAACACACAGATTTCTTTTAATCTTGGGTAAAGCCCTAAAAGCATTCACAAATATGAACATTGTTTCTTTTATTATTGTGGTAGCGCGAATAACAATCAACAATATTGACATTACAAATTCAACATTTCTTTTAGAGTTTTACCGAGACATCTAATGCTGGAAGAAAACGAATTTAAAAAGTTAATTTTAACACTAAAATGAAAATAGAATACTATTGAATTCGAGTTCCCGCCCAAACATAATTTTAAACGCAAACGACCAAGTAGGTACCCCATTATCTAACTTCTGCACATTACCATGAAAAGGAACAATAAAAATGGAAAAGTTTCTGCTCCTCAATGCTAAGGTTATTCGAATGAATACTAGAACTCAACTAGCAGACTTCACTATACAGAACTCGAAACGGCATACAATTAGTGATAGAATTGCAAATCCACTTTTTTTCATTTTTCTGAAAAGGGAATTGTCATTGTATTTTTTTTTTCTGAGTAGTGATTGTAACACGAAAGTTTGGTAGAAACATTTTTACTTTCTTTCTTTCTTTTAAGAGAAAATTACCTTCACAAATTCTCACATTAACATGAATTCGTGTTTACTGTTACCCAAAGAAGCAAACAAGTACTGTATAAATTTTATATTGAGAAAATGAGGAACACAAAGACTGAAATTCTTTATAAAGTAGTAATTTGTTTATTACAAAACAAGTTAATCAAGAATGCTAAGTCATTTAGATAATTTATTTTGTTATAGTCAAAGAATATTTGGTAACTAGTATAATGATTACATATGAGTAGAAGTATCTTCACCATATAATTATTTAACTATAAAGGTAACTAAGAAAGTTCTGTCGCTTTCTGTGAAGGTCTGTGTTCAATTGGCTCGCACACCATGAGTTGAATGCGAAGGGAGATAAGGCGAAGGACAGTTGTTGGTGTTGGTACATCCAACATACTACCTGGTTATGGCAGTCCAGATACAACGTGAACTTGTGTATGGACAGTGAACATGGGATCTCCACAGAGCACCATAAAGGGCGTGTATCTTGTACGAGTTAAAACTGAGGTCAAACGCCACTGCAGCGGGGCGGAAGGTATACCAGGGTGTCGTGACTACTCGGTCAGTGCAGCGGTGGTTTAACAAGGATAAGGACAGTGCGAAACACTCGAAGACACACCACGTGCCGGAAGACCAACACATGTACAAAATTAATATCTTCAGGCAGCAATTGAGGCGAACACTGGCCAGACATGTGAGGAACAGTGAACATGGGATCTCCACAGAGCACCATAAAAAGCGTGTCCTGTACAAGTTAAAACTGAGGTCAAACGCCAATTCAGTGTGAGTGGAGGAACCATTTGGTAGCACTTTCATCACCATGGGAAGCACGACAAGTTGGATCGATGTGTTCCACATGATTTGACTCCGGGCCAGAAGGCAATGCAAGCAGACAAAGAACAATAGTGTTTCTTTGCTGTATCTTGTGAGGAAGGAGCCATTTCTGGACAGGGTGTTGACGTGAGATGAGAAGTGGGTCCTGCACGAAGCTTTACGGCGTCATCATCATTGGTTAGCATCCCGTGAACAGGTTCCAAAACAGCCGAAACCAGCACTGCACCAGAAGAAGGTCCTCCTGTGTGTTTGGTGGACTGATCGCGGAATCGTGCATCAGGAACTGCTACCAGTTGGTCAGATCATTAATGTAACTGTGTACTGTCCACAGTTGATCCGTGTTCAGGGAAAAACTCAAAACTCTAGAGCCTGCACTTCTGAATCGCATAGAGGTCTTCCTCTTAGAGGACAACGCTAAGCCCTACGTGCCTAGGGTGACGCGGGACACCATTCTACCTTGGATGGGAAACACTATTGCATCCTTCATACTCCCCGGACGTTGTCCCCTCCGATTATCATCTGTTCCATTCCTTGGGCAATCACGTTAAAGACGCCAGTTCAAATCCCTAGTAGAGGTGCTAAATACACTTGATATATTCTTCGCTTCACGACCCATCAAATTCTACCACGATGGAATCCGTGGCCTGCCAGAACGTTGACGGAAGGTCGTCAATGGTGATGGGGACTATAGTTGATCTTCCAGGTACGTATTAGGTGACATATCGATGTTTGAAGGTGATGGGTGAAAAAGCGATAGAACTTTCTTGGTTACCTTTATAATTTTAATAAAGATACTGAAGAGATTAATCCCAGGCATACAGGGTGCAGCAAAATTTAATTTAAAATAATATGTTTATCTTAGAGTAAGTTTGTTTTATCTTGGCACGTTTCCTTCCAGTGCACTTGGTTGGCTTTTAAAGTACTTTCTGCTAGCACTCACGTGAAGATTTTGATCCAATAGACGTCTTATTGGTTTTGTTGTAGGTGACGTTAGTTGTCAGCCAGCCCGTCAAATGAAGTCATTGCTGTTTGGCGGGTATTTGAAGTCACGGGCGTCTCTGGCGGGGGACGAGGGGGACACGTTCCCCCTAACATTTTGAAGCACAAAATATTCAATATTTTATTCTAACTTAATTATTTACTGACGATAGAATAACATATAAATAATAATATTTTTTATTTGGAATATAATATTCAGGCTGTGAAACGATTATAACAGAGTTCTTGATATACTTCAGGGTATCCGTGAAGGTAAGCAGAAGGGTAAAAATGGAATCGAAGATGATAAACATTTTGGACTAGGAAGTACCATTTAAATCAATTTCTTTGATGTCCCCTACCCAAATTTTACATGCCAGAGACGCCAGTGTTTGAAGTGCTTAGTTTTTGCAAGCGAACAAGTGTTTTACAGTGACTCGTGAGTGGTGTGGCGTTTTGCTTTGTTTTCTAGCGTATTGAACTCTCAACTTAACTGGAGTGTGGCAAGAACACGTTGCAGGCAGATCCATCCTTTAGGCGGGAAGAGTGCCAAGATAAAACAAACGTACTCTACCACGGCTGTACGTAAATTTTAGCATTCTAGGTATTTTAAACTGTGATTTCCTTTTAATGTTACTATTCAATTTTCTTTTCTTTTTATTTCTTTCTTTCTTTTTCTTTTCTTCTTTGAAATCCGAATCTTAAAAAAAGTTCCTGGAATGGATGCCTCATATATTCTACAATTATTTGTTACCTAGGTGTGTCATGACAACTCATGTCCAAGACAGTTATGCGCTTTACAAAAAGTTTGGCCTGTTGGGAACAACAGACGTGCCATCGGCACGTCTGGTAACTACCACATCATAGGAATTCGCAAGCAATAAAATTCAATGCTTTCCACGCGACAATCAACCCTCGAGATTGGAATTAACGATAGACCAATGCGATGAACAACCAAAGAGAAACTATACTAATGTCTTATAAGCTTCAGAAAAGACATCGCGGCACCAAGATAAGCAAATATGTCAAACCAAAAAGTTGTAGTTCACTCGTACTTGTGTAATAGGCATCTGATTGAAAGAAAATTAGTGTTCACGATATAAAGTCATTCACGATTGAGCAACTGCATAAAAATCAAAACAGACTATCCACTATCATCGAATATCGCGAAGATCTGCCCTTCATCTTGGTATAGGAACAATTTGAGCTACTGGCAAGACAGTGATTTTCGTGGAAAAGTGCTCAAACCAACCCATTAATTATACCAACGTGATATTCTGTAAGACGATGTACTTCTCTGGATTCAGAAATATGTATAAGGACAACCAGAAATGGACCTTTCAGTAGAACTTTGACTCATAAAGCGAAACAACACAACAGTGATAGTTGGATCATTTTCCTGACTTCATTACATCTAAGGAACGTACACCGTACTTTCCAAATCAAGATTTTATACTACAACATATGTTCTACTTTAGATGCTAAGACCTGTACAAAATGCCACACAAGTCTGCAGACACAAGAAAACCACTGTGTCGGGAACGGCACAAAATCTTAATCAATGAGGTTTGTGCTTGGCCGTATGTTACACTAAGAGTTTAAACTAAACCCTGTTCGGCCTAAGCTCTAAACTGCGATAAACAAAGCCACGTGAAACTAAATCTCGCTGATTTTCTTTTGGCCTACTGACACTTGTATTCCTCCGCAAGGCACTTGGCACTTGTAATTCAAGGCACTTGTAGTTCATATGATTTGATTATTACTTTCACTATGAAGTTCCACATAAAACTACTATATTATTATAAATGACAAAAATATAATGCAGATTATCTAATAATACTGCAGTCGAGTGTGGTTAATGAAACAATAGAAATAAACAATAAGCATGCGCAGTAATAATAGCGCCAATTCAACTGTGGAGGCGTGTTCTGCTTTCTAACCTGAAAGACGGCTGGCATGAATCCTGGTTCCGCGAATGTTGTGGTGAAACACCAACAAGGGAAACCTTTACTCACTAAGTAACAACTATTTACCAGCGAAATTGAAATCATTTTTTTTAAAAATCTTTCAACTTTTTTTCTTTCTTTTCTGCTGCAGCTGTAAGTATCTAGACAACACGAGACAGTATTGTCAAAATGCACGTGTATAATTTGCTATTCCCCGTGGGGAATGGGAGTGATACATCACTAGCCAATCATATTTGTGATAAGCGGAAGGATACATTTTTTTTTTTGTTTATCGGAGTTTAGATCTTACGCTGAACAGGGAATAGTGATGAGCACATTTTTTTTTCTATTTTCGGTTGTTAGAAACACAGAAACTGGTTTCTGTATAATATATATATATATATATATATATATATATATATATATATATATATATATATATATATATATATATATTGAAAATATATCTTCAGCCAAAGATTGCAAAAAGAAGAGAGAATAAAGTTTTCTGCCTATTACGTGTTAGTTGTTGATGAATTATCCTTTCCTGATATCGCCCAGGTAGTCTGTTCTTGGTCGTCCGCTTCCGGTTCTCTATTTAACCTTTCCTCTCAGCAACCCACTCTGAAAGTCGAGCTAAATAGCTTTGTAATAACATTTTATATATATATATATATCGTCCTCAAGTGCGTAGCTTTTCTTAATACTTCTCTAGAATACAAATTTAGAAACGTTATTTTTTAAAAAAATAAAAAAATAAATTTACTTATTTTTTTAAAGAGAACGTTTTCAACTCAAATTTTCAACTATTATTCCGGCTGTGAAATCCGTAGAGATAGTATAGTTGTGAGGGTAAATGGATTGACTCTGTGGAACGAACAAGTAACATCAATATATTCAGATCACGACAAACTAGTCCCGTCCGAGTTTTATGGGCCTCGGAGGTCATTTCATGGCTTGTTACACATTAACATTCTGCAGTGAAAAGCGCTAGAAAGATATCCCTAAAATATTAGGAAATACCTCCATTACTTTTCGTTACTGGCCAAACTCAAGAGAGAAATGATAATTAAAAATGATGTATTCTTTAAAAAATGTAATTTGATGCTTTCGTTGATTATTACTTATTATCACTAAACATATGGAGATTATATATTAGTTATTCATTCAAAAAATAATGTTTATTTTTTTCAAATTTATTAAAATTGAAAACTACATAATCTTCTAACGTCCTCTGGTACTAGAAAGACAGAGCTGGAATATTTTCCTAGTTTAGAATCAGAAACTGCTCCGCAACTCACATAACAATAGAATCAATTTGGAAGAATGTTACGATATCAGAACCATTTTAACCTTGTTCGATGGATTGTACGATTGAGAAAGTTCTCTCTCAGACTTGAGACAAACAGTAGAGGTCTGCACGGGCTCGGGTCGAACCTGCGAGCTTAGGGCCGCCCCGACCCCTAGGCTGGGATCGGGCCGGGTTCGACCGTAAATTTTTAAATACGCAACCATATTTCTCGATCCTTTTCGTTCCTAACTTTCTAAATATACTGTACAACGATATTTATCGAACCGTTCTTTCTGGAGAACTTTCAAAGCACATCTTAGTTTGTAACTTGAGACACCAGCACAATAAATTTGATTATCACTGTGGAATTGAGAGTAAAGATAACTGTGTAATGAAGAGAAAAACTAACTGTAACAAGAAATAAATACGCTTAGCTTATCTGATAGTGAAAGTTTGAGTAACAGAGTGCGAATTCCATCCCTTTTCTTCACAGCAATCGATAATGATTACTTTGAGGACTATCTGAGTAAGTCCAGCACATATTCTTCTGCATAAGAATTTGCACACATTGACGTTTTGTATTAAAGATTTGAAGTACTCCTGTTTCCATTTCATGATAATGTATATAAATGAAATTAAATTAAATATTTAGCTTAACGTCGCACTTTTATGCACCCAGGCTAAGAGAGACGGAATTTATATAAATTATTATTTTCTTTAGAGAATGTATATAGTTAGTAAGTGTAAACGATAACCTTTATTTCGTTATTCTCTCTGAATCACGTAAGCTTTTAAAATGCATAATTAAACCTCTTAAATAAAAGTATAATTTTACGTTAATTCTTAACTTTTTGTAATTCGGGCTAATTTCGGGCTCATTTGATTATCACATCAGCTCGGGCCGGGCTCGGGCCTAAAGGGTTAAACATATTTCAGGCTCGGTTTGGGCCTCACACTATAAATTCACCTGTTGGGCCGGGCCTGGGCTAAAAATTCCGGCCCTTGCAGACCTCTGACATGCAGTAAGTCTGTATGGCAGAAGTAGTTTGACTCCTTCTTTTGGTTCAAACGCATACCTGAAGTACTAGAAATTAAAGAACGCGATTGAAGGAAAGATTGAGACCATCAAAATAATAAACATTTTTCATTTTGTAACAATTGTTTAAAATATGCTTTCGGAAAATGAGTATACATACAAGGCGTGTTTTTAAAGTAAGTATCGTTTAGTAAAGTAAGTGAATAAATAAAAAAAGAAAACAATTATACTTTTCGTTAAAATGTTACTGTTACTTTTCTGTATAGTCTTCACCAATATCAAGGCACTTTATTGTATCATATAACAAGCTTTTGAATACTATCCTCATAAAAGTCTGCCGCCTGATTTTCGACAACCACTGCAACACGGCTGTTTCGAACTCATCATTCTCGTCATGGCACTGACCATCCAGATGCTTCTTCAAATGCAGGAACATGTGATCGACATTTATCAGATAAAAACAAAATTCCAAAGCGTGTGTTCTTTTTCACATTTTTGTCAACTTCCTGCACCAAGTTTTCAGTGTTGACAGAAGGTCGCGCACTTACTTTCTCATCAGAAACATTCGTGCGGCCATCTTTAACCCTTAAAGGATCCTGGCTTTTTGGGCTATTTTTTAGACTTTCAGTCAAGCAGCTACTGTATCGTCACTATTTATCCTAGGATCATGGTTCATACCTCATTCTCTTCAGAATAGAGCTGGCTTTCAAATGGTATCACTTGCATGCTCATACCATATACCAGAAGCGGGAAAAAATGTCAAAGTGAAAATTTCGGAGGGAAATTTTTTTTCTCGAGCTTTGGCCCCCCCTGGCCCCCCCTGTGTGATCGTAGTCATCTAAAAAATCTGATAAATAGTACTTGGTATACTGAATGTGTGTGCCAAATTTCAAGTTTCTATCTTGAATAGTAAGGGCGGGAGAATTTTTATCAAAAATTCCCACAATGCCCCAAATTACCATAAAACACTATGATCTCAGGGAAAAAAAAATCCTGAGACATCCCTAATTACCCTAGGACTATAATCCGCCAATCATTCTCTTCAGAATAGAACTGTCTTTCAGGCGGTACCATTCACATGTCTCCATCATGTATCTAAGGCGGGAAATTCCTGAAAAAAGGGATTTTGGGGCAAAATTTCCCTTTTTTCAACTTTTGCCCCTCTGGACTCCCCCTGTTTTTACGAAGAAATCGAAAAAAAAACTTCTGGTAAATACTACTCGCTGGACTGAATGTTTGTGCAAAATTTCAATCTTCTACGTGAAAAAATAGGCCCGCCAGAAAAATTTTCCCTACCATGCCCCACTTTTACCCTATACAGAAGTATATTTGGATAAAAATTCACTGAGACGGCCCTAATTACCCTAGAATAATAATTCGACCGTCGTTCTCTTCAGAATGGAACTTTCAGACGGTATGACTCATGTGGTCCTATCGTGTATGTAAGGCGGGAAAATGACGAAAAACGGGATTTTGGGGATAAAAAATCCCTTTTTTTACCCCTTTGCCCCTCTGGTTCCCCCCTGTTTTAGCACTGACATCGGAACAAAAAAATTGGTAAATACTACTCGGTGAACTGAATGTTTGTGCAGAATTTCAATCTTCTACGTAGAAAAGTAAGCGGAATATTGAACATAGGCTTAGAAAATGAGAAAAGAAATTTTTGACTTATGACGTCATCACCTCCTATGTCTGGACGCAGGATGGTCTGAAACCATACGTAATGTCTTCTGCAAGGCCTCTGGACTTGGAAAAAAAAACGGACGAAAAAGCTCAAATAGAAGAGAAATAACTCAATGTACCATGAAAAACGCATATGGTACAAATTGTGCCATAGGATCCCCAAAGGGTTAAAGGCTCCAACCAATTTCCGTACAACTCTATCGCTCATAATGTTTTCTCTCCATACACTTCACTTAATCTGGTGATGAGTTCCAGCCACTTTCTCGCCTTTAGCACTAGGAAAACGAATCACAGCGCGTATTTTACAATCGGATAATTCTTTATTTGGCTTTATAACTACTCACAAACAAACAAACGTAAACACAGTCGAATGTCTCCATAATGGCGTCTCTGGCTTGTCAACAGATGTAGGTATACACAGCGCGCATGCGCGGGATACCGACTACAGTGGCCGAATTTCAAAACTGCTTGTGAAGGATATCACAGCCGTAATAAATTAAATTGTATCATTACAAGCTTAGGGGAGAGAGCTTGTCTAATGTAATAATCCTTGTACGAGCTTTCTGAAGTTGTATGAAGCTTTCTTCCCTGAGCTTATAGTGACTTTTCTTCTTTTTGCCGATGTGCTTCCCATGAAGAGCCGCCACTGGACGTGATGCTACTTACCACGAATTCACATGAACTGCGATCAATGCAGTGGCAGTCCATCCGTATCAGAGGTGAGAGCTTCACCATTGGGAAACAATATGTTGTAATACCACATCATTTCTCATATATTGTGCAGTTTGGTTACAAACATTATGTACGACTAATCATCAGGTTTAGTAAGTGGCTGTACTCTACATATTACTAGGATACAGTTAAAAAGAAAGTTACAATATTAGAATTGAATCGATGAGTGAAAGAACAGTACTGGTCCAAAATCACACTTCAGGAATATTTCAAAAACAAAATTATGTTATACTGTTCTATACATGAAATTGATTTCTAAATACGTAAGAAATTGTAACACCGTTCCGTACGAATGTTTTTTCTATCCATTCGGCGATTATTATTATTATTATTATTATTATTATTATTATTATTATTATTATTATTATTATTATTATTATTATTTGACATTATGCATAATGGCTTGTTGGACTTGCACTGCTTTCACACTCACCTATTCAATTGACTTTTTCAAAGGGATCTATGAATACACAAAATGCATACTTCATATCATATAAGCTGTTATGGGTGCCTATTTTAATTTTATGTTGATTAATTAATATTTACTCATTAAAATGCAGTTTTTTGTATTAAATCATTCTGGTGGTTACTACATTTGTTTATGAATATGAAAAAGTAAAAGTTTATATTTGCTTTATTGATATATCTTTAACAGATGAAGCAGTACACTGGAGATATTTATTTGAAGTGATGCAAAAATTTTCCTAACACGAAAGTGTTGAAAACTTTAGAACTGCAATAAATAACGCCATTACAGTTCCAATTTGATATTAGTTCTCTTTTAGAACAATGACAACGTCATAACAGTTGAGATGTGATACATATGGCAGTATTATTCCTAATAGCATTCTTTTGATTACCAATTAAAAGACTATGTGGCTATGTGTTGCTTGGTATAGTGTACGCATCATTCAACCTAGTTTATATGCATTTTTATACTACGTTCATCTAATCTCAATGCTGTATTGATTATCATTTTACATAGTTCGGAGAGCTTCGTATGCAATCATTTACTTTACACAGCAAATGAAACAAGAGCACATGTATGGTCTTGTAATGTAATAATGTACCTAATTTCCATTTAAAGTCTTACTTACATGTTGAGTAATTTAGCCACAAAGTTTTGTCTTTAAACTGATTAAGTGCATTTTACGGTTATTCAGTGGTTCTTGCCTTCCTTTATAACCAACCCACACTGAGCCAATATTTTTATTTTCTGGTAGGAAGTTAATCTTACGTTCTGTGGAGGCTATGAACATCTTTTCTTTAACCTACATTTTGATAAGACATGCTGCATATAACTCACCAGTTTCATGAGAATGTCTTAGACATTTATGTACCTCAGAGACTCAATCGAGTTTCTGAAGAGTATTTTATGATACATGTAGAGATCTTTTGAGCCATAGGTACAAGTAAAATTACCCTGCACGTAAAATGGAATCTCAGCTATCATTAAGGATTTGGGAAAGACAATGCAAAGGAAACAGAAACCATGAACTAAGATTTCCAAATATATATTAGGTTCGTTATATTGCTTTATTGTTCAAAGTGCATATATTAATTAGTGATATGAAACTAATGATTTTCGAATATGAGCGGCTCGGGGGAAGACAATGGTAAGCGCCACTTCCAGTGAAATTGAGTTATTAGGTGGAATTTATCGTGATCGAAATACAGAACAGTATGCAGGTAGTATTGTTTAGGCAGGGGAAGCTACTGTGTTACGTGCCATTGCATTGAATTGCATGAAAACGACCAACCTTCCTTACCAGTTTACTCGAAAGTTAGAAAATGTGATATGTCATTGTTTGCTTGAGCCGATTACGTGTTAAATATAATATAAACTGTTCCAAGAAGGTCCACTTAACAATGTTATAGCAAATAATAATAATAATAATAATAATAATAATAATAATAATAATAATAATAATAATAATAATAATAATAATAATAATAATAATAAGTCATGGGTTCTATGCATCTGAAACTTTCAATGATTTGAACATTTTTTCTCTATTCATTTTCTGGGTATTTATTTGAAGGACTTTATCCAATATAAATACAACCTCTGTCCAGAAAGTTCGGTGAATGAAGTCATATTGCTCACGGCCATAAGAGTGCGCCAGTGGACAGATCAAGACATGTCTGAACAAGTTCCCGAGCGGCGGTTTTGCGAGTGTGTTTAATTGTATAATGTACGCGTTCTTAGTTTATTTCTGATTAGTTGTTTAATAATTTCAATTATTAAAAGTAGTTTGTCAGTATCAGGAATATATGCACTAAGAAAAATCCGTTCCCCGGACAGCGGTATATTGAACAAATATACGAAATCCCCTTGCTTACTACAGAAACCAGTATGGAACATACGTTATCCATATGCTACATACGCACTGCCCTTAGATGTTACATCATGCCGTTGCAGGTTTTCTAACATCTAAGTTTTCCGTATATCTCATGCATATACTTATGTTACATTCCTCAGCTATATGTTATATACGTCCATTTGTATGTGAGATCCTGACCGCTTATATTGTTTCATACGAAATGTACGTATAGGTGAAATACTCATACGGAAAGTACTATAAATTATGCGTTTTCAGTTATACGTCTGTTGTACGTTAAGTACAAAAACAACAGTAATTACGCATGTAACCTACCTTTTTAAGTACACCAACTACATTGTTTTTCTCAGAGTGTGTTACTATTAGGAATATGTGTGTAACTGTTAGATTAAGTCAAATAACAATATATGGAATCTGCTACTAGACACTGTGTGTATATATACAGAACATAAATAAATAAATATATTCCGGCAGAATAGAAACAATCAACTGCATCAGATTGCCAACGAATGCTATATTTTTATCGTCATAATACTTGTCTTTTTCATTATTTTCTTAAAAGGCAAGCATGAAAATGTACCCTCAGGTATGTATTTTGTTTAGCTCAATGCAATGTATTGATATACACTCATGAGCTATAACATTATGACCACCTACCTAATATGTGCTATGTTCACATTTAGTTCGCAGAAACAGCAGGAATGTAGGTTAGAATGGAAGCAATCAGGTGTTGGTAGGTGGCTGAAGGCATGACGCACCAAATCTGCTGACGCAAGTCACTGATTCCTGTGAAAAGAAGATATCGAGCTCGGTCCTGACGTACAGCCACTAGCAAAAGTATCCCCCCTAAGTGCTCTAATTTCATTCCGTAGGGTTCAGATAATTTGCAGTTTGTGAAACGCCTGGACAGATGCAACCCAATTTACATGTAACTTTGTTCTGCACTGACTGCAGTTGGTAGCGCTGAGTCAGGTCTTTATGCAAGTAAAATTGTAAATAGATGACGCACGAAACAGTTCTCCATTCTAAGATGAATCTCTATGGTTCGGACCGTGTTGTCCAATGAACACCATACAGTAATCTCAATATTGTTGTGTATGTAATGTATTATTTTATTATATACTGTATGTTGAAAGAAATAAAAGCACTAACAACGCATGAATCAGAAAATGTTTGAAAGTAGGTGAAAATATCAAATCTAGAACAACTGCTGGAAATAAGTTTGTAAAGCATTGCCTACATTCAGAGAAGTTCTCCAATCCTCCTCATTTCAACAGCTTTTTGTTTCTGAAGAAGAGACGATCTTCCTTGTCTCACTGACTTTGTATTGATATTGAAACATTTCAAAAGATTTCAACCTAGACGGACATGAATAGGGGTCCGCCAGATAGAAGTTCAATGTTCTACCCACTCACATTCCGCGTTACTTCAACTTCCACGCAAACTATAAGGTAAAATCGTTGCATGTAAGACTGTATACAAAATACTAATGAGCATATAAAGAGACGTTCCCTATGTGGGTGTCAAATGACTTACGCGTTCACCTCCGGTACTAGGGGTTCCTGGTTCGATCCCAGCTCTCGCCGTGTGGACTTTGTGGTGGACAAACACCGTGCTCGTGGGTTTTCTCGGGGTTATCCAGTTTCCTCCCACATTCTTCATTCCATCATTTCACTCATTTATCATTATCACCGTCTCCTTTAGCCTAACCGGCATAACCGTGGGACGCTAAACTTAAAGATTTAATTTCATTTTTTTCAAATGACTTACTCGAGATTTCCTTCTTTAACTCAAAAACAAGTTATATAGACCTTGGTCAATGAAGAAATTATCAGAAAACGTTCTTTAACTTGAGGCTACCTCATCGTTTTTAACGATGCTCCCGATTTACATTACTATTCTTTCTCACTCTAACTTCTCATTTCCAAAGAAGAAAAGGCGACAGATGTTATTTTCTCATTCTTTGAATTGTGTCAACACGTGTAGAAATAGAAAGTTATATTATTATCTTCCGTAACTATTAGTTTATTTTTTTTAATCTTTGTACGAGGAATTTGTGTCAGCTTACTGAAGATTGAGAGGTGAAGCCCATTGGGGTTTCGAATCACTCTGAAGAGCAAGGTTGGAATTTTAACTGTCCTTTGTATTTCTGTTTGTGTCTCTGTCGTGTTTGGAATAAGTCGAAAGGACGTGAGGTGCCACTGGCGAACAATACCACGGTTGGGACGAATTAAAAAAAAAAGAATTGGCAAAGCATAAAATTCGTATGGCAGAGGCCCGGATTCGAATACTATCGTGGCAATTATTATTTTCTTTATTGGAAGATATTGTTTACGTAATTGGTATTGTAAGTCTGTTATTTCTTCTTCTTCTTCTTCTTCTTCTTCTTCTTATTATTATTATTATTATTATTATTATTATTATTATTATTATTATTATTATTATTATTATTATTATTATTGAAAAGTCGAAACTTGACTACATATTTTGTATTATATGAAGTTTTTGATTATTTAACTTCAAGTCTTATTATTGATATGAGACGTATCTGAAATGGTGAATTGCTTAAAACATTCAAATTTCTAGCAATAGTAGAAGAAGTAGTAGAAACATTAGCAATCTTTGGGAAACAATAACTTCTGTTTTTGATCAGTCGTATTTGGCCCATACTAACGATATGCCTTAGGTAGTTATCAATTGTTCGCTAAACACATTACGTTTTCATACAGTACAAATCAAGATTAATCTTGTAGACGTGTTTCGTAGGTCACTGTTCTATTAAGAATGCACTGAAGAAGGTCTATCACTAGGACTGAGAGAAACTAAATATTTTCCATTATATCATACATTGGAAGTATCAACATTACACATGCTAAAAATTTCCTTTAATTACCCAGCAGGAATCGAACCCAGACCCACCAGAATGTGAAACCAACGCTTATCTCACTACTCTTTCCGACCCTCTGCTGACTCCTTATGCCGGCCTCCTTTCGACGGCGGCACCGGTGCACTTAATGCTCATTTCCAGCTTTTGCGGACTGCTCGGCAAGGCAACTATTCGTCGCGGTCGAAAATCGCGCGGAAAGACGCCGATGTCCGGCACTGGCAATCCGATCGCGGCATCTGGTCAACATGGGCAAATTGTACGACTGCAGGCAGCAGGATCCTGATGGGGTTATCTTGAACCCAAATAATAGAATCAGAGCACATAGAGGGGATACTTTTGCTGGTGGCCGTACAATGGTATTCAATAGGGTTAATATCGGATGAGTTTGGTTGACAAATATGGGTATATGCGATTACCAATGACCTGGCAATAGCTAGGGCCCATCATATTGCACTCTTCGTGCGCTACTGGGTCCACAGATGACAATGTGAACATTTCTCATAAAAGAGCCACCACTGGGCTGTCGTCGTCCTACCGTGCAAGTCTCGAGCAGCTGCTCTCCTGAAATATGACGGATTCTAATTTGACCGTCGAGGTAATGAAAGCAGAATCGTTGTTCACCGGACCATGCAACATAGTGCCACTCCTTAGAGCCTTAATGATGATGAAATGTATGCCCATTTCAATTGCTATCGATTATGACAATCCAAACAAAAATAACTATCTTGTTTCAGGTTTGCATAGAGCTCCTCCGTGGCTAAGCGGTTAGCGTACGCGCCTTTGGCGTGGGGGACCCGGGTTCGATTCCCGGCGGGAGCTCATGTGGTTCGGATTCCACGTTAATCAGTAGGTCCACGTCTCATATAGCCTCGCTGCTGAAAGGGACGCTAAACTAAAATCAACTCAACTCAGGTTTGCATAGATGCCACCATAACTGACATTCAAAAAATGCTACTACTGGAACTATAAGCTAAACTCTTTTATTCATTTATATTGAGCCGAAGTCAATGTGCAACTGTTCCGCGAATGTGTAACTCGTCGCCGTGAGATTGCCACGAGGCAAGCAACAGTATCTACGTAGTAGATCAGTATCATCGAGCGTAGTTTTGTGCCACAGAGGGGGTTCTTTGTGGCTCTTTCCGACGCTAAATTCACGGCGTTGCATATCGTAGATATGTTTAAAGTACGTAATTTCTTGTAAGTCGTGCACTGTGAATAGTGTTATACAGAAATATACAGCATTGAATCCTGGATCCACCACACCGAAGCAAACAGATAGAAACCGTCTCCCGTGTACGAGTAGCCCGTCGATATTGCGTGCAGTTCGGAGTATGAGGACATGCCAAAATCCCCACACACAGCGTATGATGGCCAACAAATATCGCACATCCCAGCCGACAGCCAACCGCGCGATTCTCAAAGAGTTTTGCTTAATGATCGTTTGCAAAAGCAGTGTGCACACCCTGAAACCGTGCCATTTGGCTGAGCGTAAGATGAATTGCAGGAAGCTGTATGAACGTCATCTTGCAGGTGATCGGTTGAAGTTTCTTGTTACCCTTGATGCAGAGTGAATTTCCCTTACATATTGGTAAACTTTATGCCATTACATACAGAGAGAGTTCCCCAAGAAGATTTATAATTGTATGAAAGTAACCAAGAAAGTTATGTCTCTCTTCCACCGACCACTTTCGAACCATGATATGTCACATAAAACATAACTGGAACATCATAAGTAGTCCCCGTCAGCATCGATGACATTCTGATAACGTTGTGGAAGGCCATGGATTACATCTCGGTAGAAATTGTTAAGCCGTGAAGCAAAGAAGGTATCAAGTGCATTTTGCACCTCTACTACGTATTTAAACTGGCGTCCTCTAACGTAATTGTCCAAGGAATGGAACAGACGATAATCGGACGGTACAATCTCCGTGGAGTATGGCGGATGCAATAGTGTTTCCCATCCAAGCGTAGAATGGTGTCCCGGGTAATCCTTGCCACGTGGAGCTTAGCATTGTATTGAAACAGGGGGACTTCTTTGCGATTCAGAATTGCTGACTCCAGAGCTATCAGTTTTCTTGAACATGGCACAACTGCTGATAATACACTGTTGCATTGATACTCTGGACAGGTTGTAGGAGTTCCCGATGCACGATGCCGCGAGCAGTCCCCCAAACACACATGAGGACCTTTTCCTGGTGCAGTGCTGGTTTCGGCTGTTTCAGAAGCGGTTCGTGGGATACTAACCAATGATGACGGAACCGTAGAACTTTGTACAGGACCCACTTCTTATCATATGTCCAGAAATGGCTCCTTCCTCAGAAGAGAAAGCAAAGAAACATAGGTGTCTGCTTACGTTGCCTTCTGGTCCGAAGTCAAATCATGTGGGACCCATCGACCCAACTTTTAGTGCTTCCTAAGTTGATGGATTTACTGCTAAGTCGTTTCTCCACTCACAGTGAACTGTAGTCCCAGTTCATCACATGCCTGGCCACTGTTCGCCTCAATTGCTGCCTGAAGATTTTCATTTTATACAAGTGTTGGTCTTCCGGCATGTGGTGTATCTTCGAGTATTTCGTCACCGTCCTTAAACTTGTTAAGACACCCCTGCACTTTCCACGTAGTCACGACACCCTCACCAAAGAACTATCATATCTTCCGCCCCGCTGCAGCGGCGTTTGACCCACTTTGAAAAAGTACAGGGCACACGCCCTTATGATGCTCTGTGGAGGTCCTGTTTTCACTCTGTCCTTACGCAAGTTCACGGTGTAACTGAACTGCCACAACCAGGTAGTAAGTGAGATACACCCCCACCAACAATTGATTTTCGCCTATTCTCCATTCGCATTCAACTCACGGTGTGAGGGCCAATTAAACACGGTCACAAAAAAATAGGACGGAACTTTTGTTAGTTACCTTTATAGTTATTTTCCCGTACAAGGGCAAACTGTGTCTGCAAAAGGTGTAACGAAAAGTCAAAATGAATGCTGCGTACAACCAGACTCGGGTCCTGACTGAAATATACTAGCATGAAACCCCAACATTGTACGGAAAAAACGTGAACTAGGTTGAACTGCACCAAGACAAGGCATGCCCCCACACATTGAAAAACATCACTACAATTATATCACCGTATGAAAGAGGTAACTGAAATTGCGGCAATTATCATCGCTGACATCCCTGTGAAGAGCCCAGGCGCAAACCTAATGGACTATTGTGCTTTCGGACTCCTTAAGCGGTACCTGTGCCAATGTCGAGTCCGCACTATACCCAGCCTGTTAAAAATCTGTAAGGAGGAGTGTGATCCAATATCCATGGTCCAGCTGCAACCCAGTCTCCTACAATGGAAACACCGATGCCGGACAATTGTCGCTAGATATGTCCTGCAGATCGAATACAGTCGGTGTGAACATACATCTCCTAGGTAAATGGTATTTTCAAATTTGGACCAATCTAAATGAATCAACTTCTGTACGATTTTGAAGGTGTCTGTTACGGATCAGATTATATGTTTGGATTGTTGATACGTGGTCACCACATTGATTCCTAACGCAGTTAGTTCTTAGTTTATTGAACAGAGTTAACTTCGTTTAATTTCAAGTAGCAGTCAAATTGCTTTAGACGCTGGATTAATAACAAAAAATAAGTATATTCATCGTAGTTTGAAACCTACTACTTAAACTTAACATTACTATGAATGGATGTGTAATATCTAATTTAAAATTAGCAGTAACAGTTATCTGATCACTTTTAGCAAATACCTGCTAATAAATATTTACTATTATATAGTTAATAATACATATATTACATGCTGATACAAAGAATACAGGTGGTACTAAGTAAATTAAATATCAGAATATATTGGATTTATTTTTCCAAATGTAGTTGATTCAATTAAATTCCAATCATATATTGTTATATACAGCATCCTGTATATGGTATACAATAGGTATATGTAAATTGGTATATCTTGTGATATTTAATTCATGCATATAATTATTTTGATTAATTTGTGTAAGGGATAATGTCTATTTTGCATATTAATATTTTGAATATAGATTTAGGCAATTAAATAAAGGAATAGTTGTGGAAGCAGTAATGTAGATTTAAGTTGATGTATATGTGTATTATTATTATTATTATTTTCTATGATTTGGATTTGTGTGAAGGAATTAAATGAGATATGTATTATTAATCATAACGTCGATGCATATATAATTTTAATATAAAGTTTTGCTAGTGATATACCATATAAGAACACATACGAAGGCGCAGAATTCAGCTCTCTTGGAAAGCGCAGCATAGAAAAAAAAAAGAGTTTAAAGACAAGAGTCTTTGTCTGAAGGAAAAATACACGCTTGGTTTGAAGCACATGGTGCATTGTTGCTAACCATAACAACCAAAGTATAGGTACATATGGTTGGATTTCCTGTAGCTAAAGTAATATGAAAGGTATGGTCGATAATACTACTACAGTATGAGACGTTGTAACCAGGAGACACGATGTCGAGAACTGCTATTGTTGGAAACGTTCACTGGAGTTCATGTGTACATGTGAAAATCCGCAATACAAAGAGGTGTTAGAAAGTACGAAACCGTCCAGTTCTCACACCTATTTCCTCGATAGCTAGGGTTTGCTACGAACTTTTCCGACAGCCAAGAGCCGACCTAGGATTTTGAACTTTTCGGCCGCTAGGAGGAGAGAAACCAAAGAGAGAGCATTCCTGATAGAAACCTTCACCCCTGTTTGTAAATACGCTTCCGCAAATAATTCTTTATTCAGGTAAAAGTTTTCTTGAAGTTTTCGTTATTGTAGTATGTAGTATAGATTAGTCGTAATCTTCTATGTATTATGAATTGTTAAAAGAAAGACTTGTTTCGATTCGTGATAATAAGTGCAGCAGTCTAAATCTGGGGGAGATACGTGGTATCCGGAAGAGCGACGATGCTCATGCCGAAGCAGAGGACGTCCTGGGTAAAAAAAAACAGCAGTGACGTCAACAAAATCATTTAATACTCAGCAACCAAAAAATGACAGCATGTCATATGCTTACAGAATGTGCATTCATGTATACAGTTGTGTGTTTTAATGTGTTACATATCGAGAAATGGTTAATTCACATAAAAACAATGGAAACTTGGTGGCTACATCAGATTACAAAATCCCCTCAGGCAGGTGAAATACCTATGAGAAATTCCGACAGATGGAAGCACCACCTAAACATAGAGGAAAATGTGAAAAACTCAACCTGAAGATGTGTAGATAGTGTTTATAGTTAATTTGTGTCTTTAATTTTGAAAATATTAATATGTATTGTATATCGATTGGAAGCTTGATTCTTGCAGACTACAGTGCAAGTGCTGGAATTTAAATACCGAATATCAGTTTTGAGCAATTAACGAGAAAAAATCAGGCAAGGTGTGGTGATCGAGTCAGGAAGGACAATGACCTGTGGTGACAACCCCCTCTCGCCGAAACCACCCTGCCATACGGATTTTGGCAGGTGAGAAGCGAGCCTAAACTTCTCAAAAATCGGTGGGTTGTTAAAAGCAAATAGCAGCGGAGAGACGGGATGATTCACTGTTGGGACGTCGGGAAGAGAGATTAGGTGTTCGTACTTCGAGTAGAGAACTAAAGCTCTTAGCGCTCTACAAGTATAGAGGATTCGCTGTTGGTACTTCGTGGAAGAGGATACGTGTTCGACACTTCGAGAAGAGAAATTCGGTTCTCAGACTTTGAGTGGTGAAGTAACTCTCTGTGCTTAGTTATTACTTTGCGTTTCAAGCAAAGAGATTCGTGGTTCCGTGTTCTGAACTATTTACCGCCATCAGTCAAAAGAAAATTATCAAGACTAGAATGTACAGCATTACAGAACTCTTCTCGTTTTAACGAAATTTTGGAAACTATTGCGATGTGTTAAGATTTTGTCACGTGTGCAACAACATGAAACATTTAATAACAAAACTGCCATTTATCGTTATATGAAGTGATGCGGACTAACATAGAGTCACTGTCATCTTCCTTTTCTATTAGGGTGATGAAAGTTAGTTAGACGCATATAAGCCACTTAACGGGCTGAATCGCGCTTGTTAGGCGAAACGAGCTGTTTGACTTCGCCGGAAAACCAGAATGTGTGCACCGTGAGAATGGGAAAAGTCAAATTGTTCCCTAAAGAATAGTTTCTTACTGCAAGAAGGACTTGTCATAGCAGTACGAAAGCTACAGTCCTTTTGAGAAGGTCAACGTGAAGAAGCTCCAGAGTTCCAGAAAGTCTCGCTTTAATGGGAAGAAAAGCGAGGCCAGCGTTGGACATACGTCTCATTAAGTGGGAAGATAATGAGACCTCCGCGGGAACCAAGGATAGGGAATCCAGCAAGAGTAACCAGGAACCAACATCCATCTTCGTGAAATAACGTGTACGAACTTTAAATGTGTTAGAAAAGGCCTTAAAAATTTAATATATCATATTTCGGCGAAACTAACTAAATTTCATTCAAAATTAAAATATATTTTTTTTTTCTCGTGTAAAGAAGTGTAGATATCATTAACGTGTGTTTGTGTGAATTAAAGCTGTCTATACCCATGAATTCAAAGTGCATCATTTCTACTACAGGAAGTCTGTCAAGGTATGTAAGAATTTTCAGTGTCATGTGTCTCTTTCAGCTGCTTTGGAGTTATTCTAATCCTGCAAGACATGGTTAAACAGAACACTTATGTGTTGTGGAAGTGAGAGACAGTATTTTCTCGTTATACCTGAAGTAAAACCACCGGTGGGCCCTGAAAAGTAGAGTCTCATCTCAAAATTTAAATTCTTAATAATTTATTTTGTTCAGCTTGATAACTTTATCATTTTAATTAACATTTGTTCTACCGACTTTAAACTTAGCTCTACCGACTTTGCTAGATTACTTTGCATACTATTCAAATTAGACTCATTAATATTCAGACTCTATTTAAAATTCACTATAATATCCAAATTCATTCTAATTTACATCTCATGACATTCATCTCACTTGCCCTTGAACTCTCTGATTTACAATCCCCCCCAGCATGCAGAATACTTCTTTTGATTCTGTGACACTTAAACGACAAGCTTTATCTGTATTTCTCTGTCACTGCTTCATACATATTTTGTAATACATTTATATTAAATGCTTTAAATACGTAGGCAGTTCAATAAGAAAGATATCAAACACCCAGTCGGTTATATTATTCTGTATACATTGTGATCACGTATTAATAGGTTTACCTCAGTTTTGCTGCAGGCCCGTTACATAACATGTTACGGAGTTATACTCTACCAATATATGTTGTAAAATGGCGGAAACGTGATCAGGCGTTGAAATGCATGTGTCACATTTCTGATTTTAAAGGAGACATCTCCCGCCAGATGACATTCATCCCCAAGAAAACAAGTCTGAATTTGATGCTCAAGCATGGGACGCAATAGATGGCGTGTGGGCTAGGCGAATAAAATAAAAGTTATGATCTTACGTAGCCGTGTGGTAAAGGAATGTGGCTACACAAACGGACTACAGCGTGAAAAGGTGAGCAGGCTATCTTCTTTGTTCATAAACGGATATGAACGTATATAAAGACGTGGCAACACCGCAGCCGTCTAATTTGCTGGGAGCACCCCCTTCAAACACCATAAACACTGCTTCTTAACATAGCAGCGGCAATACAGATGTGCAAAATCAGTTAAGCACGTTTATTTTCTGAATTGGAGAAGCATTGGTGTGAGAAACGACGAGGGAGTTCAGCAAGCCATAATGTTGTGGCTTTAGATGTGTTACTTTTAAATGAGGTAGTCTCGTGTTGGAATAAATATTTAGACAAGCGTGAAACCTAAGTGTGTAAATAATCCTTACCAAGGTTTATATGTACACATTTAATGAATTCACACAATGTGAAATCTGTCTCTACTTATTGAGCAACTCTCGTAAGGCGATTATTTGTTTGACATCTATTTATCAGAAGGTTTAAGAACATTGCCTATAACTTAATATGCCAAAGTTAGAAAAACGGTCAAATTCGAAGCTACATCTAAGCTCCAATTGATATTTAACCCACTATTTTTAGTGTTCTTCCATTGGTGATCGAAGCCTCCTCCGTGTGCACGGAAAGCATCCCGCAAACAACTTATACTTCTAAGTGCAATATTTTGCTTTATCATCCCCTCTATCAGCACTTTTATGCAATGCTAACCTTTCCTCAGTATATTGCTAGTGGAGAAATGTGTTCAAGCAGTGATTGTTTACCAACATACGAAACACTTGCATGAAACCAAGCAAAGAGGTTAAGCGTAAAATATGTAATACCTAAAATGGTCATGCATTAAACAAGGTATGAAGTAATTGGCACTTCCACTAGTACGCAAGGGATCCATCTAAAACATTGCATCCGTAGTATATATAAGGAAACCGTACGACCCATCTTGGGAAACTTAAAAACTTTGTTGAAAATTATTTCCAAGATTATTTAGTGTATAAAAAGTACCGCAAAACGCAAGTAAAGCAACAACAAAAGGGTAATATGCAGAACTTAGAATAAAAGTCATCTCTCAAGTGACAAGTAAGCCAGTTCACAATGTGCTAAAACAGATGCTTTATAGCATGTATATATATATATATATATATATATATATATATATATATATATATATATATATATATATATATATATATATATATATATATATATATATATGAGTGTGTGTGTGTGTGTGTGTGTGTGTATGTGGAATATGCGAATCTCTTTTAATATAATGGGATCTTGAAAACGAATTATATTTTGAAGTTAGAGCACGTGACTTACGATCAGGATAAACAAATTATTTTAATTCGAATCTCAGAAGTCACATTCAAAAGCACAGTTTTTTTTGTTTTTTTTAAAAAAAGAAGTACCGTTAACGTAAAGTTCACAATAGTATTAGCATTTAATGAAAGAAATGTTCGAAATATGAGCCATGTACAGTCAACGACAAAAGTTCTTTCGGTTTGATGAAATTAGTTTCGTAAATAACTTCAGAATGGAAGAACAAATTGAGTATTGTTTTCAGTTAATTAGAAAGAATGCAATTTTCTGTACATTCCAGCCCCACCACAGATATTCCAAAATTAATTTTAACAAGCAGAAAGAACTTTTGTCCCCGACTGTACAAGTCAATACATGTTATTGAGTTGAATGAAATTGTTTGAGTGAGTGTAAAAACCAATGCAAACTTTTTAAAAGAATGGATAAAAACCTAATTAACTTCTAAACTTAAGAATCGATCCTATCCTTAAGAATCCTTAAGAATCGAATCGATCCTCACTTAATGACGTCAAAGTGATACTGAAATTAACCTCATTAAATTCTTTATTACGACACTAGTATATATTATGATTAATGAATTGTTGCCTAAAATTTTCATTAATTTTCAAGTTTTAATTTCTGTTTAACTAAAATGTTGTCCAAATGTAAAACACAATATATAATTCGTTAGATCATATCGGGTTGAACAAGGAAACAGGTCTAAGGATAAAATCTCGGATGTACTTTTTGAATAAATCGAAAATAAATCGAACTTTCGTAAAGTTAGAAGAATGCCTTTTGTTGCCAACAAAAACTGACAATTGTATGTAGTATTGTATGTACCAGGTTATAAAATAAGTATCGCTGTTCAGAGAACTCTGAAGACGTAACCACTCGACAGAACGCAACCAAACTTGGTAGGAGCATATTTGGGAGCACGCAGAAACATTCGGTGTACAAAACAAAATTAGTTCCAATTTTCGCCACCAGGGGTAATTGTGGCGCTGTACAGAACCATGTAATTCCAGCGTTGAAGAAAAACGACAGTAGTGATGCTAAATGATAACAAAGACTGTAATTACCTCTCCAGGCGCTTACTCACGCTTGCATGTGTTTCAGTGATACAGGTTTGAGTTGAGTTGATTTTAGTTTAGCGTCCCTTTCATCAGCGAGGCTATATGAGACGTGGACCTACTGATTAACGTGGAATCCGAACCACATGAGCTCCCACCGAGAATCGAACCCGGGGTGATACGGGTTTGAGGGCCACTGTATGCCAGAAGTGAATTGATGGTAATCCGATGTTTACTTCTTTTTTTCTACCCACAATCTTTCTGTTGTGTTCGAGGTGTCCCGGGTTCGATTTCCGGTGAAGACACGTGAGTTGGATCCCACGTTACCCTGTAGGTCCTGTGCTTAAAAGTCAATCATCGTCTCATACGGTTCTAGTCACCATGCATTTTCCTTGCTGAAGGACCTCTACATCATCATCATCGCTCATAACACATCGCTACACCACGTGGTTATTAAATAGGAGTACAAATCAATGCCACGCATCGCACGGGGGCATAATTACGGCCTTTCTTTCATTGAATATCAATAGCATTTGTCTTCCATACCACACTAACCGTACTTAACACTAAACAGAAACACAATAGCCACTGGAGGAGAGATTTAGCACTAATATTTTCCTGAAATTTTGGAGAGAGTTTGCATTTTAGGGACCACGGAAAAGACTAAGATTTAACTTTGTTTTTGTAAGATAGCCAAGAATTTTAAAGTGACGCTTCAGCTCAAAAGGCCCCTTCCCCGTAAATACGCCAGTGATCACAGGGTATTAATAACATTAGTAGCCAATGCCACGATACACATAGGAGGGGTAATTACAGCCTTTCTTATCATTTAGCATCACTTGTCATTTTTCTTCCAAGCTGCATTTACTTGGTGTTGTACAGCGCCACAATTATCTCTGGTGGCGAAATTTGGAACTAATTTTGTTTTCTACACCAATCGCTTCTGCGTGTTACCAGATGTACTCCTACCAGGTTTGGTTGCATTCTGTCAAGTGTTTACGTTTCCAGAGTTCTCTGAACAGCGATATTTATTTTATGATAACTTGGTAGTGTTGTATATGTAGCAAACTATTTCGTAAAATTTATCCCCCTTGAAGGAGTAGGTAGAGTTAGGTTGAGCAAATCAGAGTCTGGAAGCGACTCCAGAGTGGTGTAGGAAATCCCAATGCTCTTCAACAAGTAGTGGTGGGTTAAGAGTCACAGAGCTCGAAGCAGGCTAAGCAACTGAGGTTGGAATCCCGACAGAGCTCCAAGCAAGCTAACTCAGGTGGAAGAGAAGCCAAAAATCCCGCAGCAGACTAGAGGCTTTGAGGTTGGGTTTCTCCTAGAGATCCAGGCAAGCTAAATGAGGAAGACCAATCGCAGACTGCTGCCTGTCCGTAGAATCTTCTTCCTTATATAGGAGCTCCGGGCAGTGGTGACGCTGCTGCTCTTATGACATCATGTGACTTGTAGGTGGGGCTAGTGGTCTGCCGTCTACTTCTTGTAATAATCCAACGTGAGATGTTGTACTCCAATGTAAATACATGTGGTTGATGTTTATAAACAAGAGAATGTGTGATTGTTTTCGAACACTAACTAGCATGTGGTACATTACAATATTGTTAGCTAGCAAATTGTTGTTTGTCATTTCCTTACGGTTAATTATGCTCTTCATGGGCTTACTCCACACAACTTGCGAAGTAAAATTGTTCAAAGCCTTCTTTTTATTTCCGAATGTTCAAAGTGTCTTTCTGTATTTTTAATGAATTCAATGTTTCCGGGTGATCAATGAGCTTAAAGAGGTCGGAAACTCTGCTAAATTGACTACATCTTGTGCACAGAGCTGCAGGTTTGATCCTTGATCACATGAGCGTAATACTGGGTACGTAATTACAATGCGTATTCCGAATTATTTAACTCCCTGAGGATGGAAACTTCTCCTAGCAATTTCAATGGAATGGGTTACATACACACTTTCAGAGCTCTAAAAAGTCGCTCGGTTTAAATTTCAAATTTAAAGATGTTCGTTTGGGGCCTAAATCAAGAAAATGCATTTAATAGGTTAACAATTGTGACTAATGTTTTCCTTGAGAGACGGTGTTCTCCTTTTCCCTTGAGAGTAAGAAAATAGGACCCACTATGTTGTATATGTTTTAAATAATTTATCTTTTGCCATTCCAGGGATGTCATTTATGTTGATAAATAAATAATTGTTCTAATCTAGAAGCTACGTACCTTTCCTTGTATTAAAAGCCACATTGATAATGATCATTTCCCAAAAAGGGGTGAATATAATAGTTTTCAACGGACCTACTTTTTGGCAGTTATTTTAGAGATATTACTTATATAGTTACTTTTGATAATTTATATGAAAATAACACCATAACATATTAAAAACACAAAAGTAAAAATGTATCATTTATTTACTTCTTGTCTATATGTTTTACATTCCTTACATAATTTAGAGTCCCTTTCAGCAGCGAGGCTCTATGAGGTGGGACCCACTGATTAACGTGGAATCCGAACCACATGATCTCCCGCCGGGAATTTTCACAATAGGTATTCAGGCCTGACTTTATGATTTTACAGGCCACATGTTCCCCACTCCTGTTCAATTCCAACGATCAGAATGTCGGCTAGCTAGACCAAGCAAATTACGTGATCACGTACTAAACCATAATTGCATCAAGCATGTTCTTCCCCATCTGTGAATGACGTCATCGATCAGATTAGTTCTGATATAAACATTATAACCAGTGATGACTGTAAACGAAAACTTTCGGAATCACAATTGTTTATTGTTTCAGTCTTTCAATATACAATAATTTTGTGGTTAGTATTTTAACCACTGTTATTAAGGTAACTTAGGATTAAACTAGTGCATTAATTTGATGGTTCGGGTTCTCAAAGGGTGAGAGATCGCAGCGGATGTGAGTCGTTTCAGAAATGCGAGAATTCATGCTTGCTTCCAGCAACTTCTAAATTAAGAAAAAGTAAAAGTTAATTATTGATTGAATCTAAATACTCTTTTGATAATTGAATCAATATGGAAAACAAGTAAAGGTCTAGAAAAAGCAATTTGTCAACGATTTGACGAATTTTTTCGCTGAGTGTATAATTTCATAGCAACACATCTTGCAGAAAATATTTGCCATAACTTTGCAAAGAACATACGTATCTTGAACGTACCACTATTGCAGAAGGAAAATTTTATTGGTTGTAAACATAGAAAAAAAGTTCAAAACGTTGATCCCCAGAACAGGTATAATTATACGTAAAACATCGTTTTATATATGTCAATTTCCGACGTGATCAACAAACAGTACTTGACTTATTAATCGTCCATAAGCATCTATTTAAATTTCATTGAAGAGACTACGAGTTACTAAATGTGGAAAGATAATGAATGACTTACTTAGACCACTTCTTCACGTTAGTTAAGTAGAGATTAAGTGATTAACTACTTAATTACTTTGCAAAGTTTCTTCCACAAAGAACACTCGGCGTAGTAAACTTCAAATTTTCTCATTTACGAGTTAAGAACGGATGGGAAGCGGTGATTACCAGACTTTTGTTATAAGTAGAGAAGCTACTCAAGAACGGAACTCAAATATCCCAGAATTTCAGAAGCAGCAGCTCCAGTATTCAGCGTTTCCTTTCATTGTCATACTATTTGCAAGATATCTGTTCATGTATTTGCTGAAATTTTCATTTCTACACGTCTCAAGTACTAAACATTGCGCATCTCTAATTCTGTGACACACATAGACTTAAAAGTGAATATAAAAGTGCTATGTTAGCTCAGTGATAGAACGCTCAGAACTAATAATCTGAGCGCTCTATCAAGACTAGTTCAAGACATCTCAGTTTATAGTGGACAATCAAGTTTCGACTGTCTTATTACTGTTCATTTTTCCCCAACTCTTATTTCCACAAATTATTTCAGCATCATTTATCTTTACTACTATCTGTTTTATTTATTCAACACACGTATAACCGTGGAATGTTAAAGGTTTCATTTTATAATCGGCTATAATAAATTATACATCAACTTCATTATTAATATTACACAGGGTGGTCCGGAAGTTTGGGTACCCCTAATTGGTGTTTTCTCACCAGCTTCCTTTGCCTGTCCTCCAAGAAGTCCAGATCTGACGACACCAGACAATGCTCTCTTGGGTTTCATAAAGCAAGTAAGAAACACTCGATATCACACAACACAGGAATTGCGAGGAGCTGTGGAACACACCTTCATCCTCGTGACTCCGAAGTATCTTTGCAAAACATTTGCAAGAACTTGGCGCAGAATTCAGCTGTGTTACGACATGGATGGTGATCCCGATGTTTATGACTCTTAAGACTTAAAACTTCAAGGTAACTGTGTACAGACATTGTACCATAACTAACACTATACTGTTGAAACTAAAGGGGGGGGGACGCCCACTTCCGGACCACCTGTAAAATGTACAATGATATTATGGAAATGACTCAATTCTTCCCCTCTTCCCTCAGGAGTGGAAGTTTTGGAAACGCTTAAATAATCATTCCCTTATGTTTACATACGAGTCTATATGCAGAATGATATACCTCCAAATTAAACGAATCGTCAAGTTCGACGCCTTTAAAGGTAAATATGAGTATCATAGAAATGTTGTCCTTTTCCTTATTAAGGTGTGGAAATTTTTAAAACGTTGAAACATATATTTCCTTACTTTTAGTGAGATTGTGTACCTAATTTTACCGTCTCTTGAACTTCAGGAATTCATTATATACTTCATTCTTAGCAAAAATTTAAACCCCCATTACTTCCTCCTCCCCCTAGGATATGTGTTCCAAACAAAATCCTCTCTTATCTATTGCTTCCGTGACAAAAGAAGGATCTTGTTTAAATTTCACGTTTCTACTTAGTATAGTAGCACGGCTTGGGTGACGTTGGAGAGACACTTCTGCTCTTTTATCTAGTGGCATAAATATAAGTAAGATAAACTTTATCTTGCACTTTGTTGAGAGGAGCTTAGCTACAAGATTACAACCTCAAAGTTATAGAGATGCAAACTAGTAAATTTCATTTCCTCTAAAGAAACTGAATTCCTATAACTTTAGGCTACATTAGGAATGGATGAATTGAATGAATTGAAAAATGAAATATATACTTTTACGTTCCACCGACATGTCCGTTAGGCAAGTAGTTCTCAAAGTGGGGTATGTGGACCCCTGGGGATTCGCGGGACCTAGCCAGGGGGTACGCGACGCCTAAATATTGTATGTGTTATAATAAAAAGAAACTCTCAGCTGTTACGCTAGAAGCATTTTTTAAGTTATTAAAAAGAAAGCAATTAGAAATTACACATACGATTGTAAATTTAAACGTTTTCCTACTTTATTAAATTTCTGCCCTGGAGCCAGTCAATCGTTATATAGGACTATTTCAAGAGAGAGAGAAATTGTTGGGACACTTTTTCAAAATCAGTAATATATACATTAACTGCACGACGCCTCGGAATTTCATGGATTTCATCTTCAAGTGGCGGAAAGCTCTTACCACTACCACCAATTTCAGATTTTTAAAAAATAAATGTTAGTCATTCGTATGCTTATAAACATCAAGCCTCCTTCAAGTTTGGGATTTCTGAAAAAAAAAAATACTATGGAAAACCCCTCCCAAAATTTGTTCCTAGATCAACCACCACTATTGCGAGTAACTCGACTCAAATTTGTTTGCGTGTGCGCTGTGAATGTGAAGAGTTGTCTAAAAAGGCATTGCAACATTTGGTGCCTTTCCCTACCACTTATTTATGTGAGCAAACCTTTCTTGCTCTTTGCGGTATTAAAACTTTAAAGCGAAATCGTCTTAATGTGTAATCGGACCTAAGATTGATGGTGACAAAACTTGTTTCAGATTTCAATGCAATTGTGGAGAAAGACAAAGAACTTCATTCCTCACCTTAGTGACCTCACCTTAGTGAACGTTCTTTATCAAGTGGATTTACTTTTAAAAAAAGAAAAAGAAATCAGTTATGAGAGTTACTGTATTTCCGATTGAAATTTCGTTAACTAGAAAACAATCATACATCTTTAGAATAAATTACTTATTGCATTATACTTCTTGATCTTTTTATTGACAGTGGTAATTCTAATTAGTATATTTGTTGATATCATGTGAAATGTCATATAGCATTGCAAAAGGGTCCGCAGAACACTTCTCGAATGAACAGGGTGTCCGCGCTATCGGAAAGTTTGAGAACCACTGCGTTAGGCTAGAGGAGATGGATGATTAATAGAAGTGAGTGATAATGAAATAATGGGTGGAGTGAGATTTTTGAATGAATTGATATAACATCACACTGCAACATTATGTTTTGAATATGTTAAATATTTTTACAAAGCAACTTATCATAATAGCAATATAATGTCAATAAATATGATTCAAAAAATTAAATCAACTGTTATGAAACTAATAGGAAGTAATTAATATTAATATTTATAATATATGGTTTTGATTATTTTTATTTTACATACACTGGTAGAAAATAGAAATTAAACATCTACAAAAAAAATAATCGCACATGAGGGAAATTTTGAGTGTTACGTCCCACGCTTATGCCGGCTAGGCTAACGGAGATGAAGAAATTTTTATGCACATACTTTGTATTTTGCAAAAGTTTACAGTCAGCGACAGAAGTTATTTCCGTTTGGTAAAATTTCTTTTGAAAATAACAGTGCAGAAAATTTTATTCTTTTTAATTTACTGAAAATTGTACTCAAATTGTCTTTCCATTCTGAATTTACTTACGAAAACTAATTTAATCGAAGGGAAATAACTTTTGTCGCTGACTGTACATGACCATGCACACAGAGTCCTACACTATTGGACAAAATGCAAATATTACGTTACAAGCATACTTATCTATAGCATAGTTTGGAAGTCTAAAAGTCAGTTTTTGAATATACTCTCAACGAAGCCTATTATTAATATGAGTTTACGCGCGTAGTGTACCTACGTAAACTTAGGCCGTTAGTTTACGCGCGTAATGTGACTCATACACTGTGCGTGAATTTACGGCCGCAGGGTTAGGAAAGTAGTTACTTTTCAAACGTTTGGTTATTTCAGAATCGATCGATTGAATGCAATGCTTTCAAGCCCAGGTGCTATAAACTTCGTTTTGTTGAAAAAAAATAATAAAGGGAAGGTAAATGATAAAAATGAGGTCAAATTCAACACCAGGTTAGTTTTTTCTTCACCTTCGAGCGGCTATAGAAGATAAAGATTTAAATTTAATGTTTCTACAAGATCCGAAATGGGGAAGGTTTTCAATTTTCTCCCTACCTCCAAAAATAAGGATAGCTTACTGAAGGGTGGAAAAAATGCGATATTCTCGAAAACAGTCGTGAGAATTTTGTTTATATTTCATACTTAAAACTGTGGTTTAGGTCATTTCTCTGCGAAATATTCAGAAGGGGTAGTTTACTGTACTCTTCGGGCTTAATTATTTCTAGACGATTTTCTCTAACATGATCCAGTCGGTTTTGTTCATACTACATAAATGAATGTTTAGCATTCATCATCTGACAATGGGCAATAACTTATTTGCCTTGAAAGAATCCATAAGAGTAACTTACTCTTGGGAGGTTTTTTTTTATGATTTTCTCGAAAATCACACAGGAGAGTTTGTTCATATTTAATAAATAAATATTTCGTTATCAGGACAGTAGCTTAGTCTTTGGGATGAGTTCGTTCCTCTGAACATTTTTTTCTTTTATTTTCATCCTTCCATGAATAACCTTTATTTTGGGAGCTTAAAAGAAAAGTCGAAAATATCTCCTATTGTCGCTCAAAAGTTAAAAAAAAAAAAACAAAAAAACATGATGTTGAGTTCGCCTTTACTACACTTAACCCTCCTCTCTCTCTTCCTCTCTCTCTCTCTCTCTCAAACACAGACACACGCACACACACACACACACACACACACACATATATATATATATATATATATATATATATATATATAGTACTAACATATGGATATATGAATGTATAGATCGCCCAATCCAATTTTGATATATGTGCGATCAATAAGTATTGAAATAATTAATAAGCTAGATTAATAACAAATATGAGTAATAACATGCCGTAAAATAACTATTTAAAGAGTAACACCTCTTGAATCATTTTCATTAATAATAAATCGTCACTTTTATGACGTATAACCTTGCAAATTGCGTAATGAATTTTGATGGAATCTTGTCATACAAGAAAACTTTTATGTGCAAAGTATACGCTTTTTGTTTGTCGTTCCTATGAAAGCCACTGCGTTGAAAATTTCATTACCTTTACCTACATATACGGTATTGTTTGTTGCGCTCTGGAGCCGATGGGGTTGTTGAATAATGTATAGGAACAAGAGAGAACAAAACTAGATCACATATATGATGAAATAGGATCTCCAGTGTAGCAGAAAAGCCTGTACTTCACAGATTTCCTCCATACGTTATATCCCATCCGTATGCGTTACAAATTCTTGTATCTAATGATTTTTATTAGAGTTTAGAGTGTTTAATTTGAAGAAGACAGGTCTTTAGCAAATAGTACTAATTAGCATTACATTAAACGTTTGATTGTAAACGTTTTGAACTGTTAAATTCAGTACTAAACTTGAATATAAATTTTGTATTACTGGATATCTAAATAGAGGGGATAAAAACTTTAATCCTCTGTACATTACCAAACACTGTAATCAGACGTTCAGTTCATTTGGAATGAATTAACAAAGACAAAAGATATTGGGATGAGAAAGTAATCTTTCTGGTTAAATAATGTCAGCATTCAATTTCGGAAAATTTCTCAAAAGCTATATCCCAATATTTCTCAAATTTGTGTGAGTTAAATTTGAAGTATTGCCATTAACGTACAGAAAATTTTCTGTGATGGAATAGAACATCTGGCATTGTATTAACTTTCTGATATTATTTTATTTCAAACATGTGCGATCGAATTAAAGTATAGCACATTTATTCCTAACTTTATACTCAAACAGTACAACGCCTTTCTTCATTATGCCTTGCTTGTTCACACCAAGTTTTCACCCACCTCTAGTGAGCTGATTTCTTTAGATTTTAGATTCATATTTATACCCGATAACAATATACAGATGATTTAACAATTAAAACCCATTTTCTGTGCTTAATTTTCTCATTAGAAAAAAAACAGAACAAAAATAGCAATTTGTTGCGAAAATAGCTTCTATTTCAAACACAAAATATCACACTATTAATTGTAAGAATTATTAAGGAAATAACTCGTATTCCTAATAAAAGACATCAGTACTGATTGTAACAATAGTTGCAAAAATTTATCTTATGTCCAACACAAGATATCATTACTATGGATTAATATGGCGCGTCAAAGTTATGTATGCAGTTTCTCACCGCATACAATATCCATTCTTGATTGACAATTTATAAAACACGAAAGGAAAGCTAATTGTGCTTGGGGGTTAGAGTCTATTTCGGCAGCGATGCTGTAAGAGATATTAGAGCTTAACGTGGGATCCGAGCACGTTAGCTCCCGTGGAGAACCCAGCTTCTCCGCGCCTGAAGACACGTACGCTAATAATATAGCAATAGGTAGTTCAGATAATTGTGCAATACATCTGTTGTATTAGAATTGTTTCACTTCCATACATGTGTGGACATTTCAGCTTTAATGTGTAGCTTATTTGCTTTTACGTTTCACATGTATACCCTTCAACCTTGCGTCAGAGACCAAACTTGGGACCTTGCTTAAGAAAGTCAGCTTACATATTATTCATTATAGCTTTGAATACATTACTCATGTATTAATAAAATGCACACTGACCGAAGCAGTAAATATTGTAATGTATTTTTGGTATAGTCAATAATAGTCCGGGATTAACCATTTACCAGTGTTATTATAAAATAATTATTTATAGAATAAATTTTAAAGTTATTTTGTAATATACAAAATAAGTGTTTCAACGTTTATCTTTAGCACACATAAGTGGTCTCAGATAATGAAAGATAGAATTACCCTTGTACGGGAACCCTTTTTCTCATGACAGCCTCAAGGGTGTCTGTAACGACTAAGTATTCTACACTGTGTTTGTATCTGTAGAGGAATTTGAAGCTTAAAATATATAAAACGATAATCATGCATGTTGTGCTGTATGGCTGCGAAACATGCTCGCTTACTAAAAGGGAAGAACGCAGATTGAAAATATTTGAGAGTACAATCCTGAGAGGAATATTCAGACCCAGGATGAACGAGAATGGGAAATTGCATAAACTTTATAACGAGGAACTGCATAAGTCATACCATTTACAAAACATGCTTAGAGTCATCAAGTCTAGGATTCTCAGGTGGGCAGGTCATGTAGCCAAAATGGAAGAAAGTTAGAACATTTGCGAAGTTTTAACTGGAAATTCAATCGGAAAACGACCATTAGGAAGACTTAGATGCAGATGGGAGGACAATGTTAAGATGGATCTCGAAGAAAGAGGAATACAAAGTTCAAACTGGTACTGGTTGGCTAAGGATTGAAGTCAATGGAAAGCTCTTTGAGAACGCATGGAACCTACGGGTTTCATAGGCCATAGAGTTAGTTAGTTTGTATAATATGGTAGAGGTCATAGTCTACTATTTTAAATAAAAAATAAGGGTAGTTTTACTTCAATATTAATCCTTCAAAATATGCAATTCATTAAAAGGAAGAAGAAAAAGAAGACAGTAAAAATAATAGTCTTGTTATTTTTTAAAAAGTTTTCCTAAAACGTCTCTCATCATTTTCTTCATATTTCATAGTAGTAAGTCTATTGCCATAATCTGCGATTCAATTTAAAAATTGAGAGAAATAAAGTTTATTGTTTTTAATGCAACATTTATTAAACAAGAATAACTTATTACAATACAATGCAAACTATAAGTTGTAGTTATGTGACGCGCACCTCGGAGGACGAATCTGCTCTTGCAAACACGTATCCCTTTGTAAACAGTAGGATCCTCAATTGTTAATTTTATGTTAATGTATCTGGTATTTGCTAGTCTAACATTGTTGCTAATCGAAAGTACATCGATGTGATGTGGTCAACGTTTGCATGGCCAAATTACCTAGGAAACTAATTACACATGTGTCCTCAAACTGTAGGATCATTATCAAGGTTTGGTGACGAGAAAGCTGCCTTGGAGCAAGAAAACTAATTATAGTAAGTACGCAAGTTTCTTGCTCAACATAAAAACTCGAATATTGTTGTGCATTTGATTGTTAAAATGATATTTTTTCTTGATGAAATTCAATTTGCACTATGATATTGCATAATCATTTCACCAGTTAGTGACTTCTTTTAAAAAAAAAAATGTTAATAGTAGTTGAAGCGTGCTATTTAAACGAAACAAACAGCTTTTTTAAAAAAAATCCTGAAAGAGAATTTAATGATTTATTTTTTCTAAGTAGCGTATATCTATAACGTGAAGTATATGGAAATGGCGCGAAATTCCGAAATTGTTACTAAAGCTCGAATTCTCAATTTAAGTCTCTCATGCTCCACAAATATATGGTTGAGCACTTGAGCGTATTTAAAGATCACATATGGATTTTTCGCTAAATAATATATCATAAGAAAACATATGTTAAAGGGCACCAGTTCCAAACTTTTTGATTGGTTGATAGAACGATGTGTAATGTCTCTTTTTATCATTCAAAATATATGATACATGCAATACTGCTTAAAATGGTATCTGAATCACTGATCAGGTCTTCATCCAAGACATTACAACCATCAATGGTTGAACACAGGATCACGTGCACACAAAAAAAATCCATGTTATCCATTTTTAAAATTCGCTCCAGCTGGGTGTATTTTTCCACTTAATGTTGTCTTCCTTTTTTTAAATTTCACATATTTCAGTTCTATGAAAGAGAAATCAACACAAAAATTGTCTGGAGGGTTGGAAATATCCGTACTCTCCAGAAGAACCCGAACCACGATTGGACCGGCCGCACTGACTAGAGACAAGACAGCCAAGCTGAGACAGGAGGAGGTAAGAGAGGATGAACAGAGAGAGAGAGAGAGAGAGTCATGAGAGCATTGACCATGAGTCTCAATCGCACCGTTAGAGACCCACTTGTCTAGCACGTGTTTGAGTGAGTATATGGTACTAGGCTTTATTACATTGCCCACAGTACTGAACCTCGGCTCGTCTATCCTGCCCTCTAGTCAATGTGCAGACGGACTTAGGTTCAGCTCACGATCGTCAGCCTAACGACTCAAACTGATCGGTTACACTGTACTGGCTTACTTTGTCACCAGGGAACTCTCAAACATTTAAAGTAGCTGAGTACGTTTCAAAAGAAATTAATCACGGAGAACGGCATGAAATTTTGTTAATTTTAGTATATTTGATTTTATTTATTTGCGCTTAAGTTTAACAGAGTGACTAGGCGTGCAGAGAGAGGGTTCGTTTCTTGGTGGTAAAACAGAAAAAAAGGAGCTAACCATCATGCGACAGTTGAAAAGTTAAATATCTTTAGTTGATGTCATTAATCAACAAGTATTTGACAAGATTTCGGTTCATATCAACTTCATACCTCATACAGTATTATAAGTTTATTAAATAGCAAAGCTTTAAACACGTTGCGCATTCGACAAATTTGTTTTGTAGCTCAACCCTAACAGCACAAGATGTGCTATTCACGTGCCATTTAGGAGTCCCAGCTACTTTTTAGGTACCCTGCACTTGCCACACATGATATTGATGTGTTAAGTATGTACTTCAGCTACCTACAGTTTTAGGTATTTGTTACACCTAATTGATATTTGCATCTATGTACCACAAATATAGCATTTATATACCTGGCTCAGTTTCGCACTCTAACAGTCATATGGTTTTATGTCGTCATTTGGGACATAACATTATATGTTGCCTCCTTAACATTGCTACAACCTTCTTTAACTCCCCCTCCAATGGTTCAAATATATTTCATCGGCAATCTAATACTGGTCTCAGTTTTACCTCCTCCTTATGAACTTTTGGAAAAACCTTTCATTACCGGTATCCTACCTTCTTTATTAAGACCTCTTTCAAAACCTGTTTTTGTTAATGATACTAAAACTTTTTATTTAATTTCCTCACTCATAGACCTTTCACCTATCACCTCGTAAGTATCATCACATATATCATTCATTTTTTTATTTATACCATTGTTTTTCCATCACAACGATGGCACCACCTTTGTCCGTTTGTTGCACACATATGTCTTTTCTCTTCTTTATATCCTTCAATACACTGTACTCGTGTTTTGAAAGGTCCCCTTTGGCTTCTTTATGTTCCTTTCCACAATCACTTTAGCCTTTCTTCTTATCTTATCCCTTGCCTCCTTGTCCTGAACTTGAACTATGGCTTTCTCTACCGAGTATATAACCTCTTATGCTTCCACTCTTTGTTCTTTCACTTTAAACTTATAGCCTAAACTCAACACTTTCTTCTCATCATCCGACAACGTCACATCACCTATTATTACCATCTTTTTGTCAATGTCTTCCTCCTCCTTTGATATCCACCCTAACCGCCTTCCCTTTTCCATTAATCTTTCCTTCACTTTCTTATTAAAATCCTCTTGCCACACTTCCAGTCTCTTCATAACTATATCCCTAGTAAATATCAACAAACTATCACTAATGTCATTTTTAACTTCACTGTCATTTTCTTCATTCAAACTTAAAAAACATTCTCTAATCCTAATATCATTCCAAATCAGTTCTTTTTTTCTATATTGTTAATGAGTCTTTTGTGCCTGCTTGATTCACATCTCACTCCTTTTTGTCAATCCTTAAGCCTTTGTGTGTAACCTGTTCCACTAAACACTGCCTCAGGAACCACACTTGCTGCCTCTTCGATATCTCAGCTCTCTTCCTGTCCTTCCATTTGTCTATGCTCCTTTTCAGCATCGGAGCCACACCAACTGTGATATTTTCCATAAGTAGAATCTTTGCTTTCCTATACCTAAGCCTCGGTATAGGAAAATACAAATCAGAATACTTGATGACGATTGGATACAGCCAGGAGCTAATCAGAAGCAAGATGTCTCAGCTCTTGTTTGTATATAAGATTGTACATTTCTCCTGTATCTCAGAGTGTCTGATGAAGCCAAAGTGTTAGTTGGCGAAACTGTAACACGTATGTAGTTTTTTTTTATGTGAATATATTGTTTTGCTCAGCAAATAGTTTGTTTGTATTTAAATGATAGGCATATGCCTGCTATGTAATTGTGTTGTTAGGGAAAAGTTACACATGTAGCTAGATCCTACGATTAGTTCTCTATATTGGCCACACTGACACAGCCAACTCAAACTTTAACGTCTGGTACATTCCTTATGATTCTTGTCAGAGTGGAGCTGTTATCCGTATGTCTTTCGCCTTAGAGGTAAATGGCTAAAACGGACAGACTTTACATGAGTAGTAAGGAATCACATATTTTTTTCAGTACACAATGAATCCTCAAGAGAGAAAATATTTCAGTGATCTCTAAAAGGAAACTAACTTTTATAATTAACGTCTGTAAATTAATTAAAACACAGTCGCAACTCAAGCGTGTAATTTCATAATCGTATAGGCCTATAATGTAGTAACACTCACTTCATATGTTCACTCATTTCATGGCTTTGTGATTTCCATTTTCTTTTAGAGTTCATAAAAAATGCTAGTATATGTTCTGTTGTTGATTAGCATTACTTCTCTGCCTTCATCGTCATAGTGATTCCAGGCATTCTTCGCTGTAACTAATAGAGAAAATGGCTGCAATATTCATTTTGACTAATGAAGAGTTTGGTGAGGTATATTTTATAGACAACGGTTAGATGTAAATTTTTTGCAATAAACTTTGCATGACAATTTTAGGAAAATTTCGTATAAAGAGGACGACGCACTTCAAATATATTTCGAGGAAGAACAATAGTGTTACGTTAATACTTAAAACAGAGCTTAAACTCAGAGCACAGATGTGTAACTGTTAAACTCTAAGGGGTATTTTATAACTTCTTCAGTCAGAGAAAATTGTGAATCACACAGACGTTCTTACTTCTATCTTAGAAATCATCAACTCAAACGCTAAGGACAAGCTCGTAATCACATAAGCAGCTTCCGGAAAGATGAAATTATAGTTTAAACTACCTCAGGTGACAAAAAGGAAAATTTACTGTAGTTTTCTGTAAGTCATCGGCTTTAAGTCTCATTATTGGTTCTTATAGCATATTGAGTTCCAGAAATAATAATTACGCATCTATTTCCTTGGCTGAAAAAGAACAAGTAACATCATTGCCTTGTACTAACTGGGAAGTCCAGAGTTTTAATTTCGCAAACTATTATTCTGGTTGATGTCGTCAAGAATGTTTTTGCCAGCCCCAAGCTTCGAATCCCGATTTCCCATGCTTGAAGTTCGCAATCTAAAATGGCATTATAACCGCTACATTATTGATAAGCATGTATATTGAAGCTTTAATGAGCAATCAGAAAGATTATAGAAAATTAAAAAAAAAAATATGTATTTTATCTTAGTTTGAACTTGCATATATTTAATAAGTAGCAGTGCCACCTGTACACCATGTCAAAGAGTTAGGTATATCAAGGTAACCAAGAAAGTTCTGTCGCTTTTGGTGGAGGTCTATGTTCCATTGGCCCTTACACCGTGAGTTGAATCCGAATGAAGATAGGGCGAAGGTCAGTTGTTGGTGTGGGTATATCCAAGAAATTACGTCGTTGTGGCAGTTCAGTTACACCGTAAAACTGTGTGAGGACAGAGTGAACAAGGGACCTCCACAGAGGGTCATAAGAACGAGTATGCCGTACTTTTTCAAATTGCTGTCAAACGCCGCGGCAGCAGAACAGAAGATATGCTAGTCCTTTGGTGAGGTTGTCGCGACTACACGGACAGTGCAGCGGTGGTTTAGCAAGTTTAAACACAGTGAGGAAACACTCGAAGACGTACCACGTGCCGAAAGACCAACACATATACAAAATGAAAATTTTCAGGCAGCAATTGAGGCGAACAGTGGCCTGACATGTGAGGAACTGGGAGTACGATTCAGTGTGAATGAAGAAACCAAATGGCAACACCTCCATCAACTTGAGAAGCACTACAATTTGGGTCTATGAGTCCCACATTATTTGTATCCGGGCCAGAAAACAACGCAAGCAGGCAGCTGTGGTTCTTTCCTGTCTCGTCTGAGGACGTTCGCTCGGTTGATAGCGCTACTTGACATATCGGACGAGCCTACCGGGGAGACACGGCTCCCCGGGAAGACACGACTCATAAATGACAATGTCTGCCTTGAGCAGACGGTCTACATCAGTCATTGGCTCTGGTAATGTACGGTGTACATCCACGGTAATTAGAGGAAGTCCCGTATTGCTTGGACGATCCTACCCGGAGGAGAGTGTCAAATTCCTGCCTGCGGGGGGACTGAATGGAGGACGGGAGGTGCCAAGCCAAAGAATCTGGTAACGGTTCTTATCCCTCTGAAGGGAGGAAATTCTGCTGGATATGGGACGGCACCAAACTCAGATTGTGACTTAACCGACATGCGCATTTAACTTTCCGTATTAGTGTTTCATCTATACGTGCTTTCCATGTGAAACAATAAAGGAGTCTCTATCACATACAAATAGACGTATATGACATATAGCTGAGGAATGTAACGTAAGTATATGCATGTGATATACGTAAAACTGTTAGATGTCACACATTCTGCAACGGCATGATCTAACATCTAAGAACAGTGAGTATGTAGCATATTTATAACGTATGTTCCATACTGATTTCTGCAGTAAGCAAGAGGATTCCGTATATTTGTAGAATATAACGCTGTCCGGAGAACGGATTTTTCTCAGTGTGGAGCCAGCACTTCTTAATCGCAAAGGGGACCTCCTGTTACAGGACAACGCTAAGCCCCACGTGGCTAGAACGAACCAGAACACCATTCTACGCTTTGGATTCGAAACACTATTGCATCCTCCATACTCCCCGAACCTTGTCCCGTTCGATTATACTCTGTTCCATTCCTTAAACAATCACCTTAAAGGACGTCAATCAAAACCCTAGTAGAAATACAAAATGCACTTGATACTTTCTTCGCTTCACGGCCCACCAAGTTCTACGGCGATGGAATCCATGGGCTTCCAGAACCTTGACAAAATGTCCTCGATGGTGATGGTTACTATTTTTGATCTTCCAGGTACGTCTTAGGTGACATGTCGATGTTCGAAGATAGTAGGTGAAAAAGTGACAGAACTTTCTTGGTTACTTTATATATAGCATGATATATTCTCAATTAGCATTGAAACCGAAACTGCTAATATATTTCTACCACTGCTGGTTTCATCAGAGAGATTAGAGTGTAGATGGAATATACTTCTTGGATGCTTAACTCATTCCAGGAAACCACGTTCGCTGTCTGTTACAGCTTTTATGATACTCCATAACAATACCGTTAAAACCAGAAGTGGTTAATTTTCTGCCACTTTCGGTTTCAATAGAGATTAGAGTGAACAGAATATATTATTCGGACACTAAATTAATTCTATAAAATTGCTGTCACTATATAAAATCAACTCTAAACCGGAAGTGATCCATTTTTTCTACACTTTTTGTTTTAATTGAGAGATCAGAGTGGAGACGGAGATATTCTTTCCAAACTTAATTGATCATAGAAAACCGTTTTCCACTATCTATTACGGTTTCCATTTTGTGGTGATTACTGTTAAAATCGAAAGCGGTCGATTTCTCAGACTTCCAGTTTTAAAATAGATTTAAGGATAAAATTGTTTTTTTTTTTTTCCTTGGAACGTTTAATCGTTTGCAAGAAACCAATTCTCGGTATATATTACCTTTTCTGTTCTATAGTAATCAACGTAAAATCAGAAATGGTTGATTTCTATCATTTCGAGTTTTAATATAGACCTAAGGATGGAAATGTATTCTTGGGACACATAAATAGATTACAGAAAACTACTTCTCCATACATGTTACCGGTACCGTTTTTGCTATATGATGATCAACGTAGAAACCGCAAACTGTCGTCTCCATCAACAAATTCAATATGAAATGTTTACTTTCTTTGACGGGGAAGGACGTAAAAATCACCAACTACGATTTTTTTTGTTCACAAACAAATAATATCACCAATTAAACGGGTTTAATTTGTTCATGATAGGCTTTCTTTTATTACTGTTAACGGTCGGTGGTGTGATATTTAAAAATGCACATGTCCCAACAGAACAGAACATGGATGACGATATATAAAGGACAGCTTTTACGAAGAATTAGAACGAGTATTGGACCAACTCCCACGATACCATTTGAAAATTCTGTTAGGGAATTTCAAAGCAAAGGTAGGACGTGAAGGTATTTTTAAACCGATAAGTGCAAACGAAAGTCTGCATAAGGAAAGTAATGACAACGATGTTAGACAAGTGAACTTTGCAACGTCCAAAAACCTTATGGTGAAGAGTATAAAATTCCCATATCGCGACGTCCATAAATACACTTGGACCTCACCAGACGGAAAATCACATAATCAAATTGATCACGTTTTAGTAGATAGAAGAAGGCAATCTAGCATAATTGATATTTGGTCGTTTAGAGGGGCTGATTGTGACACTGATGGGTAGCAGCGATAATAAGGGAGAGATTATCGTTGAATAAACGAAATATTCAACATCTGAAAACGGATATATTTAAAGAAATAAGAGTAGAGCTAAGTGAGAGGGAAATACTAGATTGAAGTTTCCAATAAATTCTCTGTTTTCGAAAGTTTAGAGCACACTAGTATTCAGGATACTTGGGTTGAAATTACGAATATCCTTAAAATTTCAGTGAAAAAATGAGGCACTCAAAAGTACATACGAGCAAACCATTATTCTACCATGATTTCTAACTTTTGACACACTAGGTTTTGACAAAATTCGGTATTGATCTATCAATTAGTCTTCTTATTATATAATTGTATTAATATAATAATAATTATTAGTAGTATAATTCATTATAATAATATAATTATGTTGTAATAATTATATAAAAAAATATACAATGGAGTTTTGGTAAACCTAACTCCTTAAAAGTGATAATAAAATAGCATGATATTCAGTAAAACTAATCAACAGTTTTCCAATTCTTATGAAAATTTGTTCATTCATTTTTTAGCAAACCTTCATTGATTATAAGTGCACATTAATACTCAATATAATTACTTATACTTACTTAACATTTAAAGAGATTAGCGTTGGTCACAAACTAACGTTTAATATGTTTGTTCCATGTATTTCATCCTAATTCTTGTTCAAAATAGTAATTACTGTTGTTTTTTTTCTGTCTGTCTTTACTGTGACAATTTCACTGAGTACAAAATCCAAATTCAGTGAACCATAGCTCGGGAATCAAAAAAACTGTACAGGAAAATATCTAATTTGCTTACAAAGTATCCATGCCAAAGTCTACCTCCATGACAAAGTTGGTTAAGATTTGGGGAAACCTGTACATCGCTTACATTGTATCCTTTCCTTGCTATTATTATTATTATTATTATTATTATTATTATTATTATTATTATTATTATTATTATTATTATTATTATTATTATTATTATTATTTTATATTGTTATTACTACGGTATTATAATTTAGAAAAATCTAAATAACGAACAAGATCAAAGATTGTCTGAAACAGGGATTACAAATACTGAAAACAAAATGAGTCTGCATCCTTAATATTGTGTATTTATTTTTTTTTTAATTTAAAACTTTCATTTTCTTCCAGATAAACACAAAAATGTTAGTCTTATTATTATTATTATTATTATTATTATTATTATTATTAATTATCTATTAGGTTAAATTAATCTGTTTAGCAATAACAATATTACTTGCCAATTCAGTCGAAGAAAATTAATTATTCTGATTGAGAAACTGAACGTTTTGCCCATCGCTATAGAACCTCTGTTCTTTGAAAGAACAACTTGATTGCCATGTCGATGAGGAAAATCAGACACACTAAGCGCCCGGAACAGACACACTTTGTCCCTCATGTCACAATATGTATTCCACAATCACATGCATCTGTTTCTCCTGAAGCCACAATAGAAACGAACTGACGATAGGAGAATCTGGATACATATGCGTACACAATGCTAGTTTTCACCGGATTCAAATGCTTTGACACATGGACTCCAATAGAGTAAACACATGTTTCATATAGGGAAACCGCTCACACATTATCAATAAGAACATAGGAAATCAAATGACATAATCAACATGATAGTATACATATAGAAAGTTTTTTTTTCTCTCAACAATTAGACTCCACATTGTCAAGGTAAATAGCTTCTGTTTTAAGCAACTATTAACGGAACGTATTACTTATTACGAAAATTTAAGCCTTTTCTCTAATAATTATTAAAACTTATAAATTGTTTCTATTTTTAGGTAATTTAATGCAGTGTATCTTTTAGTACTTGGCAAAGCAATTCAAAATGCAAAGGCGCACGCAAGAAATGTATTTAAAAAATGAGTAATGTGAAGTTACTTTGAATTTTGACTATAAAGAAACGTGGCCTATGGAACTGTTACTACCTAACCACCAAATAACGAAAAAAAAAGTTATTTGCTATCGTTTTGAAAAATATAAATGATAAACTCTTTCGATGAAACACGCATTATGATAGAAGTTAGAAGAATTTCCGGCCTTACATGGGAGGGAGACAAATAAATTAATATAACTGTAGTATGCGATAAAGCAATACTTGTATATACATATTTCAATTGTAGTTTGAAGACCGTCGTCTAAATACTCTTTCGGTTGTTATAGATTGAGTGAATGATGGGGTAGAAAAATATGGGACCTCGGTGAACCAATGACACCACTGCATTAACTGTTGTTTGACTTTTGGGTCATAATGATGGAAGTGGTTACAAAAATCAGAGAAATCACATTCAAGATTAACCAGAATGCGCGTGAACCACGGAAACAATGTCGTTTCTGATCTGTGTTCAACTCTTCTGAATTCCCTTTACAGACAACTTTTTCATTCTTAATTTCTTATTAACAATGTAATGAACACATTCCACAAACGTTCCTATCTTTGCAATCTTCTTCAGGCTAATTAATCTATCTGAGAGCATCACAATGTGCACAGAGTCAACTTTCTTCACGGCTGCTGCAGCTATAGGTCGTCTCGAACGAGCCTTGCCTTGAGTTCTTGTTCTTCCTCTTTTAAAAATTAGTAATCTACTCCTTATTTGTGCTATAAGAAGAACTTCTTCCACCCATGCTAATCATAAAATTTCTCATAAATCTCCTAAGCTTTCAGAAAATTGGTACTGATCACTGATCTCTTCTCCTGCCAGGAGAATTCCATATTTTGCTGCGGATTCACTTACTTGGTCTTCTACAACAGAAAGGGTATTTGCACTACTTTTGCGAAGTATTTTAGATCAGTGTATGTTTCCTCTTCAGAAACGATAGTTGATCCCAACATAGATCTGGGAGATAACATATATGGTAGCATAGGAACACTAAATACTTGCCAGATAGATTTGAATGAAATAGTAATGGCTATTAAAAACCTTAAGTCCAAAACGGCAGTTGGTTCTGACGGACTTCCCTCCTACATTGTGAAGGGTTGCGCTGATATATTTAAATATCCCCTATTAATTGCATTCAATTTATTACTAAGAACAAGCACTTTTCCAGACAAATGGAAAACAGCTTTAATTTGTCCAATTCCGAAGTCCAACAATAGTCAAAATATTACCAACTTTCGACCCATAGCAATATTACCTGCTTTTGCCAAAGTATTTGAGCATATCTTGTATCGACGAATCCTTAATCACGTCAAACCGGTTATCTCAATTAAACAACATGGCTTTATTTCACAAAGATCCACAATAACAAATCTTGCAATTATTACAGATTTTATAGCGAATTCATTAGATGTAGGCAGCCAAGTAGATGTGATTTTTATTGACTTTGAAAAAGCTTTTGATAAAGTTAATCATAACATATTACTAGAAAAATTAAAGCTTTTTTATTTTTCTCCGTCCCTGATTAAATTCTTCTCATCATACCTATCTAATCGTAAACAATCCGTTCTTTTTAATGCATACAAATCTAAAGAATATATTGCATCCTCAGGAGTCCCTCAGGGTTCAAATTTAGGACCATTATTATTTCTCTTGTTTATTAATGATTTACCTGACTGTATTCCTGACCATGAAAAATTACTATATGCCGATGATCTAAAAATATATGCTAGAATCAATTCTGTGGACGACAACATAAAGCTGCAGCAAGGTCTAGATCATATTGGTAACTGGTGCTCTTCGAATCAACTTGGGGTCAATGAAAGCAAGTGCAAAGTATTATCATTCACTAGGAGCAAATCTCCTCGTCAATTTAATTATGAAATTAATAAATATATAGTAAATAGGCATGACTCAGTTAAAGATCTTGGTGTTACGTTTGATTCTAAGTTAACGTTTGACAATCATATTGTAAATATAACAAGCGAAGCATTCAAGCTATTAGGATTCATAATTAGAACGGGAAAAGAATTTAAGAACTATTCAACATTACAGAAGTTGTACAATGCATATGTTCGCTCAAAGTTAGAGTATGCCTCTACTATTTGGAATCCGACTCACATAAAACATCGCAAGCAATTAGAAAGAATACAAACATTTTTTTTAAAATTTCTAAAATATAAAGAAACTCACATTTATCCTACATTTGACAGCTGTAAAACCATACTTGCTAACTTTAATCTTCCTACACTAGAACAAAGGCGACATATGATGGATTTATTATCCATTCAAAAAGTAACGCAAAGTATTTTGGATTGTCCTGATTTAGTTTCTTTATTGAATTTTCATGTCCCCACATTAAAAGTACGTAGAAACACTGGTCTTTATTACTGCAAAAAATCAAGAACTAATATAATGATGAAATCACCAATCTGGAGGACAACAGCTTTGTATAATAGAATGTGTACAAATAACAATGAATTTGATATATGTGATATGTCGCCTAAGAAATTTCGGAATGCCATTATCATGAGTTATCAAGAGTTGTGAACTCAAGTTATGTTATCAAGAGTTACGAACATGTAATTGTGTATTTTACAACACTGTAATTGGGCTATAGCCTGTTGTGTTGACAATAAATAAATAAATAAAAACATAAATAAATAAATAAACTTCAACCGAAGTGTATACAAGAATCATTGTATCATATACTCCAATGATACTAATCTAGCTACTCATTCCATGTTAGGCCGGATTCTTTTCAAACTTCCCCTTTATATTCCGGAATATTCTTTCTTCCAACACAACAAATGTTCCTGAGCGACAAACTGTATGAAAATAGCTGATTTAAGGTATGAAAAGTTGCAAGTATAAAATAATAATGTTTCCTATTATCACCTTCAAACAAATTTACTACAGTCTGATGAAACGAGAAATTAAGTGTATATAACATTTGGAATAGGCCTATGTATTATTAGTACACAAAAAATAAGACATTTTATAGTAGATTTGTTTTTTTATTTTCTTTTTTGTTATAAAAACTTCAGAAAAGATAGAAAAAAAGTAAAAAATGAGTTGATTTAGCGTGTTTATTTATATGTTGTTTGCTATGGATGTAGTTTCTTTTTTAATGTTCCTCTTTCCTTTCTCCAACTGAAATAATTGTTAATTGTTCATTTATTCCTTTTCTTTCTAAAATTATACAAATATATGAATATATTACTGGTATGAAATAGGAGCAAGGTGGCTCAGTGGTAGAGTATTCATCTCTGGTGTGAGGAGTCCCTGACCTGACCTCAGGCGATGTAGTTTTGTAATGGGTAACATCATGTCTGTGGAATTATTCTGGGAGCTGCTGTTTACTTCAACATCTTGATTCCACCATCATTCATCCATCTCTTCTATTAATCATTCATCCCGTTTAGAATCTAAAGAGCCTCCAAATTTCTATTTTTACTTCTCACACACGCAATGGAAAACTACAAATTTAACATCATTTCGTATTCAACTAGTTTCAATTCAGGCACTCAAATATATATATTGATAAAATTTATCATTTTCTATGTGCTTGTGGTTTGAATTATTATTAACATCGCTCCAGAAACAGCTGTAAAACTTTTCTCAAACTAGAAACAATTAACGAAAAAACACGAGAGAGAATTTTAGAACTTCTCTTGGTAGAACTCAGTTTTTCTTGGTAGAACTGATAAAAACTCATAGAAAAGTCTCAGTCAAGTTGATCGGTACCGGACTTTAAAAGCAATATCTGATGATTACGTATTATTTATTGTCAATTCCTCTAATTGGATGATAAAGGAATACTTTAATGTTTATATATATATTGAGATGCGCTTAACCTCTCTACAATTCTGACTCACGAAATTTTGTAACTAATAACCATTATAGATCCAAGAAAATGATCGAGTTATCAATTCAATTAACAGCTAAAACTGCCTGCCTTAAAAAACACACGTAACGTTAAGATCTAGCATGTGTTGTTTCAAAATCTTATGAATGATAGCTAAAGAAATTCTCCAGTAATTGTAACACAGGGTTGTCACTGGTGCTGCCATATATACTGATAAAACTACTAATGAATAACATACATATTTAAGCTTATGCGGAAGTTCGGAAGCATATACCTTCTCACAAATAACTGAGCGAAGTTATTTTATCACAAATTTCGACAATGTCTAAATACTTCATGAGTGTAGTAAATTGACTTAATAGTCTACTACAATTACTTCGGAAATTATTCAGGTAATTCAACTCCACTCATTTTGGTCAATACTTTTAATCTCGTCATAACGTACGTTACCCATATTGAATTCATGCAAGTTCATAATGGATTCGTATTCTCTGAAACAAGCAAGAAAGAAAAGAAAAAAAAAGAAAAATCTTCTAGATATAACATTTTGTACAACTGCTCTAAACTCGTTTCAGTCCCTTTGGAAGTTGAATTTTAAAAATTCTTTAACAAGCCTGCCAAATTTCACGCCATTTCATCAAGGTACTTTGAAGATACAGTAATAAGTAAGGTGGTCATCCATTCATGTTTTGGTACTAACACTTTTGCTTCTGGATTTGTGAAATTAAGTAAATTTTAGTTTCTTAACAGTTTTGTGCATTTTTAATACATGGGTATGTGGTAGAAAGAAAATGATAGACATAAGGAATTCATGGTAAATAAATCTATAAATATTCGACTTGAAGATGAGTGCAGTATTTATTGGTAGTGTCGGGTGCGATTACTACAATATTTGACGCGTGTCAAGTTAGACCAACCACCAACACCAAAACGACCGGAACATATCTCAGAATTATGGGCTAATTAGTTGCTCTAATCCCAATTTTTGGGCTCCTACTGTTTAGCGGGAAATCGGATTCAAAGTGGGCAAGTCCAGCTTGATATCAAGCTAGAACCCCCCATATGGTTAGAATGGTCCGATCGAAAAAATTCAAACGGCAGAATTATGAGCTATTTATGGGCTAATTAGTTGCTCTAATCCCAATTTTTGGGCTCCTACTGTTTAGCGGGAAATCGGATTCAAAGTGGGCGAGTCCAGCTTGATATCAATCTAGAACCCCCCATATGGTTAGAATGGTCCGATCGAAAAAATTCAAACGCCAGAATTATGGGCTATTTATGGGCTAATTAGTTGCTCTAATCCCAATTTTTGGGCTCCTACTGTTTAGCGGGAAATCGGATTCAAAGTGGGCAAGTCCAGCTTGATATCAAGCTAGAACCCCCCATATGGTTAGAATGGTCCGATCGAAAAAATTCAAACGGCAGAATTATGAGCTATTTATGGGCTAATTAGTTGCTCTAATCCCAATTTTTGGGCTCCTACTGTTTAGCGGGAAATCGGATTCAAAGTGGGCGAGTCCAGCTTGATATCAATCTAGAACCCCCCATATGGTTAGAATGGTCCGATCGAAAAAATTCAAACGCCAGAATTATGGGCTATTTGTGGGCTAATTAGTTGCTCTAATCCCAATTTTTGGGCTCCTACTGTTTAGCGGGAAATCGGATTCAAAGTGCGCGAGTCCAGCTTGATATCAAGCTAGAACCCCCCATATGGTTAGAATGGTCCGATCGAAAAAAATCAAACGGCAGAATTATGGGCTATTTATGGGCTAATTAGTTGCTCTAATCCCAATTTTTGGGCTCCTACTGTTTAGCGGGAAATCAGATTTAAAATGGGCGAGTCTAGCTTGATATCAAGCTAGAACCTTCCATTCGGTTACGGTTAGAATGGTCCGATCGAAAAAATTCAAACTCCAGAATTATGGTCTGTTTATGGTCTACTTGTTTGCTCTTATCCCAATTTTTGGGCTCCTATTGTTTAGTGGGAAATCGGATTTAAAATGGGCGAGTCTAGCTTGATATCAAGCTAGAATCTTCCATACGGTTACGGACAGAATGGTCCGATCGAAAAAATTCAAACGCCAGAATTATGGGCTAGTTATGGGCTAATTAGTTGCTCTAATCCCAATTTTTGGACTCCTACTGTTTAGCGGGAAATCGGATTCAAAATTGAGCGAGTCTAGCTTGATACCAAACTAGAACACCGCATACGGCTAAAATGATCCGATCGAAAAAAATTCAAACGCCAGAATTATGAGCTATTTATGGGCTAATTAGTTGCTTTAATCCCAATTTTTGGGCTCTTACTGTTTAGCGGGAAATCAGATTCAAAATGGGCAAGCCTAGCTTGATATCAAGCTAGAACCTCGCATTCGGTTACGGTTAGAATGGTCCGATCGAAAAAAAAATCAAACGCCAGAATTATGGACTATTTATGGGCTAATTAGTTACTTTAATCCCACTTTTTGGGTTCCTACTGTTTAGCGGGAAATCGGATTCAAAATGGCGAGTCTAACTTGATATCAAGCCAGAACCCCATGTAGTTAGGGTTAGAATGGTCCGATCGAAAAAATTCAAACGCCAGAATTATGGGTTAATGTGTTGCTGTTATTCTATTTCTTGGATCCTAATGTTTAGCGGGAATTGGGAAACAAAACAGGCGAGTCTAGCTTGACATCAAGCTAGAATCTCCGATTCGGTAACAATGGTCCGATCCAAAAAAAACTCAAACGCCGGAATTATGGGCTATTTTTGGGTTAATTGATGATCTAATTCCGAGTTTGGGGCTGCTACCGTTTAGCAGGAGTTCTTCATCAAATTGTGGGATTTGGCATAACTTCTAGCTATAAATCTAGTGCTATAAATAATCAAATAATTAAAATGCCGGAATTATGGTTTATTTGTTTTCTAATTAGTTCCTCTAATGTCGATTTTAGTTCTTCTATCGTTCGCAAGAAATCTCATGCAAGATTGGTATTGATTTCTAGATAACGTGGGATGATAGTTGCAAAGTTGCAGTGAGAAAATGTCGATATCTATTAACTGAAAATTGATTTTTTTGCATTCTCCGCGAATGCAAATATATATCTCTACTAGTAAATTTATGAAATGTCTTTTCACGTTTATATGTTCAGTATGTCTGGAAGCAAGTAGTGTATATATAGAATTTATATGGTGAAATATCATATTGTTTTTTTATATATATTTTTTTTTAGTTTATAGGAAATGCCTCTTCATCGTTGCTGGGGCCCGCAATGGCACAGCGGTAGAATGCCGATAAAACCCAAGTACATGGTGTTTGTCAACCACAATGATCAATTGGCGCGTCTGGGATCGAACCAGGAATCACACGCACAAGAGGCAAACGCTCTACCACTGTGCCACTGACTGCGGCCCCCAGCAACGGCAAAGAGGCTTTTCCTTAGAAAAAAATTGATTTAAAAAATAATGATATTTCACTATATAAATTCTATATATACACTATTTACTTAAAAACATAATGAACATAAACACGTGAAAAAAGAATTCATGGATTTACTTGTAGAGATATAGATTTACATTTGCGGAGAGTGCAAATAAATCAATTTTCAGTTAATAAACATCGATGTTTTCTCATTGCAACTTTGAAAGTATCGTCCCAACTTATCTAAAAATCAATACCAATCTTGCTTGAGATTTCTTGCTAACGATAGAAGAAAAAACTCGACATTAGAGCAACAATTTAGAATACAAATAACCCATAATTCCGACGTTTTAATTCTTTTGATCGGAGTGTTATAGCCCTAGGTTTATAGCAAGAAGTTAAGCTAAATCTCACAATTTGATAAGGAATTCCTGCTAAAACGTAGCAGCCCCAAACTCGGAATTGCAGCATCAATTAGAACATAAATAGCCCATATTTCTGACGTTTGATTTTCTTCGATTCGAGATGTCTAACCTTATGGAGAGTTTTTACTTGATGTCAAGCTAGACTCGCAGAATTTGATTCCGATTTTGCACTAAAAGGTAGGAGACCAAAAATTGGGATTAGAGCAACTAATTAGCCCATACATAGCCCATAATTCTAGCGTTTGAATTTTTTCGATCGGACCATTTTAGCCGTATTGGGGATTCTAGCTTGATATCAAGTTGGACTCGCCCACTTTGAATCCCATTTCCCGCTAAACAGTAGGAGCCCAAAAATTGGGATTAGAGCAACTAATTAGCCCATAAATAGCCCATAATTCTGGCGTTTGAATTTTTTCGATCGGACCATTCTAACCATGTGGGGGGTTCTAGCTTGATATCAAGCTGGACTCGCCCACTTTGAATCCGATTTCCCGCTAAACAGTAGGAGCCCAAAAATCGGGATTAGAGCAACTAATTAGCCCATAAATAGCCCATAATTCTGAGATATGTTCCGGTCGTTTTGGTGGTGGTGGTTGGTCTAACTTGACACGCGTCAATATTTGCCTCAATCAAACCTTTACTTACAGAGAAAAATACAACATAATGCAGAAAAATAAAAAAAAAACTTTCATTATTAATATTATTTGTGAAACTACTACAAATATGCATCAAATAAATTGCTTTTACTTATACATTTAACGTTTCGAGAAACAACAACAAGGAATATATTTGAAAAACGTTTATAAATACTTTTCTTTTTCAGTTATATATTGCAGGTTGAAATAGTTTTCCAGCCTACAAAAGTTCACGAATTCACCACTAAATATCAGGAAAATAACGCTATTGTTGTAGGTGCGAGCTCAAATACATTTTCCGATGCAGGAAATCCGGATTCAATTTCTGGTGAGAGCTCATGTGATTTGAATTCCATGTTAAACATTAGCTCCGCACCTTAGTTAGTATCGGTGTTGAAAGAGGGCTAAACTAATAAACCAACCAACCGAATAAATTTTCCACTCAAACGTTAAGCAATCAACACTCGTAGAAGGCAACTGACATATTTACTGTATATTGACCGTTTGGATGCCGAGTGACCTAACAAGGGAACCTTCCGAAAATGATAGTTGCAATGAAAGACGTGACCTATGTCAATTGAAAGAGCTGTAACAGAGATGAGCATTCCCAAAAAATTAGCTGCCCATAGCAATAGGTTCAAGAAATATAAGGGGTGGAAGCTCGGGAAACAGCAAGGTTGGACAAGAGAGGAAAAGTGCAAATTCCGAAAAAAAAAGGGGGCACGGCAAAATACAATGCTGACAAGTGATGTATAGAAAGGGACTTGACACAATAGGGAATAAATGAAGGCCACCAGTGGGGTTAACAGTGTTGCCAACTGCAATGAAAAGTACATGTTTTGCAAAGAGCACTATATGAAGTGATTGCAATATTCAGTGTCAACCTGTCATGTAGAACATAAGATATGACGTATATAATCAGTGTTACAATCTAACAAAAGAAAATAGAAAAGAAGAAGTACGAAAAAAACGGAAAATACGGAGTTGGCCATAATGCGCCACATTTGATCACGAGCTGTGCATATTAGAATGAACAAAACAAAAAAGTACCAACTATGCACGAAACTGACGTACCTATAGTCGAAAAGGAAGAGTTCCAAAGTTGGCAACACTGTCCATAAAAATCCAAACAATTCTAATATAGTTACGCCACTCGTTTCACAAAAGGAAAATTCCGGCAACAGACATTAGCCTTCGCATCATTTGTGCATGCTCGTCAATATTGTACGTGCATTTATTCGATGAGACAATGGTCCAAACAGAAGGTATATTTGCAGTGAGCAGAGCGGAATACTGCCAATCCGTCACACATGGTACAATGATCGCCTGTGAATGTCTTGAAACAGTACTCTAGAGGTGTCGGAACCTTTGGTGGTCTTTCTATCACATATCCACACCTGTAGAAAGCAAACATAATCAAAGGCTTGAATAAACATGCCGTAAACTGGTAATGGGTTAAGGCTTGAAGTTTCAGAAAATTCTAGCGGGACCAAATGTTAAGGTGAGTATCTGATAACACAAGCTCTATAACGTAGCGCACAAAGTTCTTGTATGGTCTAAAAACAAAAACATCAAGTGGTTGTATCAGACCCGTACAACCAGGAGGGATCAGCTCAGCTTTGAAATTCACTCCGGATGGTACATGCTCGTAGAGCAAGTTGGTGTCTTTATTCGCTGCCCAAGAATCGACAAGTTGCACAACAACAGTTAGGTTTCTTTCTCCCAAACTTGGCCAAAACACATTAGCATAAAACACGCTTAAATCACTCTTTCGCATGTTTCCGGTTATATTTGGGAAGGCCTTAATATTCGGAAGAGTTGACAAAAAGTCTTTGGTCATCTGGGGTAATGTTCCTTTGCCTTCTGCCACTTACATATACATTGGTGACAAGAGAGTTCCATCAGCAGAGATGACAGGCATTATAATATATGAATGTGATGAAGACGTGATGACGAAAGAAACCTAACTGATGTTGTGCAACTTGTCGATTCTTGGACAGCGAACAAAGACACCAACTTGCTCTACGAGCATGTACCATCCGGAGTGAATTTCAAAGTTGAGCTGATCCCTCCTGGTTGTTAGGGTCTGATACAACCACTTGATGTTTAAGTTTTTAGACCATACATGAACTTTGTGCGCTACGTTACAGAGCTTGTGTTATCAGATACTCACCTTAACATTTGGTCCCGCTAGAATTTTCTGAAACTTCAATCCTTAACCCATTACCAGTTTACGACATGTTTATTCAAGCCTTTGATTAAGTTTGCTTTCTACAGGTGTGGATATGTGATAGAAAGACCACCAAAGGTTCCGACACCTCTAGAGTACTGTTTCAAGACATTCACAGGCGATCATCGTACCATGTGTGACGAATTGGCAGTATTCCGTTCTGCTCACTGCAAATGTATATTCTGTTTGGACCATTGTCTCATCGAATAAATGCACGTACAATGTTGACAAGCATGCACAAACGATGCGAAGGCTAATGCCTGTTGCCGGAATTTTCCTTTTGTGAAACGACTGGCGTAACTATATTAGAATTGTTTCGATTTTCATGGACAATGTTGCCAACTTTGGAACTCTTTCTTTTCGACTATAGGTACGTCAGTTTCGTGCATAGTTGGTACTTTCTTGTTCTGTTCATTCTAATATGCACAGCTCGTGATCAAATGTGGCGCATTATGGCCAACTCCGTATTTTCCGTATTTTTCGTACTTCTTCTTTTCTATTTTCTTTTGTTAGATTGTAACACTGATTATATACGTCATATCTTATGTTCTACATGACAGGTTGACACTGAATATTGCACTCACTTCATATAGTGCTCTTTGCAAAGCATGTACTTTTCATTGGAGTCGGCAACACTGTTAACCCCACTGGTGGCCTTCATTTATTCCCTATTGTGTCAAGTCCCTTTCTATACATCACTTGTCAGCATTGCATTTTGCCGTGACCCCCTTTTTTGCGGAATTTGCACTTTTCCCCTCTTGTCCAACCTTGCTGTTTCCCGAGCTTCCACCCCTTATATTTCTTGAACCTATTGCTATGGGCAGCTAATTTTTTGGGAATGCTCATCTCTGTTACAGCTCTTTCAATTGGCATAGGTCACGTCTTTCACTGCAACTATCATTTTCGGAAGGTTCCCTTGTAAGTTCAAAATTGAAACTTTCCGACAAGGGCTTTGAAAAAAGTTCATATTTCTGCTATGTTGACAACCAAAATCATAAATATGAACTTTATGGTCTTATGCTTTTGCTTTTTACAAAACTGTTTTTTTTTAAAAAGTGTTGTGAGATGTTCAACTTAAAATGTCTCTCCTCGAAAATTCTCATTTTAGACTTAGGACACTTGGCATCCAAACGACCCATATGTAAGACCAAACCTAGACTCGGGCATCGTTCGGTTTGTGTTAATGAGGTACCATGATTTCTACTCAGTCTTGGGATTGCAAGTGTTAATATTACTGAAGAGATAGTAAAATTACAAAAGTGAAATGAAATCTTCGAGTTTTACGTCCCACGATTATGCCGATTAGGCTAAAGGAAACGGTGATTATGAGAAATGAATGAAATGGTGGAATGAAGAAAGTGGTCGGAAACGGGAGAACCCGGAGAAAACCCACGAACACGGTGTTTGTCCACCACAAAGTCCACATGGCGCGAGCTGGGCTCGAACAAAGGACCTCAAGCACCGGAGGTAAACGCTCTACCACTGAGCCACCGCGTTCCCAGTAAAATTACAATGTCTCGTGTCTAGGCATATGAAAAAAATATGCATTTTAAACGGTCGAATAGATACATTCTTTTTCTCCAATGCAGCAGTTCTTACTTGAGTAGAGTATGGTAGCTCAGTGCGAGAAGACATGTAGTGTAAGGGATTCCTAGTTCGATCCCAGACCATGGGAGTTTGTGTTGAACAACTTATGTTCGTAGGTTTCCTAGGGGTTATTCCCTTTCCTGCCACATTTCCATTCCACCAATTCGTTCATGCGCATTTATTTTTATCAATTATCCGTCTCCCTTAATTTAAGGGCATACCCGTTGTACGTAAAACTTAGTTATTTTTATCTTTTTTTTTTAAAAAAAAATATTGAGTATTATCTTGCCATGTAAATAAATTTGAGAAGCTAATGCATTAGGACGCTTCTTTTGACATCAGTAATCCTTGCTTTTATTTTGACAGAATCCTGTGTCATTAATTTTCTCTTGTGCGTACATTTTTGAAGTTGAAGTAAATACAAAAGAAAAAAGCAAATTTACTACGAAACAGTTTTCATGTGCAAATTCGAAATATTATATGCACTATTAATTTAGCAACTTTCAACTGATTCTAGTGCAGTTTTTGGAAGCCTGTAAAGGAATTTACTTGAAATTGAAAACTAAATAAAATCATACTCCAGGTAAAACCTTTTGGGACACTTTCTTTCTTCTTTTATTCCGTCATGAAAGACTATTTTTAGCAAGTAGATACTAAATAGCATAACTTAATTAGAGCTGGGAAGTTTACGTAGGGAAGTTTATTCTCTTTGAACAAGCCACCTTATGCAACTTCTGTTTCGTTTACTGTTTAAGTTTCCCTGTAATTATTATTTAGAGATAATCTGAACTAAACTTTTTGAAACTAAGATTGAATGCAATCTTAAAGTTAAATACACCTTTAAACATCTGAAAGTTCAAGAGCAAAAACAAAAGTGTACAGTGTATACCAATATTACGATTTTAATATCTAAAAGGGGAAAAAGGCATCTGAACAACGCAATAATTACATTGTGTTCTTTGGGAAGTTTTGCTACATATGCTTGTTAGTGGTTGGTACTTTTTTTTCACTTCTCTGAACTCACTCAGTATAATTCTCATCTGGTACACCCTTTGGTTCCCCTATCAAATTATAAATTTTGCTGGGATATCAAGAAAATATCAGCGAGAAAAACAAATTAGTCTGATTTCTGTCATTACGTATACTCGCTCCAATAGAGCTATACAAAAGCAGCGTATATAAATCAGCTTCTAGCACTACACACTCGTAAACACATCACACACATTGCGCTGGCTTCACTGATCTATGCAAATATCTGGAGTTTACAGATTTATAGTTCTTACAGTTGGTTACCTTTTCATTGGCATCTCTGTGATTGAATCATGGTAATATCGCATGGAAACGAGGGGGATTTGGCCTAGAGCGTTGCAAAGTGGAGTTGTTTCCGCAAAGTTTATGAGAATCTATTTCCTTGTTTCTCATCCATAGTCGAGTAGCAGGAATTCTATGTTGTTGTTTGCACCAAAAGAGCTGTCAGAAAACAATATTCATGTGACAGGAGTAACACTTCGTGAGATAACACGCGGAAGAAACAAGATCAAATTCAATCTCCAAAGCAGAAAAAATTAGAAAAATATATTTTGTTTAGGAGAAGACACGACTTCTGATAAAATAGATATTCTACTTCATGCATGTTTAAAATCGTAAAACCGATTATGTTATTTTTTTAACTAGGAATAACAAACAATAACACACACACAAACATACGCACACACACACACATATATATATATATATTTACAAGTAAAATTACAGCGTAATCCTAACATGTTCATTGTCATAGGTTTATTGTTAAAATATAGTTCACCATATAATTGAAAATAGGGTTACGTCAATGTCAATCACTTCAAATGCGTTTCCATGTCAATCACTTAGTTGACGTTCCAATCACATTTTCACGTTATCTGTTGAAGTTGTATGACAATTATTTAGTTGACGTTTCAATTATGTTTCCATATTTGGAATTGGCGTTTCCAGATCAATCATTTAATTAACTTTTTCACTACGTTTCCGTATTGTCAATTGGCGTTCCCTTATTAATAGTTGAGTTTAAGTATCCGAACGTTCTGCTAGTATAAATATGTAATTTAACAGAATGTTTGCGTCCGGTCATCACTAACATTAGAAGTTGTCTGTTTCTAACGTTAGTGAAAATGTTCTACAGTATATCTGTAGAAAATCGGAGGTTATTGTCTCTGAGAAAAGAAAATACGTCAGAGAGGCTAGAAAGTAAATGTAATCATTACGAGCATCAACTTGAGAATTACAAGAAGTGTGCTAACCCCATATGGTCTTCTAATCTTTCTTGATTCAACTTGATGACACATTTTACTTAACCGTCATAATGTGGTGGCACATTTATTTGCTTTTTATTTAATTTTTAATAGTTTAAATCAGTGGTTGCCAAACTTATGAAGCCTCTGAGCTACCGCACCCTAAATCCTATTCTGAACTACCAACTTAAAAAAAAAAAAAAAAAAAAAGCTTACATTTGTATATTGCATATAAACTTGCATTTCTAGTAAATATAGAATCAAACTCTACAAGTTAGCAAATGTCTAATATACATCGAAAAACATGACATGCACAACCCAACGCGTTTGCAATCAACTGTGAGATGAGGCGGACAATGGCAGTTGCGCGAGAGAAACAAGCAGTTGCTGTCGTCAGCGCTTACTGTCAGCGTCAGCTCTGTAGAGGAATCAAGGTTAGCCAACCGAAGCGTTAACGCCGATCTACCGAAAGTGTCCCCGCGAGCTACTAGTAGCTCGCGATCAACGGTTTGGCGATCACTGACATAAATTATAATAGTGTAAGACTATATGTTACTTAATAGAATCTAGCACTGCTCCCGTCCTTACTGTCGTATGTCTCAAAACTGACCTTAAATTACTATTAAAAGCTTCATGATCCTAACAGCACAGAATGTGCTAGACATGTTCCATTTAGGTGTCCCAGCTACGTTTTAGGTACCCGACACCTGGCACATATGATATTCATGTCCTAAGTATGTACTTCAGCTACCTACAGTTTAGGTACTTGTTACACCTAATTGATATTTGCAAATATGTACTACAAATATAGCATTTATATACCTGGCTCAGTTTCGCACTCTAACAGTCATTTGTTTTCATGTAGTCACTTGGGAATATATCTGTCATGTCCTAGGTACGTCCTTTAGGAACATACTGTTTCAGATACTCTAACAGCACAAGATGTGCAAGGCGTGCTACATTTAGGTGTTCTAAATTCATCTCCCACATTTGATGCATTTGTTGCTTCTTTTTTCTAAGCGATTGTGTACTAGAAGCAACAAACCATCAAATTTATTAGATGGCAGCTGTCACCGATCATTTGAAAGTGAATATGGCAAAACAATGGAATAAAGTAAATAGGCACTCGTCATTTTGCTATAAAATTACATGGCGAGTAGATTTTATCTGATCCCAAACGGTTGTTGTCGAATATATTATGTTAAGGAGCACTCTGATTAGCCAAATTCAAAACACCTCAAAAATTTCTCTTTCTACAAAAGATGCTGTCTTCGTCCCTCCGTAGCCAAGTCTATAGAGTACGCGGCTAGTAATCCAAAGGATGGTGTTTTGCGCCCACCCTGGATATTTTTCTTTTTTTTTTTTACTTTTTAAAGTGTTTTTTTAGACTCACCTTAATTTAAACACATTGCGCATATAGGCGATTTAACATATTTGGGGGTGTAATTTTGTGGTTCATTGACGCTTACGGCATAGGGAACCTACCTAGAACATACTAGGCACGTTCCCCAGGTACATGTCAGGCATGTGATTAGAGGCCAGGGGCGTCATTTAGGGGGGCAGGGAGGGGCATTTGACCCCCTGAGTTTGAGATTTATATAGATTTTATCAATAGAGTAGTAGTAAATGAATGAAAAACGCGAAATTTTACTTATATCGAGGGGTTTTGCCCCCCCCCCAAGCAAAATCTGAAATGACGCTCCTGTTAGAGGCGGGCACAGACTGTGACTATCACTTGCCATCTATGTGATTTCTCTCTCAGAGTTACATAAGGCACATACTGAACACATACTCATGTACCTGAGGGAACAAGATAGGCATATGCCTGCTATGTAATTGTGCTGTTAGGGGGTGAAACAAAAATGTGTCGTATAACATTTAGATACATTTCTATCGAATTATGCACTGCTGTATCGTTTCATAAAATATGTGATAGAGAGAGAAACTTCCTAGGAAATGTCTCCTACAAGCGCAAAGTTGATAATAAACAATTATGTAACTACATATTCATCCAGAAACACGTGACATTTTAGCATAAAACTTATTTTTAAGTTCTAAAATTTCGCTACACACTGGTCCTACACCAATTGGGAAAGGCTGCATGACTACCTCAATATTTCATTGTTGATAATGAGTTCGTATTGAACCGTGCACTTTTTTGTTATTTTGTTTGACTTGAATGAGCTATTAGTTTGTTGTTTGTACTTCAATATCCATTTTAAACACAGGAGCCATACTACTGACGACTGTTGCACGAAGGTGTATAGAGATTTTCTCTTCAAAACTTGTTTCCTATCTGCTAAGAATAGTTTTTAGCTTGGGTATGCATTTCTGATATGGGGAGGTTTCTTCCAATATGGCCGACAAGCCAAAGTGCAGCGTTAATGGAAAATAGCCTATGTCCCCAAAACTATTGCTTTTAGCACAAAATTTCAAAGGACCAAAATTGATCAGCACATTATCTTGAATCAGATACGCCATTTTTACATGAATTACACAAAGTTTATATTGACGATGAATGTAATTTATTTTTTGAAAACACTAATTAATCTTGGTCAGAAAACGTTGTGTATGTGAGATTAATTATTGATTTGTTTTATGTTTAGGATTTTAGGATTTTAGAAAGCTACATCTGTAAAAAGACAAAGACAATAAAAAAGTACAATTCACTCCAGCACCAAAGTGGCAGAAGGAAACTAGCAGTTTTGAAATATATGATATATATATATATATATATATATATATATATATATATATATATATATATATATATATATATATATATATATATATATATATATATATATATATATGACACCCCATTTCATGTCTCTACTGCACAGGCAATTCATGGAACTGCAAATCTAAAACTTTAATAACATCTTTGAACTACATTGGTTTATGCAGTAGCTATGGCACTGTTCAAAGAATGAATCATTCTTTTGTAGCAAGAGCTGTGGAACTAACTAACTGTGTCCCATTGCCCACACACTTAGCCAGAGGTATTATATTTCGAGCAGCTATGGATAACTTTGACCATCAATATTGTACAAAGTCAGGCATTGTTAGCTCGCCTGACATAGTACTAGTACTATTTCAGAATGCACAATATCATAATTCAGTAATTTAGAGTTTAGTTTTGAATAGTTTTGTTCAACATAACAAAAACTGAATGATGTTTTGAGCTCTCAAAAGCTCGTGCCATTTAACAACCCTAAAATAAGAGAGAACGTTGATCATAATTTATGTTCAGTAACTACCTCAGGCACGCAAACATCAGTTCAACATCAAAAATAGATTTTACATGGTCAATGGCACTGCTCTGCTTTCGTGGAGCACTTTTAACTCACTTATTACTGAAAAGAATCTTCCAAAAACTATTTCAGCATCTCTTTCCATTCTTCCTTTTCCAGCCCCAATCAAGCATCTATATACACAACCATGGTAAATTTTCAGGACTTTTTGATACAGATAAATCTCTGGGGAGTGTGGAACTCTGAGGAGTGACGAATGGATATACCAGTTAGCGAATGAACTACAGTTGCAGTTCTCAGATAAGTTTGAGAATATCTTTTTTGACCGGGTTCATTTCATACAACTGAAATCATAATAAGCTATCTTGGGCTAGTGAAATCTTTGAAGCATTAGTGGAGACTAAAGATTTGGTCCTGAATTGGTCGAAAATACATTACACGATAATCATTACTGTAGAGGAGTTCGTGACATGAAGATAATAGCAGAAACTGTACAACAAATTAAGTGTCAACAGTTTTTCATGAAATCTGAAATTGAGAAGTACCAGCAGTCTTTGATCAATTCAAAATTGTGGAAACTTTGTCCAAGGACAAGGATCGTATTATAATGCGAAGAAGAAAACTGCAGACATGGGTGATCTTCTACAGGACGTCCATGCTGACTTTCTTACCTTTATCAAACATGACTAATAAAAGTTCAAATTTTTCGTTATTATAACGTTTTTTTTTTTCTAAACACTTTATTCCTATATTGAGAGACATCATTAGAGCTGATAGAGAGGGGAACTGGAATCTCTATTTATGTGCATTTGACAATGCATTGCCTTTGTTTTTCGCCTTTGGTAAAGTCAATTATGCAAGATGGGGCTCAGTTTACTATGAAGACTGTTTGAATCTTCCTGATATAGTAGTCTTTAAGAAGAGGCTAATTTGTTGTTCAGTATGGAGAAAGGAAGGTCAGCAGTGTACGTATGAATCAGGACTTGGATATATGCTACAACCAACCAGCTAAAGGGTAGTTAGCATTGGAGAAATGGCCCGGAGGAAAGAATCTGTCGCATTACAAGCCATAATCAAGCATGGGACGTGCTCAAAAAGTCCCGACGAATAAGTGTTTCATAGACGAATCTGTGGAAATGTATATATGATCTACATCACGATAGTTCCACTTTCGTTAAGAAGAGGTCACCAAGGTAAAGAAAAGCCGAAAGTTATTGATGGGAAAATGGAAACATCTAGTGCTGAAAGGAAAATTGATATTTGAAGATATTGTGACTACTCAATTAATGAACTTGTCATTCGTTATAACAATTAATAAACTAACACCAACGTCATTCATTTTGGTCAAATGTGGCAATGTGATAAAATCATAACTTGTAAGAGAGTTTGAAATAAAAATAAAAACCAGGTCTCAATGCCATCCAAACCCGCCCTGCGTAGTATTTGATTTTATGCTTCATGCGCGCACCATAGCTGCTATTGGTGGAAATTCAATATAAGATTTTGGCAGTTTCGCTGAGAATTGCTAAAGAAAATAATTTACCTTCTAAAATCAGCCAGAAGGTTGATATGATCTTTGATGTTTACAAAGATGATAGTATAAAAAGCTGCAAAAAGATGGAGGTGAATTAAAAAGGACCCAATTAATTTAACAATCTCAAGCACCTTTACCTACAGACGTGGATTCATTTTGTGGTTCAATTGAAAATAAAACACAATTCCAATAGTTCTGTAGAATATTTTATTCAACAACAGGACAGATTCTCAAGTAAAATAGTTTATTTTAGTGGTATGGATGGAAAACAAGATCACAAATTAGATGGAAGCAGTGTGATAGAAGAACATCAAGAGTGAAGAAACTGATGTAAGAATATTTCTTTACATAAATTATGCTGTAAGTACTCAAATTATAGAGTATATTAAAGGCATTGGGAATATATTAATAGCATTATTAGACAGATGTGTTTGTTTGTGCTGTTTGTTATTTTCGTAAAGAGTTTCAACCGAATGGCGTAAACGAATTTTGGACCTTTTGTGGGAAAGGACAATCTACAAGATACATCCCAACGATGTAGGTCAAACTGTTTCAATACGAATTATTGAAGTACATGCTGTCATTCATTCTCTGAGTGGATGTGATGTTACCATAAAATTTGGTGCAAAACAAGCAGCTTTAAAGCTGGCAGAAGACAGTTCATACTGGTGAACTGTCAAGCTCAATAACTGAAAATGATGAATAGTTTTTGACAAGGATGTTACCTAAATACTTGAGAAAAATGGATGACTTAAGAATCATGAAATATAGTACCATCGAATGAAAACTTTAGACTTGACAAATCTTCCTCCAACATCATTCAATATGGTACTGCATATCAAAGGGGCATATTTACAAGCTGTGGTGGTACAGTCTGTTATAAGATCTACAAAATATACATAATCTTAGTGAATATGGATGTGTGGAACTTGAAACAGGATGGATTTCTCAAATTACAACAGAACAACTTCCTTCACATTTCTACTTGTCACACTTGTGCACGGCCAAACACTTGTATATGTAGAAAGAATATAAAGGCTTGTTCCGGGTTCTGGACTTGTGGAACTTTCGAAGTGCCACAATGATTAGAATTAGCCTCTATTATATTATGCATAGAGATTAGACTTCACCAATAAGCATTTACTGCTTTCACTTTTTGATAATTATAATCACTTCTACGTTAAAGATTGTGTAAGTTATCAAAATACATATTTTATCTTAGTAATGTTGCAAAGAATGTAGTGTTTTCATTAATAAAGCTTTTTATACACTTTAAAACTAGTTTTTTACTTTTTTAAAACTGTTTGCACATGATCCAAAAGTATGTACTGATTAATTTTGGACCTTTAGAATTTTGAGTTAAAAGCAATAATTTCGGAGATATGGGCTATTTTTCACCAACTTAAACATTAGCTGGCGGCCATTTTGGGAGAAACTACCCAATACCAGAAACGCGTACCCAAGCTAAAAACTATCCTTAGGCATGTAGGAAATAAATTTTGAAGATAAATTCTATATACACTTTCGTGCAACAGCCGTCAGTACAGTAGTATGGCTTCTAGACTGATATGGCATGCTGATCTACATTTTTATGGGAGATGCAAACCAAATACACCCAATCGTAGATTGACTCCAGTTCTTTATTGTCGAAATATTAGCTCAAAATGCTTTACTTTTAAAATGGATACTCACACTACCACGCAACTTCCTGATAAGCAATAACTGTTTGAGTAGAATATGATTATTCCGTATTCTAAAAGTAATAGATTCTTAAGTTTATGAACTTTAAGATATTCTGATTAATTAATTAATTAATTAATTAATTGTAGTTTAAGTTTCCAGCTCTATGGAGGCTATACAAATTAAGACGCTTTATCCTATACTTAACATAGACCCGAAACTCTTCGGAATTTAATCCGAAACAAATACTACCAGCGTGGATCAAACAAGGGACAACATAGGCGCAGAAAGCATACACGTTATTCGTTTACCTAAGAAGGGGCAATTAATCCCGAAACGACAGTTTACTAGGTGGAGGAGGAAATAATAGATAGCACGTAAGAATACGAGGTGTGATCAAAAAGTACAATAAATGATTTTATTAGAACCAAAGTAATAAGCTTACATGAGATTTGATTTAATCTCCTTCTAAATACTGTCCTTCGCAAGTAATGCACTTAACCCAACATTTAATACATGACTGGAAACATTTGTGGAAGGTTTCTTTTGGAAGGGTGTTCAGCTGCTATGTCGTGGCCCTCTCAATGTCAGGAATGGTATCCTTAAGCACGGTTTTCATTTTGGGGAAGAGCCAAGAGTCGCATCCCTAGTAGCTAGAAAGCTTTGGGCTAGTTGGTTGCTGCTTGGCTTTTAGCTTTCTACGCATACACTTGAAATGCATGCTTTCATACTATCTGCCTTTTGTTGTACTTGCAAACGATACTTTAGATTCTTTACATAGCGTCATAGCATCACTGGTCGTTCATTGGCTACTGATTTGACTTGACTTGTAAAACGCTTGCATCAAGCTTTTATGGAACACTGAATGCGATGTTGCTCCCATGTAAATTCGTTACTGGAATCCAGTTTGCGGCATTCGTGCACGTAAGCTTGGCAGACTTGTAATTCAAGCTTACAGCAAGCGGTTTGCAAGTTGTCTCTGCTACTAGGAATGGTGCTATATCTGGAGAGCAGAGCGAATGTGGACAGATAGGAATATGTTTTCGTCCAAAAACTCGAAGATCAAAAACAACGTGTGGCACGTCGCGTTTTCGTCTTAAAGAAGGAAGAAATTTGCCTATTTAATCGCCGGTTAAAATGCTTTTCACGGACCCATACAATATGTTTAGGTCTTCGGATAGCTCTCAAGTAGTTTTACACCTGTTTCAACAAATCATTTATGTCACTTCTCGCACTTTTCATTTGTGTTTTGACGTCGAAGGACGTCTCGATCATTGTTCGTTTTCAACCTACTCCTTGCCGTTTTTGAATAGTTCATATCACTTTCAAACAGTCTGTAATGCCACTGTATCATCGCTATACACTGATTTTGACATTTTGTGAGCTTCTTTGGCACTTTTTTGCAGCTTAGAAGAAAACTTAATGGTGGGGTGCGACAGACACTCTTAACACGTCCTCATTATTCTGTCTCTGGAAGCCAATAACATGTCTCAACTCGTTCAAGCTCGACACTCACCATACCAAAGTTTTAGGCTACTGGGCTTGCTTGCAGAGCCGTACCTAGAGATTTGGGCGCCCGGGGCGAAGTAGAATTCGGCACCTCTATATTCAACTCACCAAGCTTTTCATTCTATCATTTTTTTCTGTTTTTGCCTTTTTTTTTTTTTTTTTTTACACATATAACAGAAGAAGTTTCTGTTATGCTATACTGAAGTTTAATCAAACTCCTTGGACAAACCATTGTAACAGCCAAATGAGATCATTATGTATTATTTTAAAAATAAGAACAGTTTTCAAGAGGATTATTTTCGATTTTCTTTTAAACTTGACAAAACTATCTTTGATTGTATGCAAATCCACTTCGAAAACAATTATGGAAATTTACAACTATTTACGTTTCATACTGTCGATAAGAAATGAAATTTCAATACATTAGAAACTAGGGTCATTTAGGGACATTTCGACACGTTAAGAAACAACTCCAAACTACTCAGAAAGTTACGATAATTTTATTCTGCAAAAGCGACAATACTTGACAATAATCCTTGCCCTAGCTATAAAACACAAAATCTTCTCCGTGAATGCAGTACTTCCAAATGCAAGAACACATAAACGGAATGGTGCAGATCAGTAGAGTTTGGAAGTCTTGCGGGAGAACGCGACACTTACTATGGGAGATGTCGACACTATATAAACAATGAAATCCTTCACATCTTTGAAAACAGTGTCCTTTACAACAAGCATAAAACGCAATGAAAATCTAGATGTAAGCTTTCTATTATCTATATATGACTTATTTGCAAATTTTCCTGCGCTTCATTACAACCTAAGTTGAAATACAATAACACTGAAACAACGTAAGCTCGTTAACAACAAACTTTGTTTTCAATCTCTTTTGCAACATATTGCTTTCAATATTTCACTACGCATAATAATCAATGATCGAAAATCACAATTTAACACAATAATTTTCCGAATCCATATGCGAAGAATCCAACAGAGGCTGATTTCTTCCAAATGCAAATGACTTTCTCTTAGTCTTCTTTCACAACATTTCGTCAGGGTTCCTACGAACAAATTTTCCAAAAGTTGAAATTGTTTTTCTCAAACTGCAGAAGAAAGTTATTGGCAATTTTAAGTAGTGTGTAGTGGGAGCATTAGAAGCTTTTTTTAAATACATCAGTATTTTTGACACATGTGCTGTGCTAATCTAAAACCAAATGTACTTTGCCATTAAGCTTATTTCAGACTACATGACCCAGAGGCTGAGAAAGCGTGTTTGTTGTGTAACCTAAACCTGTGATGTATACACTAAGGTGAACCAGACGGTAGTCCTTTTGTCTGATGACTTTCCTTATAACAAAGGAACTACAGGTCGAAATCTCTCTACAATCACTGTCGATTTATCCCTGAAATGCATTGCGCAAAAGGTGGCACGAGTTGTCATTGTAACAAGCAATGTGTTAGCCTGACACACATGCATACAAAGGGTATACGTTATCACAATACCAATCCTTTGCCTCCTTTCATCAACATATATTACCACTATACCTTATTTTTGACTTACTGAAACATATAACATGGATATATTTTTTCTTATATAAAGCTTTATGTACCTATTTTAGAGGCTTATGCTACCTTTGCAACAGGCAAAATTAACTTCTATGCATATGCAACTTATCACTGAGAACTGATACCAACCTTCCACGTACTAAATATTTCTTCTCGCGTGCGTGTATGATCACTAGCTTTGCCAGACCTTAAAAGTATCGGGATCTTCTGAGTGTCTAGATCTACCTTAATGACCCTATATGCTTTCAAAATGTTCGAAATGGGTGACTGCATTAATTTCCTGTAAACTTTTGTAATTCTATTCTGTATGTGACCACTCGAATAGCAGAGGCAGATCTAGCACTAGAATATTAAGAAATTCAGAAGCCTTCCTTGCGAATTTCTCAATATTGTTCGACGGATGTGAAGAATATGTTTAATGTTTGCATTTAAAATCCAAAATAAAGTTTGGCTACTGCATATGTTTGAATTTACAGCAATTAATTAATTTCTTAATGAATGACAGTTCTGAATTTAAGGTTATTTATTATTAATTAACCCTTTTAAATTCTTTTCTTTCTTGGCGTTTTTCTTGAGTCTCAGATAAGCAGCGACAGTATCATCCCTCTTTACCCTAGGATCATGGTTTATAGCTCGTTTTTTTTTTTTTTTTTTTTTTTTTTAAGAATGGAACAGCCTTTTAAACAGTACCACTTACATGTCCCATGATGTACCGGAGGGAAAATATTTGAGGAAAAATCGGTATTTTCGGGATTTAAAAAATATGTTTGGGGCCCTCTGGGCCCCATATGGGTCTAAGAACAAGACTCAGTTAAAAAAATACTACTTAGCGTATTAAACAAATGTACCAAAGTTTGTTCTTATAGGTTGAATAGTAAGGGAGGAAAATTGTTTTTACCTCTGTGAGCAAGTATCAAAAATGCACCCAAAATAGGCCTAAAAACACAAAATGTAACTCTAAAATTTCACCCTCACTTCGTGAGTTGAATGCGAATGGAGATAAGGCGTAGGTGAGTTTTTGGTGTAGATATACTAACATACTACCTGATTGTGCCAGTTCAGTTACACAGTGAACTTGCGTAATGACAGAGTAAAAATGGGTTCTCCACAGAGAGTTCTAAGGGCTAGTATGGTGTACAAGTTCAAACTGGAGTCGAACGCCGCTGTAGTTAGAAGATATGCTAGGCCTTTGGTGAGATGTCGTGACTACGCAGACAGTGCAGCGACGGTTTAACAACTTTAAAGACGGTGACGAAACATTGGAAGACGCACGACGTGTCGGAAGACAAACACATGTACAAAATGAAGATCTTCAGGCAGCAATTAAGGCGAACAGTGGCCAGACATGTAAGGAACTCAGACTACAATTCAGTGTGAGTGAAAAAACCGTTCGGCAGCACCTCCATCAACTTGGGAAGCACTACAAGTTTGGTCGATGTGTTCCATATGATTGGATCCGGGCCAGAAGGCAACGTGAGCAGATACCAGTTTCTTTGGTGTTTTCTCTGAGGAATGAGTCATTTCTGGACAGGGTGTTGCCATATAATAAGAAACGTGTCGTGTACGAAGCTCCACGGCGCCGTAATCATTGGTTAATATCTCATGAACCGGTTCCAAAACAGCCGAAACCAGCACTACACCAAAAGAAGGTTCTCCTGTGTTTGGTCGAATGCTTGCGGCATCGAGCATCGGGAACTGCTACCAGTTTGTCAGAGCACTAATGAAACTGTGTGCTGTCAGCAGTTGAGCCGTGTTCAAGAATAACTCAAAACTCTGGAGCCAGCACATCTGAATCGAAAAGCGGTCCTCCTGTTACAGGACAACGCTAAACCCCACGTGGCTAGGATGACCAGGGACACCATTCTACGCCTTGGATGGGAAACACTACTGCATCCGCCATACTCCCCGCATATTGCACCATCCGATTATCACTTGTTCTACCGCGATGAAATCCATGGGCTTTCAGAACGTTGAAAGAAGGCTGTCGAAGGCTGATGGGACTATTTTTTATCTTCCATGTGCGTCTTAGGTGACATATAGATATTCGAAGGCTGTGGGTAAAAAGCGACAGAACTTTCTTGGTTACCTTTATAATAACAAACCTGCGCCTCCTTTGGAGACAAGGGGTACGTTCGAACCAAAAGTATAACATCTTTTCTAGTTAGTAGTTGAGGTATGAAATATTTCAAAATTTTGTAAACTGTACGTAGCCGTTAGATTATTTTACTTCTATTTTTCTTTACAGAGACATAACCTCATTTAAAGTACGTTTTATCTTTGTAAATAGCTTGCAGAACTTTTAAATTTTGATGAAAGCATAACCAAGCATTGGACGTTTTATTTTTTTGTAACAGGTTGAACTAGATCTGTTGAATTACTAAAGATTCTTACAAATCTTCAGATTCTTTTTATGAAACTTGTTTTCATTTTGCATTTTTCCTGCTGTAGGCTTAAGGTTGAAATATTTGAGTTTGTAGAAGTTGAATTGAATACTATATCTCAAAACATTTCATGAAAAAATAAAACAAAAAATCAGGTTATTTCTATTATCAAAAAGTCTGCGTGATATTTCACTTTGCTAGTACCAATCTCTTCGAAGCCAGTACCAATCTGCTCCTACATGGGGAAGATTGGTACAGATTGCAGATCTTTTGTAACATGTAATTTACTCCAGCTAGGACATTAGTAGAAACAATATTGCACATTGTAAATGTGGCTAAAGAATCACAGTTTAAGTAGGAAAAACAATCATGTTTCTCAAGCTGACGATATCTTCTAAAATCTCGGGTAAGTAAAAATCGTACCAATGTCCCCCTCTCTCCCCTACACAAATTTTATCTTGCACGCACTTCTTCATCATTTTCCAGCCTCTTCATGGTCTACATATTTAGAAAAGCTCATCAATTTCTCGTCCTTTTTCCTAAAGTATTTACTCAAAGCAATATTCTAGTATTTATCCATAATGCTGTCACTAATTTTATTTTGACCGGTTCCTACTCGCATCAATTATTTAAAGCAGCCTCCAAGTAGTCAGAAAAGTTTGTATACCGATAAACAGTTATCGAAATCAAATGCGTCACAAGTAACATGATAGGTAGAACGGCGTCTAGCCTCTAAACAAGTCACGACTAATCCAGAATAAGCCCTCTAAAGCTATATAAATCGCGTCAGAATAAGTTAGGTAAGTAAAACTACATTGTTTTCTTTTTCGTCACCTAGACGTTGCCAACAATTTATATTTTTTTTTCTTTCTTTCTTTCTTCGCCACAATATGCACAGTAATATTACTTGAAGTTTGAATGAGAATTAATGTATTGGAAATAAATTTCCTTTTACTAAAATGGAAGCGTTCTAAAAAATATAACACTATTATATTCACAAACCAGAACATGTTATCCGCAACTATGGAACATAATAATAACTTTCTACCAGATTTCAAAAGATTTTAAGGGCATCGTTTTACGAGATAATTTTTGGAACAATAGAAACTAACTATTGATTTCAGTGACTGTGAGATTTATCCCCCCTCCCAAAAAAAAGAAGCATCTTATTCATAGGATCGTTTTTTTGTGTGTGTGTGTGTGTGTGTCGTTCTAGTGCTATTAAAAAATCCATAACTATAAACTCTATAATAAAAATTGCTATTAGGATGTAGACCAGGAGAAGCGTTAACAATAGATTTGCTTATAAAAGCTGCACTATCAAATAGTACACTATAACGTTTATAGTTCTCCATATACATGCTTGTTTGTTTTTACTTTTATGGCAACTATTATGTAGTGGGCTATGCATATTTTTATGTACACTATATATATAAAAACGATGTAAGATATATTTCAGCAATTACGTTACATACATTTTAGCTCTTGAGGATATTTAATTAATTGATGTGAATAGACACACCTTTCAGTAATCCACAACATATTGGTACAGGGGTACAAACTATCCGTTTTACTCATGAACCTAAATCATGTGCAGAAGCCTATAACAACGCCGCTCTGACAACAACGTGCAGAGGAGTTTCGAGGAAACAGATAGCCGACAAATCAAATTGCTTTCCCTACAGCGCTGATGGAACGTTTGTCTCTTAGTTAAGTGTGCAATGCAGTTATGCATGGAAGCGGGGTGATAAAATTATGACAGGTTTCAATACAATGACAACAGTGAGAGAGTGCAATTGGAATTGTAAAAATAGTTTCTAAAATTGTGTTCTCTCTCAATGAAATTCCTATATATTATTATCAACTTTTCCACTACACTCAAATCAATTTCCTAACGCTTTCGATTGTGGAAAAAAGTTATAGTGGTACTATGCACAGTAGAAAACAGTTGATTTATTTTTAATTATTACTGGAGAAGTTCATCTCTTACTTTGGCCAATTTCAGCCTTGGCAATAGTGATAATGCTTAAGTCTAAAAGATAACACATGGAATATTTAATGAAAATAGAGTATTTTAGGAAGAAATCTTATCGTTACACATTTTACTTCTGAGTAGCGATGAGAGAGGAGAAAATATTATGATTGTGGAGAAAATGCAATTTGAGATTTCAACACTGATCTTGCATTGTGTGGTTGTTATCGCCTTTGGTGTGAGCTATCTCGGCTTCGATTCTCGGTGTGGACACTCGGTCAAACAAGTGTAAAAACTTTTTCAGGCTTGTCGTCTTAAGTGATATTTTCCTAGTTTTTCCTCATTCACACCAGGCAAATGCCTGGATAGTACCTAACATAACGGTTCAGACCGCTTCCTTCCTTTCCCATTCATTTCTTTCTTCCAATTCAATGAGTAGTGTGATCGCCGGGTGACGTCATACCTTATTCGTAACGAGCTAACATGGCAATCTCTCCCGGAACTCCATAAATCTAATTCCTAATCCTAATCTTCATCGAAATTTCAACGGATTTACATATTTCATGGCCCCTACGTGCCGAAAAGTAATTTGTGACTATATGTCCGTGTACTTCTCCCTATGTATGTAGACACCCCTAGAAATCACACCATTCAACTTACTGAACCGAACTCTAAACTGAACGATTTTCTCAATAAGATTTTCTTCCTAGCCCTAAAATTTAGAATACTTTACTCAAGGGTGAAGATTAAAAAAAAAAATGAAATTTTCTCCAAAACGGCTCTAACGGTTTTATTCATGTCTCGTATATGGCTATTTCATTAACAATACTATAATGTGATATAAGTTATATCTCTGGGAAAGATAAGAAAAAGGGTAGTTTACTCTTTGAAGTGAGTTATTTTCGAACGATTTTTTGTGAAAAATGACTCAGGTAATTTCATTCCCTTTTCATAAATAAATATTTCACTAATTTTGCAGATATGCTGTAACTCATTTTACTTGGAAAATTGCACAAAGGATAGGTTACTCTTAGGAACAAGTTTTCCGAAAACGTCTTATGATTTCATTCGTACTTCAAAAATAAATGCGGTAGTAATAACTGCGGAATAACGTGATTTAGTTTAAGAAATTTAAGCAAGAAAGTTTAGTGCGGGGGTACGTAACTCATGTCCAAAATGATTGTCGCATATCTATAACTGTCTTATTGTAAGAATATAATTTGATAATGATTTTGCAGGGTACTTTTAATAGTGATACTATGTGTAGATCGGGAAATGCATATTTGTGGTAAATTTCATCGGAAAAGACTTATAAATCAAAAATTGGAATGAATAAAATAAAATGTTGCTCAATGGACAAGAAAGTTTTATTTTCGTTTTATTGTTCTTATTTACCGCTCTTTTGACATGAAATTGCCGCATACATGTCTTTTCTGATTATACACACACTAACATTATGAGCAATACCGGGCGAATTCGTTATCAAATTATATTCCTAGAACAACATGTTTATAGACATGCGACAATAATTTTGGACATGAGTGTAAATTTTATTCTGTTTAAAGATAGGATATATTAATAAATTTTAGTCCCAAACAGTACGCCTAGTTGGGAAATCCATAATAATAATAATAATAATAATAATAATAATAATAATAATAATAATAATAATAATAATAATAATAATAATAATAATAATAATAATAATAATAAATTACGTTTCATGAAAATCAGAGAATTCTTAGAAAATGTATTTAGGATTTTATTTCTTACTATACCCATGCTTCGCACGAGGTCTGTATCTGGAAGTCAACGCCTGGGGGAGTATTACCATTGATCTCAGCGACCGCGAAAACTATGGATTTGACACTAACATCGGTCATTTTGTATTACTTTTACATGTCTCCGTATCACCACCGTCACCCACAAACCGGGTAACCCCCGACAAGGGGCCGCATAGCATGAATTTGGACGTTAATGCGGTCGTAGTTTCACCATTGACTTCAGCAATCGCGAAAACTATGAATTCGACACTAATATCGAACATTTTCTACTACTTTTACATGTCCCGGTAAACGCCCCCTGAGACCCCCCTGGTTCGAATTTTGACAAAAACAATTAACTCTGATCTGGAGCCTAGACCAAGGTATTCGTGACTAAAATTTGGTAACTCTCGGTTAATTTGTCTGGTCCCCAAGCCGGTTCCGGTAAACGCCCCCTTGAGACCCCCCTGGTTCTAAATTTGAAAAAAAGGGCTTCGTCTTGATCTAGGGTCTAGACCAAGGTACCCCTGACCAAAATTTGGTAACTCTCGGTCCAATCGTCTGGTTCCCAGGCTGCACACAAGCAGACAGACAGACAAACTCACAAACAAACTCTTTATTTTATTTATATTAGATTATTATCATATATTGTTATGATGATATATTTATCTTATTATGGACCGTTTTCAATCCAGAAAGTGAGATGATTGGAAATCTTCAAAGATAATTAACACCAAAAGGTATGCTGTTACTGGTTGTAAAATTTATAACTTACTGTTATTAATCACAGTGGAGTGCTTTTATTCTGATCATCAGAATGAACCACTCTACAGCATTTCGTTACGTAATATTTAAGGATTTTCCAATATCGAACTATAAAATATTATTTGTTGCATTTGATGCATGTGTTTTAGATCAAGCCCAATCGGCTTATGAAGTGGATATATTTTCGAATTTATAACGAGAAGAAGCTTCCGGTGTAACAATGAGGCAAACAAAATATCTACGTTGTTATTTCAGAAAAAAAAATATTTTAGAGGAGATTTTGTGGCAGATAGCTAGTGGCGTTGTGCTAAGCAGGATTCACTCAACATTTGCCAGCAATTTACCGCAAATAACTCAGATGAACGATGGCTGTTTGCAGAGTGAGACACAAACTTCAAATAGCTTATAAAATTTCCTACAGCTGGCATCCATGTAAAGGTAGACTAACTACGGCTGCTAATCAGGATTATCAAATGAAAAGCATTTATTCTTTATTATTTAAATTTATTTCAATATTTTGAAAAAAACTTAGTTATAACGGATTTTCAAAATAATACTATTTGAGAAGTTTAGATAGTTTAATACTAGTGGAATCTGTATGACAATTCACTTAAGTATGTGAAATCTGCACATCTTCCAAATAACCGTTATATATCTGGGTTATGTATGGTTTTACCTAGCACGGCAAACATGTAGTTGTTATATTTACGTTATTTTCCCTTGGATTTACAGTATTTGTGTGAATTTTGAGTTTACATTGTTGTGAAAAATTATTTCAATGTAGTGAAAAAGAATCTATCAGGTGACAATCTGAAGTACTTTTAAAACTATAAATGACAACGGATAAGCTTACTTAAAGTAAATCATACAAGGCGGACTATCTTCAATAATGCACCATAAACCATTATCTTTCATCTACAATACGGGCCAAAAGAGATATATAATTTGTGTTTTCTTAGATCATAACTAATTTCGGAGCTCACCCTTTTACTTTTTTTTAATAATGGTAAATGGCCGGAGGTACGTGCATTTCACTACAAAACGGGTTGGAAATGCATAAAGCGAAATGTGAGTTTTTATTTATTTATTTATTTACAACACCCGTCATTGTCGGGTCTTAATTCAAAGCCTGGATAAAAGTCAGGAAGAAGAATGTTCTTAAACGAATTTTCCTACAACCATTCCATTGTGCCGGTATGTATCCTCTGCTGTACTTTAGCCCGCATAACGAATATGCAATGTTGGTTGCATAATGCAAGATGTTCTTAGAAACAAACAGAAATGTCCATAAATGTTGATTCCTCACCAATTAATCCGAGCCCGAAATCAAAAAAGCGGCTTCATATGCAATTAGATATGGCGAAATATCTGTTTGTGTACAAAATTTGGTGGCTCTAAGTGACTTCTATCTATGCAAAAATTTGATTCCAGGCAACAAACATACACATTCATTATTATTATTATTATTATTATTATTATTATTATTATTATTATTATTATTATTATTATTAAAGGTTTTGTCTTTGCGAAAAAATTGTCCAGGAGTGGTACTGATCCTTTGTAAGTCTTTTATTTAGATTCTTTACCTGTTTTGCGTGTTGAAAAAGTTTTAAACATTGCTTCTATTATTTCAAAGATATAGTTAAGGCACATAAAGCTTCAAACTTGGATAAGAAGCAACAGCTAGCAAAATGTTGAAAACAAAGAATTACATATCTTTAGTTTTCTCGGCAGAATGTTGTTTCCAGTACAACAGAAATCAAGTGGCTATCCACTCTTTACTAATTCGCTGATCAATCATAACATTCTTTGCATATCCAGATTGACCTTCATCTCTCAATTCCAGAAATAAACAAGGAAATATTGATTCTTGGAAGCCTTTGATGATCTGTGTGGATTATCTGTTGCAGCCTGCAGTCAACAGGACTAATGACATGACACGCAGCAAAGAAGCCACTCATCCACAATGCTATTTCTGCGGTGAGTTATAGGGCTCAGATTTCGTGGGCTAAAGCTCAACTTGGGTGAAATGTTCTACAATGATTTAATGCTATTTGGACAGACCATAGCAGCTTCCTCATATTCGGGAGCGATGGTGATAAGTGGATTCGGGGACCGAGTATATTAAGGCTGTATGAAGTGATGAGATAAGAACAGCAGATTCTATTTAGGATTCAACAAAAGGAAAACTAGAATTATGGTCGCAAATCCCTATTATAATTTTGTTAATTGATCGCTCAAACGGTTGCATTCCGATCCTTCCTGCTCGCAATTCAAAAGTGGAAAGGGGATATGCTATTTAAACCTCTATGTTACCACCATTTCAATTCTAAAATTCAGAATCACACAAGTAGAAACTGAAAATAGACAATATAAAACGTCAAGTGAGAACTGAACTACGTTCTGACGTTCATAAAAGTCAAACCCACTGAGCATCGTACCATATGACGCTTCAACACGTCACAACCGCTTGAATGGGTAAACGTATTATCTTTTTGAAACTGCGAAATTTAAAGTTTGATTCACGTTTTGGTTGTTATAATTGGTTAGTTAATGAAATTTTCACCACCATACACTTGAGTGGAATAATAGCATCTGAACGAAGGTCTAGGTATAAATTTTCCAACCTTCCTCAATATATTGCTCTGGAGATATGTATATCAAAGTGGAATATGAGACAGATATACATTCGTATAAAAATCTATATAATCTTGTTAAAATTACATTTAAAAGATTGAAACAAAAATCCAGTTAAATCCATAAACTCATATACAAAAGGCATGCTTCTTTATTCATCTGGGTATTAACATATATTTATTGTCGCAACAAGTCTCTGAGAAGAAAGATAATCTCAGACTCAAATTATGCTTCTGTAACATTGCTAACCGCCCAAAACATTTTACCCGTTTCCTGAAAAATTAGGCTTTTGTGTATGTCGGCTTGTGATATCATCCATTCAATTAAAATTTAAAAAATCGAATCAGAACCAAGGTTGGAAAAAATACAGTGTTCTTTAAAGAAAAGAACAAAACACGTGTTTAAAACATGAAAAGGTGTTCAAAATGTCTTAAACATGTTTTAAAACACACACGAACAAAAAACGTGTTTTAAACATTTTGAACAGTTTAAAACATGATTTCAAATATATTTCAAAATCGTGTAATAACGTATTTATTAAGAGATTTTTGCTCTTGCAACCGATCTTTTCATTTATTGTATTCTTGTTAAGACTACACTGGGTTGGGTACAGAATATTTTAGTATAGATTAGTAATTATCAACTTATTTCATATCACTACCCCGTTTTATTACACCTTCTTGCCAGTGACTCTCCTAAGTACTTTCTTGGTTGTAATAAGCTTTTTAGGTAGATTTTAATATATACCTGCTATACAGATTTCACACAATCTATCAATATACATGGCAAACAAAAGTCCTCACCATCCTTGTGTATCGAGAACGGGTTGAGGGAGAATAATGAAACTTGGAACTGGTCTAACACATCAAATGGTGCTATCAAGCACCATGGCGAACATCCTTGATTAGTAATCGAAAAGTAATCTTTGAAGCAATTTCATGTTGTGCTAACTTTATAAAATTTTCTGCAAGCCAATGTAATTGGTTCTTTTTTGAGTCAATAGTTTATTGAAGAAAGGTAATATTTGGGGTGTTCAGAACACAATGGATCCAAATCCATTTTCAATAAAATTCAATTTTGATCAGAAAATGAAATCTATTTCAAAACGTAATATCTTCGCAGCCAAGAGTCCAAAACAAATGTAACTAAAACCATGCAAAACGGCGTGGAATAGTTTTATATGACAGCCGATAGTCGGGGTCGTCAGTGGGACAGGAGGAAAACCGCCGCATCCCCACTCTGGATTTCACATTTCAGAGGCACTAATTTAGTTTTAGAAATCTCTTGATAAGCAAAGTCCAACACAACAAGCTTGAGGTCCTTACATAGAATAAACACGGAGAACATTTCCAGATGATTAAAACTGGAAAGTTGCTTAGTCCCAGTTCCCAGAATTTTAAGCAGGCCTGAAACTCGAAAGTAGAGCCACCTTTGAAATCCTTGAGCCAAAAAATATATAAGAGAACAATATAGGCCTGTAGCTCCTTACGGCCAATGGAAATGGATTATAACTTATCAAGATCCGTATTTATTCGTTGTAAGGGCTTGGATTTTTTATGTTGGACTTTGCTCAGCAAAAGGTTTCTTATTCTCCATTACTACTCCCAAAATCTGAAATTCAGGGCAAGGGGAAGATGACCTTGATAGGAACGCCCCTCTCTAGTGGCAATTATATAAAATTCTAGATTGCATCTTGTCATGTAGTTTTTCTTTCTTGAATCTCGGATTCGTGGTTATGAAAATATGACGTTTTCTGTCCCTGCATTTATTTAACGTAATTATGCATCATTGACTATGGCATTCGGAGCTTGACTTGCTAATCATTTCCAGACTGCAGCGTGCACAAAATAATGTTAATACCTGAATTTTATGAGCAAGGAGGGGGAATTAGCTCTTCTCCCCCATTCTATTAACGCCTTTGTCTAGCGGTTGTCCTATGAAACTCTAGTCCACACCCTTTCACGTGTTTTCTTGTTTCATTTATTTCGTACCCTTTGCTACGAAAATACTACATTTGCTGAGCAAAAGTGAACCTTTCTGAAATTGGATTTGGATTCCTTGTGCTCTGAGCGCCCCATATCTAAAAAAAATATTTTTAAAAGCTGAGTTGAAGCCAAATTTATCCTGCAACCCAAGTTTATTCGAAACGCATAAAATTAGTTTGTTTGATTGATTAGTCTCGCATCAGTAGCAAGACTATATGAGACAGGGCTTTTTGTTTAACGTGGTATTCGAACCAGTAATTTAGACATTTTACGTCGGATTGCAGTCAAAATCTATATAGCAAATTCCGCCGTTTCGTGCGTCTACCCTCAAAAAATTAATGTTAAAAGTCCGAAAATTGTGCCCTGTAGCGTGGTGCATACATACATACAGACGAACAAATTTAGATCAAATTGTCCCAGACACTGACGTTCGGCACTGATGTTACAGTATCACGCTTTAGTGGTTAGTCATGCGGGCGACTGCTATACTTGCGGTTTCTCGACTGGTCTCTTCATACAAGCTGTTTTTTTAAAGAAAATTTAGAACTGAGATGGGGAAGAGGGACGAAATAAAACTTTCATAATATGATAAAGATGTTGATACAAAATTAATTATTACCTGAAGTTTCCAGTTGCATCTCAATCACTGACGTTAGAATCATCAGAAGCAATTTTCGGATCAACATTTTATCATTTGTTTGAGTTTCCAGTTTTTTCACAGCATTGTATTTTCCATTTCTTCATCTTTGAACTAAACCAACCATTTCTTTCTTACACGTTTTGCAACGAGCTTGTATGGTCGTTTTCTTATCTGATGGTGTTTGAGTTTTTTTTTAATAAATTTGCTCCAAATGATGTCCTTTTTCTCTTCCCGTGAAATTCATGTTAAACGATTCCAAGTTTAAGGAGACTGAGAACTAACATGTACTCTATCAACGAATGCCCGCGATATTGTAATTTCAGGACCGCAATTTAGCAAATAACCTTTTTTTTAGATAATTATTTTATTTATTCTTAATATCAGTTCTACAAGTAACCAACCTTCGACTACGACACTTTCTCGCAAGTTAACTGAGAAGCATTATTTAAACAATACAATAAACGTTAAAAACGGGGAAAAAAAGAGACAAATTGTAGATCAACAAATTGACCTACTGTATCTATGAGAAATGAAAACATTCATACGGGAAGAATATTGTTCTCTGAATAGGGAACACTTTTGACAATTTTCTTTCTGTGGCAGATTTTTTTTTACAAAAATAAAATAAAATAAAAAATAAAGATACGTTTAAAACAAGTCTTAAAGAATACACGTGTTTAAATCAAAATGTTTAAAATGTATACAAAATTTATCTTAAACAAAATCAATTTTTTGAAACAGGTTTTAATCATTTGTTTTAAACTTTTTGTTTTAACAAAGCAACCCTGATCAGAACTGTTGTTTGCTTTCCTGAAACATACGAAAATTCCTAGAAATGGTTCTTCTCTGAATATATATATTTCTACCTTCCTATGTATTTCCACCTTTATCACACCTAAGTCAAGATTAATTCTTTTGTAAATAGGAGGAACTTTTCCGGCGGTCTGTACTGAGCAAGAAAGCAAGTTTCATTACGACATGATAAGAACAAACAAACAGCGTATTCGTGACAAGACGGTGCCCCCAGAGCCCCAGCTGAGAGGTCGCTGCATGAAAGCGGAATGCAGAGACTGTCCACCCAGGAGAATCCAATTTTGTTTGCACGAAACTTTGACATGAAAGTAATGAGAGTCATTTGAAGTTTCTACAACAAACTTTGTATTATTTCTATCATTATACGTACCAACAAGACACGGGCAAGAGATCTTCTGTTCAACCTAACTACAACTAAGGAAACAACGCTACTCTAGAGATTAGACTTGTAGAGCTTATTAGTCATAGTTAAGAAAATTATCAACTCTTCCGTAAGTCTATTTATCTCAGATGTTTTGCATGATATACAACAGTAGCAACGTATAAACAATGAATATGGTTTGAAATAATGCGACAGAGACAACTATCAAGTAAAATTCTTCCACAATAACGACAATATTAAAATAGTTAAAAGTAGAAAACTTCTTTCTACAGAACAAACTGGATATGGAGTATAAAATCGTCATCATCATCGTGTGCTCTTTCATTAATGCTTGACTGCTTTTCGCAATATAAGAGGCGTTAATTCACTACGATATTCGCGTAGTATCTTAGTCGTGATGTCGACTTTATTAAAATCCATCCATTATATTTACTTTCCGCTTCTTCATTTCTATTTCTCCCAAAGCTTTTTATCACATCCCGAAGAAGTATTTTTTTTCCCTCAAAGTGATCTAAGAAGTTCTTTCTCTTATTAAGATCACCCTAGTGAGCTCTATAAGATTGTAATATTAGTATATCCTACATCCGTACTTAAGTACGTATACGCACGTTACTTCACATGATTACTCTTGACGGCAGTGAATTTCTAAATTCTATCCTTTGAAATAGGTAACTTGAGCGATTATCTCATTTGAATTCGCTAATGGACTCAACTCATTAACGTCTTTTATGGGTAACGGTGACTTATGCCCATCCATTACTGTCCATACGATAACTCTTGAACGAAAGCATTTTTAAAAAATCCATTTTTTGCAGTAGATATCTCGGCCGAGTTTGTTAATAGACACAATTCGTTAAAATCTTCACCAGTGACGGCGTCTTTAACGGTGGTTATCCATATCCTATTTTCTACAATTGAAATAATGACGTGGTGGCACCTCGTACCGTAGTCACTAACAATCTCCCCTTTGATGCGAGCGGTAATCTGAGTTCGATTCCTCAGTGGGAAAGGTGTAACAGCTTTTTAAGACCAGTCATCCTAAGTTCTTTTTTCCACATCCCACGATTGTGCGCTCCTTAGGCTAAGGGAGACGGACGATTAAGGAAAGTGAGTGATGATGGAAGAATTGGTGAAATCAAAATGCGGGAGGAAATGGGGGTACCCCAAGACAACTCATGGACACGATGTTATCCACCACAAATTTCCTTTACCGGGGATTTAACCAGGGACCCCACACACCAGAGATAAGAGTACTACCACCTAAGCCACCGTTCCCATAGCGTTGATTTAAATCATTTTGTAGCAAGCATAGCGCAGCTAGCAACATCTATTAGTGTCAGGCAGGCAAGAGATAGGGAACGTATCAACATGTAATATGTTGACTTTTTTACTATAATTAATCCGCGTGAAGCAAAGACTGACACGTTCGCCTATTATTCTTACGATCAAAATTATACATCATTGAATTTTATTTTCGGAAAATAACGGACATTTAAATAGATTTGAAGAGGGTAGCTGTAAAACCAAACCATTAAAAAATAGCATCATTGCCGTTAAAAACGTAGCAGAGAATAGACAAGATGTTTTGTGTGTGTTTGTGCGCGCGTTGAAGTTTGACGTGTCTTTTTTCAACACCGAGCCTATATAAGACGTGGAGCTACAGTTTAAGGCGGAATCCGAACTGCACCACCGTAACGTAGACTATTCAAATTTCATTCTCCCACTGGGAATTGAACTCGGGACCAATGTCGACATCTTTCCGTGTTGCTTCCCGACTAGTGGTTGGGATATAAAGTGAAACAAGCTTAAATTACGAAGCCTATATAAGACAGACGGTTAATTGACTCTCAGGAAGAAAATTATCTTTAAATGTATGAGTATTCACAGTAAGATGTCTTGTTAAAATAAAATAGTTTTACCTCTCAGAGTAAGAGCAGCGATATTGAATTTCATTATTACAAGAAGCAATAAAGGATAGATTTGTAACAAGTTGTATCTGTCGAAGCGAAAGTTTTCAACTACGGAAGTAATGAAGTTTTCAGGCAGATACTAAATTTTAGCTACAAACTGCAATGTTAGGTGCTCAGTGAAATTTGTCAAACGAAATTACCATATCGCCACTTTTCGAACTTAACTGCTCGCCCGAAGTTCGATGTTGAGTGCTTAACAAACTTATATAAATCCTAGGATGGAACATTTAATTACACAGCTTAAGGAAATCCAAGACAGTTTCTCACCTTGGCCTCCCACTCCATCTTCAATTTACTGTTAAATTGATGATTTACGAAAGATAAGTTACCTGATCCAATATGAAAAGACGCTTGCTTCTCTTCTCGGTGAAACACCCATGCGCCGGGTCTCTGTGACACATCTAAAAACAGAGGTGTGAATAGATGCGTTTAAGACATGATTAACAAGGAGAGGCCTGTCACTGACAACGGACAACTCCTTGTAAGGCAAATTGTTTATCAACAGACAGAGGAGGGTGATTAAACTTAAAATTGTCTCTTCAGCTTAATGAAGGCCCTGCCCTCTAAAGACTCACCAACATCATTAACAAAATTGAGAAGAGTTGGACACAGTTCACAAACTTCCTTCCAGATTACAAAAAAGGAGAAAACTGCTTAGACGTCACTTCGTAATTGTGAAGTACGATCCTTCAGAGCTTCGGATAACAAACCACCGCAAAGAAGAATCGACCAGCTTCGTGTGAAATTGAAACTTATTTCCTTTTTCTCTGATTCAACTTCAAAAAGTTTATTTCCATTCTTCAACTACAAGTTTTACAGAGTAGCAATAAACCATTATGTGGGCGTGTCACAATATATATAATGTAATTTCTAAAACTCACACACCGTCAATTTTGTAGGTGTAGCTAAGTTCAACACGCACATCATGTCTTATTAAAGACTTAGTACATTAACAATATAATTCAAGTTCAGGCTTCTTTCAAAGAAAAATGTGTTTACACTCATCTTAACATGATAATTACTACTCAAATTAAAGAATACAGAGAAAAATGTAACTTCTCCCATTATGTTTTATCTGCAGAATCTATCATGCTAAGTCTAAAGCTACATATTAGAACCTTTAAAAAACATATATTAATATGTTTAAGGTTTGTAATTCCGGAAATGATGATATTTACTCCGATAGATAATGAGATTGACTCTTCTGATTAACATTGTTATTTATATTAATCACACGAGATTAATACCAAAATTGTGCCTTAATAATGAGCATATATTTTATATTCTTCCCTCCATCCCTGTCAAAAGGCGAAATATTCAATAATAATAATAATAATAATAATAATAATAATAATAATAATAATAATAATAATAATAACATATTCAACAAGTCTTAATGAATTTCGTTTAATCCACCAGAAGGAGGCGAGAAAGCTATCAATATTAATTAGTATTACGGATATTAACTAAACCATGAAGTACATTCAAACGAAAAAGCTGATTTTTAGTCTAATGAACCCAGAGAGACGAAATTTATCAGGATTATTATCATACACAAGATTTTGCGCATCAGACTACATATCAGTTTGTTGCTTGGCTAGAACGAGTGCGGACAACCGCAAATAGACGAAAATAACACTTCTCTTCTGTTGACTTGTGAAGGACACCGAATATTATGTTTATGCACTTTGATAAACATTATCTGATTGTTTCCAGATATTACACAGTCCCATTCTTGTGTACGATCTAGATCTTTTCTCTGGCCAGAAATAAACATGCGGGGAAAAGAATTGAGTACGTACTATCATCTAGAAATCTTTACGAACAATACATAGAAAGGTAAAATGTACGTTTGCGCCATCTAGGCTCTAGTCACTCCAACACAGTGCAGAAAATGGGGCACCACAAAATAGATGGCAATTCTACTGACATCGCAGGAGCAACGCCAGGAAATCCGCCTGTAGCCGAAACCTACGGGTTTTTTTTTTTTTTCCTAAATGCGTTCGATTTTTCTCTCAGTGTATAACTGAAATGACAAATTAATTATTTTCTATTGTATATAAATTTTCATAAAATTAACAATTAAAGACAAGTTTTAACTAATTTTAAAAAATATAAAATTATGAAGTAAATAAATGGAAGTGGTCGTAATTTTGCACTGTTGGATATTAAAAATGCAACACTACTGGATTAATCCTTATTTGCAGAATGTGTAAGTAATGTAAAGATAGTAAAATGTTTAGCAGTGAAGCTTCTCGACTTATCACGCGCCGATCTCACCACCACCAGGTATCAACAACTGGAGGTAAGCAAAAGAACCACAGTTCAAATCATGCCCAAGTATTAGCGTAAGGTGAGTGTCTGGATGATGGAACAATGCCTCATTGTCAAATGCGGCAGCATTTTCTGCAAGTCACTGCGTATGACTCGTCGATCTGACACAAATCCGGTTTCTGGAATTTCCTCAGCAGTTTGATAACAGTATCGTTGCTGATGGGAGTCCTTTCCAGATGACGGGGGCTAAAATTGTCTGCAATCATTCTGGTGGTTTGTTCTCCAGAAATCAGCACGATTTCGATACACTCTGCATACGTCAATGTCACATTCTGCTAATAGGACTCCTGAACGATACAGAGAAACAGTTATAACTTCCTAATAGTCAATGCTAGAGCAAAAGTAATAGTGCCATTCAATTTCAAAGCTATCTGTCTGCAATATTTAGGGCTGCTACCTCTTCTCTTGCTAGTGTTGCATTTTTAATGTATAACAGCCTAGTTTCGCCAAATTTACCCGCTCAAATAGAATAGTTTCAAACAATTTCATAGTTTTCATTTATCAAAATTTCAAATTAGTAATTTATTAACCCAATTACACACTTGCACATTCGTTATTGCATTATCTCCCACATTAGGAGATATTTTGGAACGGGTTATTTTTGAAGCTTTTAGTTTGATCCAGCAAAACGGGATTTTGAGGTTGTCACAAGTGTTGTGATCAAATGACTATCAGAGTAGCTCATATATTATAATATTCAGAATGAATTCGAGAACATATATATTAAGTAACTCACCTTTATTATAAACAAGTTGCATACAGAAAAGTAAATTTCTTCAGCCAATTCAAGCCTACAATCTCCATAGCGAGAACAGTAGTCAGAAAAATGCTTTATAGCAAAAAGTATAGTAGTCTATGCTTTTGCGTCTTGTATTTATTTTCTCTATATAACTTAATTATTTGTGTTTTCAATTAATGTAAGGTATAATTCCTTGATAAATATTTTTGTCTGTCTATGAAATTATTCAAATGCTTGAATATATTCTCCAGCATTAATAAATAATTTAATGTTTCACTTGTATTTATAATCATATGTCCAATTTATTAAAGTAAGTATTTATAATACTTTCAAGAATAACTTGCTTGTAATCAACGATTCCTATTTTCGTATGTTAATTGTATTCATAGTTGAAAATTCACGACATACCGAGTTTATCTTTCTCTAAACTGAGAATGAGAAACAAATGTATTCTTTTGAAGCCTCCTGAATATTGCTCCTATATACTTATGATTTATTCTCTACAGGAGAAACTGATATGATAATGTCGTTAGTTCAGTAACAAGGTTTCACGCGTCGAACAATTTAATGCCTCAAGACACGAAATTTCTTAATTTAAGGAAGCTATTTTGGCTCCGAGATACATCTCTATTCTGTTCCTTCCACAGATGAAAATGTGATTGTACTTCATAGTCAAGAATAGCATTCTGGGGTGAACAAATAGAAATGAACTCTCATAACGTGCTTAAAGTCTGTATATAAAACTTAGTTCTTCAAGTTACCTTTATGACAATATCCAAATTTGAAATAGAACTTTCCTTAAGAGCATTGATATCTCCTTACTCATCTGGGTATTATTCATTTAAACCACACAAAGTATTTTCATTATTTTTTAACTACACTTCAATGTAAACTTTTGGTTGAGGAAAAAGTGAAATTTCCATGTTCGTTGACAAACGGGTGTTTTAAACTAGTAATCCCAGAACATGCTACAGTAAATTACAGCTTTGCATGTTGAACGTTCACCAAAAGAAATAAATCCTGTTTTCCATTCCACTGCAATTCCATAACTTCTTGAAAATCCAAAATGTAAAGAAAAATATAGAGTATTTTATAAGAAACTTTTCATCTTTCAAGAGAACTTTCTGGTCAAACAAGTTTAATTCTTTCTGTTTTCTTTCTATTTTGTTTTTCCTTCTAAAAATGTCTAGTACCTTTGTCATACGCTAAAAAGAAGAAGACTTCCCAATCATTTGGTAATTTCGTTTATGCTCCACTGGATTGCTAAGAAGATAAAACAGTTCAAAAGGAAAATATTGGGCAGCTGTGCTTCCTGAAGTCTAATCAAAGTTTGTCTAACTAAGACAAAATGTAGAACAAGTCTTCATTATATGTGGACTTAATCCTCATGTTCAAGTTTACTTTGTTTACGAAGGAACGACATTTAAACAATATAGAAAGTAAAGTTGGTTTCTGTATTAGATTCTTCTTCGAAAGTAATTAACGAACTTCCATTCATAGGAACTATTTCTATATAGTCTGGTTCAAGTCATGAGATAAAAGTTGTTTTTTTTTCTTTTTTTTTTTCCTTATTTCTAAGATATCAGTATTAGATACATTTAGACAAAATAACCAATAAATTGATCCTGAGCGCAGAATATTTCAGCAAAGTATGCATTTTTTAATGAAAAATTGATGTTTGTTTCTCAAAATAAGTGCTACTGATTATTTCACAGTAATGTTATTGAAAAAAATTTTCCTCAACAACATAAATGTTTCTTTTCTTGTTTCCTTTCAGGTTTTCATGTACGCAAGCACAGTACATTAGGATCTAACTATAATGTGATTTGAATTCTAACATTATATGAAACCATTCAATTTGTGTTCCTAAAATTACAGTTCAAAAATGTACCTTCATATATATATTGGTTTGAACAGTTTAAACTCTGAACAATCATTCTTCAAACTTATTATCTTCTAGGTACTTCATAAAGATGATATTGAATGTAGTTTTTTCTTCTTTTGTTTTAATATGCATTTAAGAAACGTATATGTCTTTCGTCTCATTCGCAGTGACGAAATTGACGTAAAAGTGGTATTCTTCAGCGTCACAATAATGAACATTTACAAGAAACTGGATAAATTTCAATATTGAAAACATATTCCGTATAGAATTGTAATATCGGCACTACATGATGTGAGTCAGATTTTCCCAAACCATTTTTATTTCTTATATATAAATAGTCTAACATATAATGATTTTTAAAAAATCTAAAAGATTCCAAGTTCTAATGTGTGGAGTATTGTTTGTCCAACAATCAATACCATTTTTTAATAAAGATAGCAGAGCATGGTAAAATGGCTGTTCATACCAATCATAGTGAACATAATATTAAGTAATTTTCAAAATGCTTATTGATGTCTGTTGTTCACTACTGATCATTGGAGTTTGCTATTTAGAACCAAGTTACAAAATGTTACGGCATCCCTATAATATATTCTTGTTGCAATTTTCTTCCTTCATGATATGAAATAATCTGTGATGCATTTCTAGTCTAACGGTGCTTTCCTCAAAAACTGCTTAGAAATATTTTCAACGTAAAAGTTGTGGTAGGTACGAAAGAAAGAGTTTTTGTTGTTCACCTTAGAGGAGTGAAACGTTGGCCTACTAAAACAAGAAATTACTTTTTTTTCTCAAGAGTTGAAGATTTTTTTCTTTCATACTTAAAAACAGATATCAAGTTTTTTTGATGAAACTTCTCTCAACTTTTAAAGGAATATATATTATTTCTTTTTCCAAGTTCAGTCAGAAAATAATTTAGTTGCATGATTTGGCAAAAATGATTTTTTTGTTTACTTATTTTGTCACCATCAATCAAGCTGCAGCCTTTTCTAAATGTTAGGATGAACATTTGTGCAAGTACAAGCATATTAAAATGATTAAATAATACAGTTTATAATTACTAAATTAGCATCAATAATATGTCTACAAATAACTTTAAAGTTAAATTCAAAGTATTTTCTCATTGATGTGAAGTTTCTTTTCTTAATGTTTGTCTCTTAAAATACGATTCGAAATCAGTATAATGATGTTCCAAAAATACTAACAATGAAGAACAGAAATTAATATCACTTCTACAATCGATGGTAGTCAGATCGATTACAACTTAAAAGATGTAAAACAAATTCGAACTCCTTGCAAGCAGCTATGTTTGGAATGAATAATTATTTTACATACACACTTTACATAATTTCACGGGTAGCTGCTTGGCTCATCATCAACTTATCATGCACCTGGCCCTTACCTGCAATATACAAAAAAGAAAACAGTGTTTAGTAATCACGCATTATGTGTATTTCAAAGCAATTTTAAATGTTTTCATACTGATTTTAACCACATTTAAATCTTACATTATATCAAGCAAAATGTCTCATGGAGCTGCACAAAATATATAGATCTGTGTAAATACTTATGCGTACCAACTTTTGAGAAAACCACGCCATTTATTAAGATAAAACTGATACTAAGGTATTACTTCATCAGGCTTCTCATTATGATGTTACGTGGGTCGTTCAATATATAAGCTTCCCTAATCTGTAAAATATATATATATTTTTAAGATACATATGTAAACTATGCATACATGTGTAGGTGGGTCCTTTCTCACCTCTCCATATAAATCCCGTTGAGATTCAAACTTTTGTCTCACCGTTGCACCACTTTGTTCAAACCCTTTGGAAAAAAAATCAGGCCTCTGGCTATTTTGTACTCTTCTCACATTCTGCTTCATTTCTTCATCTGTTTTGAAACACTCACCTTGCAATGCAGACTTGAACACCGGAAAAAGATGGAAGTAACTCGGCGCTAAATTGAGACTGTATGGAGGGTGGGGCCTAATTCATCAATTTTGTGTCTTGTTTGCGTGCTGAGTAGGAGTGGGCATTATCGTCAAGAAGAAGAGACCAGGTATCTTATGTCGAGTTACGTTTCCCTGAAGAAGAGTTCAGGTTCGACATAAGTGACCTGGTATCCTGTCAACTGGTGACGTAGAGGTGAATCAGAGTGTGAGAAAAGTGCTAAAGTCCTGATTTTTTTTATTTATTTTTTCTGCAAAGGGTTTGGACAAATCAGTGCAACGGTGAGACAAATGTCTGAATCTCAATGGGGATTATGTGAAAAGGTGAGGAAGAACCCACTTACACATGTGTGTATATAGTTTATAAATGTATCTTTAAAATGTTCTTTACAGCTTAAAGAAGCTTATATACTGAACGCCCCACGTAACAAGATGACAGTGCATAGCATCGTTAGTGAAATATAGCTCAGAATCAAATCGTCAGGTTTAAGAAGAGCATGAAAACTATAAAAATGGCAAAATGACATTTTGTACTCTACATTATTCCCAAGCTCCGCTCTACACGTGAGTGGTATAATGTGTAGTTACCAAGTTCCAATTAAAACTTGGTGGTTATTAAATGAAAAACCTATACAGATCTTCATTTTCCTTCGATTTCTCAATGTTTTTTTTTTTCACTTATTCCCCTTTTTAAACTTGATTCAATTATCATTAACTCTTGATGTATAATTTTATTTAACTATAATAATGTCCGAAAATGAAGCATATATCGTGAGTTATATCAATCGATAAATGAGATCGAGCTGAACAACACAAAACGATTGAGAATGAACTCTCATCAATAAATTTCGTCGGAAACGTATTTTTACGACACTAAAAAATATGCTGTTCATTGCCAATAATAACGAATAACATTTATTCTGCTGGAACCAGGTTGCTTATTTATTTATGTACAGTATGTGTAAAAAAAGTCATTGTTAAGTACCAAGTGTTGTTGTTTGCCTTTTTGTAACGGTAACAAACATTCTCCTAAAAAATGGTACATATGCTACTAACCGTGGCACATATACTACTTATAATTTAGGCTTTTATAGAAGAAATAGGGGCTTCTAAAGGAGTTTAGTGTGTACTGTTTGAAAACATATGGCATTGCCTCAATGAAAAGACAGAACTTTTAAAATAAACTCAAGAATAAAATGTAATGAAATCTTTCAGTTTAAGGTCTCACGATTGTGCCCTGTAAGCTAAGGGAGGCGAATGAATAAAGCAAGTGTATGATGATGGAAAATTTGGTGGAATTAGAATGTGGGAGGAAGCGGGAATACCCGAGGAAACCTGTGTCCACCATAAACTTACTTGACTGGGGATCGAACCTGGGATCCCAAGCACCAGAGATAAGCGCTCTACCACTGCATTACCGTACTCCCCAAACAAACTCAGTTAAAGAACTTGGGGATTACTTTGTAAATAAAGTGTCTTTCCTAGTAAGATAGTGAAATCGGCCCTTGATCCAAATTGGGTCGCTATTGACCCAAAAGGTTACCCTTCACCTAAAACTATCTCAAAAAACGTTTGACCCCTTACCCCATCCCCTTACCGAATTATCGTATCATACATACTCAAAATTGAACATTTTTAAAAATGTTGATGGGGGTGGTCGAAAAATTTTGAAAGTTTCACAGATTGTATATACTATCAAGATGTAAATGTGCATTTTTTTTTTTCAAAACCATCGATATGTATTTTGTTTATTTTTTGCGTGTTGAAAATTTCAAAAAAATGTAGAAAAAGATTTTTTTTTTGGGGGGGGGAGATACGTCGCTGATATTTTGGTTAGAAAATTTGTTATACCCTTACGTACAACATATATTTTTTTCGGGGCCTGAAAGTGATGGCAACATTGTCAGAAAGAAATAAAACTGAAAACAAAGTGTTTTTCGCACAGTTTTCTCACTGAGGCCCCTTTAAACAATCCTTTACCAAAGTTCACAATTTTCATTTCTCTTGCGTCCCTTCCGCTTCTGTCGTTCTTCGGCTGATTCGATTGTGTCAATTTCGAAATAGGAACACCAAATATATCTCCGTAACAGTGCTCCCACTTCAACCGACTCTTGCACAACAGTTATGGGGCGTTTACACTTAGTCGATTTGCGTTCGATTCAGTTGAATTGACGTCACTTTCAACTTAATCGACCGTGTAAACGGGAATTCAACTTAATCGCTTGTTGATCGAAAGCGACTAATCGACTGGCAACTGAATTAAAAGACGTTCTATTTTCTGTGGTTGAAATAATTGAACACATCCATCGATCTGATTCGGCCTAGTTGCTTCGATTTAGTGGCAAATGCAGCGAGTCGATTTAGTCCTGCGACTAAATCGATTTAGTCGTGCGACTAAATCGACCAAGTGTAAACGCCCCATTACACACCTCGCATCGGCTCCTTGTATCTATCAGTGCTTCCTTCACTGGCCACACAAACAGTGGCGCTCTCTATCGGTAGCGCTCTCTACCGCGAGCTGTGTAACTGTTGTGCAAAAGTCCGTTGAAGTGGAAGCACTGTTACGGAGATATATTTGGTGTTCCTATTTCGAAATTGACACAATCGAAGCAGCCGAAGAACGACGGAAGGGGAAGGGACGCAAGAGAAATGAAAATTGTGAACTTTGGTAAAGGATTGTTTGAAGGGGCCCTCACCTTGAGGGCGCTAAAATGGTGGGAAAATTGTGCGGAAAACAAGTTTATTTTCAGTTTTATTTATTTTTGACAATGTTGCCATCACTTTCAGGCTCCGAACAAATATATGTTGTACCTAAGGGTATAGCAAATTTTTTAACAAAAAAAAAAAAAAAACAGCGACGTGTCCCCCAAAAACTTTTTTCTACTTTTTTTTTTTTTTTTTGAAATTTTCAACACGAAAAAAATAAAGAAAATGCGCATCGATGGTTTTGAAAAAATATTTCACATTTACAACTAGATAGTATCTACATTCTGTGAAACTTCAAAATTTTTCGGACCCCCCACCAAAATTTAATATATATTAGTAAATTTAAAAAAGCTACCCAATTTGGATCAAGGGCCGATTTCACTATCTTACTAGGAAAGACCCTTTAAGCACAGAAGCCTACTCCAGAGAACAATGGAAACGTTAACACTTATTATGAAGTTAATGTTCGTAACTGATGAACATTACGTTAAACTTTTATGGTAGTTTCCAGAAGCAAATTTTTGTAATGAAAAGGCCTTTTTTTTTTTTGGTGGGGAGTATGCTATTCCGTAAAAATATAGACCAAGTTGGAAAAACACTTTATATTTTCATGAAAGGTGTTGTATTCAAAAATTTAAAAAAAAAAAAAAGATATAGAAATCGTATGAAAGTAATCAAGTTCACAAGGCAAGTTTAGTTGATACATTTTATAACAAATACTTATTCGATTCCTGAATGCACTGGAGAGACGAATACTAAAAGAGGTACTATATTTGTTTAGGTGCTCCAGCCAGTAGTAACTTCGTAATTCAATATAGAGAAAAAAATAGAAGGTTTATAAAAGCATTTCATGTGATCGTTTTTTTTTTTGTGTGTGTGTGTGTGTGTGAATTTTATTTCATTTGAGATGTCCACTTACATTTACGAATTTCAATCCCATTAAATCAAATAACTCAGTGCGTAGGGCGACAATATCGATCAATGCTGTGACGCAGACTTTTTTTTTTTTTTTTTTTTTTAGTATTTCCATCCTATTATCTGATCAAAACAACGTCTTTTCAGAGAAAATTTATAGATCCAGAGTTCCAACTCTGATGAACGAATGAGGTAAAGAGCTGAGAGTTACAAGTACATTGAACATGTGTTGTAGAACTAATCTCATTTTAAAAAAAAAGAATTAAAAAAACAGCGATCTATACCAATGGTTCTTGTCTTGTTTTGACTGACGGTGTACGGTACTCTAATACAGATCACAAGACAACACAAGTATTCATGCTTTTTTAAAATAATAATAATAATAATAATAATAATAATAATAATAATAATAATAATAATAATAATAATAATAATAATAATAATAATAGCAATAATAATAATAGTTTGTTAACCCTTATTACAAGACTGTGAATAACGCTAATATGATAGTTACAAGTTACATAAACATCTAAGCAGAAGTATTTAGATATTGTTAATTCTTATTATAAAGGTAACACGAATCAATCTCTCACGTCATGTTAATTCCAAATAGTCCAGGCTAATAAATGTCGCTAGTTCTGCTAACTCCTAATACACGCCAAGAGATGTCGCTAGCGTGAAGGCAATTTTCAGAGAGGCTGAAGACTTGAGAGAACAATTAGTAATAATAATAGTATAAATCAAGCTTGCTAACCATACAATAATCTATTGTGATATACTTTAATACCATATACGATAATGCTCGTTATACGGTAATTTTAGAACGCACCTTTTTTTTCAGTTTTTGAATGTACAACTGAATTTTAAATGTGCATTAAGTAATTATAAAACGCGCACACTGAGCTTTTTAACAGTTATTCCCGCTAAAATAAATCAATGACAATTTGAGAATTGGCAAGTGGTAATCCTGCATATATTCTCTAAATTCAATTACCTTTACGAGTGGGTGGAAATATTTTTATTATTCATGGTAGTGTTAATAAGGATTGTTTAAAAAATGATGAGGAAAGTAACTCCGATATGGAGTTCAAAGGTAAAGATTGCTAGATAAGTTTATTGAATATTATTGCTATTGTATTACACTTATTTCTAAAATTATTAAGTGCATAACGAATGTGCAGTAATTTTTGGTAATATACGATAATTTTAAAGACAAAAATCGATAATTTAGTTCTATGAAATTCGTAACTCTGGTATAAATTAGAAAAGTATATCTTGACTAGAAAAAGTAACCCAACCATTGTTGCAAGTTTTCACCATCAGTTGAATTATTGGCAAGCAGAATTGGATATTGTCGCTGTCGTTACAGGATTTGACTAGTAAAATCTTTCTCAAAATTAATTTTAACTTATTATGAAAAGGCTTCATGGCAGAAATAGAGTGTGTTGTGTAAAATCTATACCTTTAGGTGTTCTGGAAAGCAAAAAAAAAAAAATCTAAACTTTTGCAACACACCTCACGGTCTATCTACAGGTTTGTTGTGGTGTTTGGTATTGTGATACCTACTAGCGTGTCTCAATAACAACATTACAGAAATATGGTATTGACAAGAGACGATGGAATGAAAATAACGTTCGCTTGTGGATGAGAGGAATAAATGTAGACAGAAGTGACGGCCGAATTCCATTGAATATATTATAAGAGATTAAAATCCATACTGCAATTGGGAAATTCCATTCTTTAAATTTATTTTTAATATGTATTACATAAAAAAAAACTTTTTAAAAGCTTTCGGTTGCATAACTTTTAAGTTATTGTATTTCACAAATCGTTTCTTTCTAATAATCTGTGTCCATGGACACAAAGCCTAAAATTGTCAAATTTCTGCGCTATGACCTTATAATATCTCGTGAAAATTAAACAAAATATAAATTAAGTTCCTTAAGGTTGTTAACTATCAGCGCTGTCTTTGTTTGCTTTTTCAGTTCATTGGTTTATATTGAGGTCTTTTATACTTGATTTAAATGAATTGGATAATAGTTTAACATTTTGTCTTTGAAAGCAACTGAATGTCTCATACTTCGTGAAAATTCAATTATATAGGGTTGAGGAGGACATGAAACATGCCTCAAATCTAGCCTTGTCTCGGTTTGAAAACGAGACGCGCCCAGACACAATTTTTGCAATTCGAGAAAAAAACATAAAAAATGAGTCTTATATTGAAAATCCAAGACGAAACGAGACGGCTGGTGAGGTGTCTCATCCCGTCTCCAATGACTGGAAAAACTTATTCTTTATTTTTATATTCTTCTCCTTCTTCTTCTTCTTCTTCTTCTTATTATTATTATTATTATTATTATTATTATTATTATTATTATTATTATTATTATTATTTATTTATTTATTTATTTATTTATTTCTCCACTCCTTATCTGAGTAGGCGGTATAGCAATATACGGGTCACCTAAGTATATTACTTTTCCTCTCTGTTTTTCCCTTTATTCTGGGATTCCCAGGAAGGTTCTTACAATTCTGCATGTATCAAATATTACACTCTTCTGTATTTTCTTTATGACCTTTCCTTCAATTTCAATTACCTGGGTTCGATTCCCGGCGGGAGCTCATGTTGTTAGAATTCCACGTTAATCAGTAGGTCCACGTCTCATATAGCCTCGCTGCTGAACGGGACGTTAACCTCAATATCACTTCAATTTCAATTGTTTCAAGTGCATTTTACAATGTCTTGTGGACAACTCCGGTATCCAATATAATTAATAGTATTATTTTCACATTTTTGGTCTTCCATTGTTCGCTTATGTTTTGGATTAGTTGTTTGTATTTTTCTATTTTATCTCGGCGATTTTTACAGACTTGTTGTGTTTGGTATTGCGATATCTATTAGATGTACTGTAGCTCCCCCTTCTCTTTGCTTATTACTGTGATTCCCAGCCTGTTTTGATGTACTTCTTTATCGTTTAATATTGTTCTGTCTCAATAAAGTTTATGTTTGCCTGTTCCCAGTATGGCTTCCGGTTGGTATTTGTAATATTGTACTTTCTCTGGCATCATTTTCTGTTTCATTGCAATTTCTTGATTTACGATTTTTGTCACTTTGTTGTGTCTTTCCTTGTATTCAGTTTATCATTAGGTATCCACTTGTGACATGTATTGTTTCTAGATGTATTTGACATCTTCTGAATTTGTCATCTTGTATTGCTATATTTTTTAGGATGTGTTTTTGTAGTGTTTTGTTTTTCTTAATTGGTATTGTATTCCTATCATGAAAATTTCTGTTTCTGGGTACAAATCTCTTATTCTCATCCACCGGTTTTGGGAATCGCTCATGTAGTGTTTTCTCTCTCTCTCTCTCTCTCTCTCTCTCTCTCTCTCTCTCTCTCTCTCTCTCTCTCTCTCTCCATTGCTTCCTTCTGTCATTTCTTGTTTGTAATGTTGATATTATTTTCGATTTCTCTTTCTATCATAGATGAAGCAGGAATATATTTGTGCTCCGCTGCTACTATTCCTCTATGTAGTTTTGAATTATCTTGTTTTCCATAGAAATAATTTCTTAATGTTTAAATTTGTCTGTAATGTAGATTTCGGATTTGATTAGTTCTCATCCTTTTCGGTTTCTTAGTAATCACACACTTTCTTTAGCAGCTCGTGGGTGTAGTGTTTTATTTTCTGTCAATATTACTCTGGTTTTCCTTTCGAGATCTTCTAGTTCCCTTTTCTGTTCATTTTATTACTCCAAACGAGTATGCTAGTATAACCGCTACCAGGTTATAGAAGTATTTTTTGTGGACGCTCTGTATATTTCGTAAAGACAATGATCATTTTTTTTTTTTTTTCGATTTATACTTTATTCTGCGACGCATATAAGTTCTTTCTTCGGTGGGAATTGCTTCTTTCCCACGCAACTGGACAAAGAAGTCTGTCATTGTTTTTTTTTTTTTCATATATAAATTTAAAACTGCTTTTGGTGAGAACATTTCAGTTAGTGACGAACCATTTCAGTGTTTCTCCCTGACTTTTATTATGCACAGTATATATTCTGCAGTTATTTGGAATTTAATTAAGTGTTTTCTTTAATCATTTATGGAGATACTAGCTCATCAGATTTTCAAGTGACCAGAGTGGCACCAACTGCATTGCTTTCCCAGTTCCTTATCTGTACTTTCTCACGCCCGAGTTATCACAATGTCTCGTACATTGTAACCAGTGGGCTAAAATTATCATAAATGCTTTTCCGTATTCTGTTTGATGTGCATGCAGGTGATTTAACTGAGTGTTTTTTTTAGAATGAACTGCCAACACATTTTAGTCAAACATTGCAGCTTACATCTTAAACTTTTGAGCTCGGGGAGTTTGACTCTGGTATTGTGTGCAGCCATCACGCACGTTGCGTCGGGAATTAAGTCTGATTTTGTGTTAAGAGGCATAAGTTATTAGCCGGTGAAGGGCGTTTTCTCACGGCTAGCCCAACTAATGAAGTCCCAGGTTCATAAACCTTGTGCGCCAAAAAGTTATACACGCGCCCTCCAACATCAGCATTCTACTTTCTTTTTTTAATTTGCTGAAGACTCATCTTTACGCTTCAGGATTGTTTGGCGCAGCAACTGGATTTCTACGTGGGATTATTCCACTAACTTTTCCCCCAGTGCTAATCCCACAAGTGCGTCAATGGTGTGAGAGAAGCATTTGCAGTGAAATCTAAATAATAATCTCATATACATAAAGGGCTACAGTGCATTAAAAAGGCAAAGTGTGATTTTAATGATGAAAATTATCATACATATTCTGTGTTACGTGTTGTGTTCATTCCTCTTCTTTATTTTTTTTATATATTAGTATTCTAATAAATAAGTATAATGTTATTTAATCCAGTGTGTTTTCGTTGTTTGTGTGAATGATGTTTGTGTGCGTTATGGTCTGGATGACCGTCTGATCGTCCGTGAGGTTTTCGGGACAAGACATCCAAACCTCTCGGCGCCTAATGCTCATATCATCATTGAGACCGACGAGTGATTTGGAAACAATTTGCAACCCCTTCTTGGAGGGGTCTTTCATCGTCCTATCCAGGTAAGTCCTGGTCTCAGGAGAATATTTATTGGCGGGACCACGGGGGACAGAACCACGAATAGAAACCTCAAACACGAATTGGTTACAAATAAATGGCAGCCCAAACAGTGACCCGAACTCAAGTTGGTTATAAATAAATGGCAGCCCAACAGTGACCCGACACCCGGGTGGTTAAACTAGAACCAGTACTACAAATGTAATAGTAACTTTACATATGTTCTTACTGTTGAGGTTTGACTTGCATGCATCTTTCAGTCTCTGTTGGTAGTTTTGTGTTATTTTTTTCTTTTATATTTTTGTGTTCTATTTTTTTTTCTGAATTGGTTGTATCCTAAATGTATACTTCTTTCGGCTTTACGGCTTCTATTGTCTCTTCTATTTTATATGTAGCGTTAATGCACGTTGTATTTGTCTGTGGTTGTTGGATTATTTTTCTTTTTTATTTCTTTTGGATTAGGTATGTCTTTCCTCTTGTGAGAAATTTCGACATTTCTGTGGGATTTTCTATGAACTTTCTGAAGTAGTGTGCAATTGTGCTATGAAATGTTTCGAATTGTTTATACCAATAATTGAAGACTCGCTGCAGAAAACAATATAAATGCCAAACACAATAGTTACTGCAACAGTAGAGACAAAAGATAGTAAATTGTGCACAAGTATCAAAAAATAGAAAATACTATTGATTAGAAATACCACTTAGCATAGCTATAATCAAGTATGAAAATCTAACTAAGGCATAAACGTATTAAAGAAATAAAATAAGAGAAACCATTTTAAGGTGGCACTTCCATTGTTTTCTACAGAGAGTCTTGTATTATTGATATTATCATTTCCTGGAGCACTGATGGATCCACGTGGGGAATGGAGGGGCGACCGTCCCCTAAAGGTCTTTCCTTTTTACTTCCAGCATTCATCATTGGGAAATACAAATATGGTCTGTCCCCGACCGATTCAATCTGTGTGACAAGTCTAGCAGAGCCTAATCAAAATGTGTGGTACGTAGTAGTACTTAATACAGACATATTTGAATTATAAATACTTGTGTTCCTAGTTCCTTGAGGCGGTCGCCATAAGCCCCAAAGGAGCGAGAATATGATTCGTTCATTGGAAGAACAGCTGTAGGAAGGAGAGTAAGACGTCTAATTCTTTGAGCTAAAAATGTATATTTTAAAATTGTCCCCTAGAAAAAGGATATGGAAATGGAATTCGGGTTCCGAAACTTCAAATACTCTTACCTTGAATAAAGAGAAATATACCTGTAGAATCTTCAGCGCTCCTCACCGAAAACCTCTCTGAATCTGAGATTATGCTTGATTGATTAAGACTTGAATCATGCTTGAATGAAACTTGACTGATTGATTACATGTTTACGTCGTTTGTCAAAAGCAACGATTCACAGAACGAGAACTAGAGTTTAAAGTTGGATCTGAACCAGTGTAGTGCGTTCGATGCTCACTCACCGGGAATTAAACCAAAGAACCTCATGCATCAAAGATCAAAGGTACGTTCGCTAGCTACTAGATCAACAGAGAACAGTGACTTTAGGATTTCAACACGGAAACATTAGGAAGGGACCAGGGTTGGGAAATAACACGAACTGTTATTGTAATCTACATTAAAAAACTTAAAGTTACTGTGTTTGTGACTCTTAATCTCTTGGAACACCAGACCAATCTTGATCAAATTTTCAACATTCATGAAGTTCAGACCTGGGAATGTTTATATCATTTCGCTTTGACGGTAGAACTGAGGGGAGGGGAAGGAGGGGGAATTATATAAAAGTAAATAAAACTTAATAACTCATGAACCAAACGACCAATCTCGATCAAATTTTCAACATTGATGAGATACGTCCCTGCGATGTTCTTTTTTATCATTTCACTTTGACGAAGCAACGTAGAGGAGGGGAAGGAGGGGGAGATATACAAAAATCAATATTTATAAAAATAAAAGTGACTATGTTCGTGAGTTAATAACTCTTAAACCACCCGATCAATCTCAATCAAATTTTTAACGTGCCTGAGGTTCAGGCCTGAGATTTTTTTTATCTTTTCAATTTGACGGTAGAACTTAGGGTAGGAGGGATGCGAGATACATAAAAATAAATAAAACTTAATAACTCTTGAACCACCGGACCGATCTCGATTAAATTTTCAACCTAGATGAAGTTCAAACCTGAGTTTTTGTCATATCACTTTGACGGCGTAACATAGGGGGCGGGGAAGATACATTTGAAAGTGATGGAAAATAACCGATATTAGTGTCGAATCCATAGCTTTTGGGGTCGCTGAGATGAACAATGACACTTCCGATGCCGTGCCCTGAAACATGGGGAGAGGAATGGGTTATATAAAAATCATCGAAAATGACGATATCAAAGTGCGCTTTAGTAATAATAAAAAGTGGCTGACTAACGGAACATACTACTATTTTTTTATTTAACCCAGCAAAGCGGGTAATTGATAAAAGTTCATGTATAAAAAAAGAAATTTTGAGTGTACAACTGATCTTCGCACAGGCCAAACCGCTTAAACCACAGGTCAAACTTGAAATTCGGACAGTAGATAAAATTTGTGACGTAGAGTATCACTAAGGAAGGATTTTTTTTTTTTTTTTGGAAATTCGAAGTAAGGAAGGGGGAATGGGACGGAAATTATTTTAATAAGATGGTCATCTCTCCGAATACCTTAAGGTTAGAGACTTGATTTTTTATTTCTCATTTAAAATAATTTGGCACGCGTTTCAACGTTTTTCGATACTTTAGTAAAATGGGGAAACAAGAGGTGGAAAAAAGCAGGGGCAGGGACTCTAATTATTATAATAAGATAGTAAGACTTTTTGAAGGTTAGAAACATGGAATTTGGTATATAGACTTCTTACTTAAAATAATGAAATACGTATTTTAGTGTTTTTGATATTTTACCTTGAAGGAAAGAAAACGGATGGGAATAATAATAATAATAATAATAATAATAATAATAATAATAATAATAATAATAATAATAATTATTATTATTATTATTATTATTATTATTATTATTATTATTATTATTATTATTATTATTATTATTATTTATATATTAAAATGCTAGAAATGTTTATATGTTAGTGGTCAATCCTTTTGATAGTGAGTTCTCGGAAACCATAGGCTCTATAAAATGCCGTTTTCACTGATCGATTGCAAATTTTGTGAATATTGTTCAGTTCTAATTGAATATTTTTTTTAAAAATGGACGTTATTTCTTTATTACATTTTTTAGGGGTACGCTGGAAGTATTGAAATTTTAATAAGTAAAGCATCATATCCTACGAATTATACATTCCAATACCACATATTTGTATACGAGATTAGTATATCTCACCGGCGTTGTTTCATGGCCAAATGATAATGAAAAAATACGAAGGATAACTATTTCTCCAGTCTAAGATGAATCTATTGTTTGGAGTGTTTTGCTCAATGAACACCATATATCACTGACATTATAATTAATTGTGTACGTAATGTATTTGCTTATTACATATTGTATGCAAGAAAAGAAACGCTGATCATACATGATTTAGATACTCGAACCGGAAATAGGCTCAAATCTTGCAAACAGTGCGAGATGTTGAAAAAATAATCGAAAAATCTCCCCTTTATAGTACCCTTTGCTGATTTTTATCAAGACGTCTTTCACTTGTGTCTGTAAAGTACATGTACTGATGTTGTGAAGAATAACGAGGAGATTCATATTTATATATGTATGATGCACTGAGTAGAGTGCGCAGGTTCAGCTTATTATTATTATTATTATTATTATTATTATTATTATTATTATTATTATTATTATTATTATTATTATTATTATTATTATTATTATTATTATAAGATGCTTATATCTCGGGATTCCTTACGGTTAGAGACATGAAAATTAGTAGTTTGATTTTTCATTTAAAATAATTAAACATGCATTTGAGCGTTTTTGCCACTTAACGTAGAGGGAAGGGAAAGAGGTGGGGGTGGTTCACTATAATGCCATACGAGGATCTTGAATTTCGTGACAGAGCTCAATTCAATTCTGTATGAAAGACACAGAAGGAAACGCGAAATATTGTGCCACAGTAGCATGTAGGAGCATTTGCTATATTGTGCGAGGCTGTATAACGAGGGCGAAGGCTAGTATAATACAGTATAATTTTATTGTTGTTGTAAGCATAGCTATAGTTATACTGCGTTTCTAAAAGCTGCATTTAAGAAAATTCCTAGTAGCGCCAATTTCCAACTCCTCTTCCTAGTTTGATCTAATGCTTTTCTTCTTTACATATCCAATTATACCACTGCAAAGGCGTTGTATTTGCACACAGCGACAAAATACCCTATACGGTGCTCATGGTTCCTGGTTCGATTCCCAGTGGGAGTACATTAGTCTTCAAATGCATCAATTGAGTACAGTTGGGAGCATTTCTTGAGAATCAGTGACTCCCAACAACTCGTGAATTCTGGGTTCTGTACCAATATAGAAATGTTTTCTTCACCTTTGATTTATCAGAAGATTTTGGTACGATTTCTAGAGCCGCAATCCGAAAGCACATTTAAGAAAATATCAACAATGTTTAAAACTGAAGTTATGTTGAGATTGCCAAAACGAAATGTAACGGAAATCCAACAACATTTTACCCTCAGGAAATATTCTTTGCATAGTGCCATAGGTCAAAGATTATGTCCCTCTCAGAGAGGACACTGAATATATGTCATGGATAGGGGTCGACGACTGGAACATATCTTCGCATTCTATTGGATAATGAAATCGATAGATTTAGGTCAAGCTTCACGTTCTCTTGCGATCACTTTAGTGCAACAAAGGGAAGCTATATTTATTTACACAGGGCAGAAATGGGAGGGACTTAGAGGCAGATAACAGATGACAAGATAACTTTTAACCGTGTGACTGTACTCAGTTACTCTCTTTCATAGACAGCGATAATATATATATATATATATATATATATATATATATATATATATATATATTGCCTGGACTGTGTTTTTGACATATTTCAAATTCAACCCGTTATATATTTATTTATTTATATCAAAACAGGAGAATGTATATCTTTCAATTCTTTCTAAATACATGCTTTGTCATGCTTTGGCTTTAAAAATGGACTCTAATCGAATCGAAAGAACTGAGCACTTTATAGGCTTGTACTACTGACCCACTATGGCACCCCCCCCCCCCCAAATATCAATATCAACAAAACATGAAGAAAGTTTGTCCCTTTTAGCACCGATGCTATATGAGACATGCATCTACAATTTTAGTTGGAATCCGAACCACTGTAATACGCTCAGAGAACAAATGATATTGCCACTAGTAAAAAGTGTCTACTTTTGAATAAATTTTTAATTGCTCTTTTTATACTAATTTGAGCACCCTGAATCCAATTAAACTAGTTTAAAGTTTTTCCACCCATGAAGTCACGAGAACCACTTCCTTAAATTTTGAATATAAATAAATTTAAATATCCTAAACTTTGAGGTCATTTTTCTCGTCGCCTCATGCACCGACATGTCTAAACATCCTTCCATTGGCCTCAGCGTCCTCAAATTAGTATAAAAAAGATTAATTTGAAACGTATTCAACCATCGAACTTTTACCATTGACATAAACGGAAATGAAAAAATTCCAGTTGAGGTCATTTGGCTAATTACCCCATGAACGGATTTGTTTAAAAATAGATGCATTACACTTAGCGTTCAAAAAAAAATCAGTATTTGTATAAACGAGGACACATTTTAGCAGCGCTATTGGCATTAGTTAGTTCTTTGAAGGCTGTACCACCAGGAATTGAACCCAGGACTTCATGAATAAAGAAAACATAGTGTGTTATACACGTTATTATGTTTTCTTATACCTCGTGACAGGCATGTACGTAGGACTATATTTCTGTTGAGAGTATAAGAGAAAGTTTAGTATTGATATTTTTGTGATAACATTATTTGCAGTATTTTATTGAATAACTTGTGCATTTACCTTATTCGTGATTTATATGGTTAAGTAGTACGGCAAAATATTATATGTATATAGTATTTATATTCACAATTTCTCTCTTTATATGTCACTGCTATAGTTTATCTTTAAACCGTCGCCCTAGGTTCCTGTTAGTAGTGCAGTACAGGGTTTAAATGCAGTGATGATCAGTGTTATGTATTAAAAAATGTATCCATTTCATTCTCCTGTACTTGATCTGTGCCCTTGATTGAGCAGGCCAGTTCTTTTATGGGAAAATCACAACATTCTTATTTCGGGGGAAATCCACGAAATGTATGTTCTTACAATCACTACCACGGGGAATAATCAAGGAGACACTAAAACATCCTCGGAGTTCAGTTTGAATAGTATATCTTTTTCTTTTCCACTTTCAACTTTCTGCATTATATCCTGATATAAACAGAAATGATAGCAATATGTAAAGATTGCTCCCCTATATTTTGGGAAATATCCTTTCATAATTAATTATTGTATTATTTTTAAGCTACCAAGAAATGTACATAGAAATATCATAATGTATTTTGCTATTTGTTGACATTTTGCATTATTCTTTATGCATGTATACTTTAGTTATATATTTTTGCCTAGACAGAGCCTGTCTTTTTTCAACTGTTGTCCCGCAAAAAAAAAAAAAAAAAAACTTACAAATTCGGGTCCCCAAATGGAATTTGTTAATCAGGTTTACACCCCCCTCCAGACCCGGATTCATATGCGTCCTATTCTTGAAAATTAAAATTTTGGTCGCCTTGAGGCTACAGTCATCTTTCAGTGAGCGAACCACCCCCCTCCCAAACGATCCTTCTGGATCCGCTAGTATCCTGGAGTCTTCCAGTTGTGCGTTTTTCTTATTACTTTTCTAACTTCTCGGTCTGTTATTTCGTTGTTCTACATTGGTTTCCTTGTTTTCAGTTCCCTGGTCTCTTTTATCAATTTTTCTTCAGAATTATATGTATGTTCTGTTTCTCATAGTTGTTTCTCATTCTCTGTTGTTTCTTTTTGGGCGTGTTCTGTTTCTCAGGGTTTTGCTTTGCCATCAGTCTCTTGTAAAAACTTCTCGTTCTCTGTGAACAGTTTATTATCCTTTCCTCTGTCTAAGTCTTTTTTATATCTTTTCAGGCTACTGCTGTAAACAGTAAGTTTTTGTTTTAGTTTATCTTCGTATTCCGTTATGTGTTTGTTGTGTTCTTCGTGTCTGGTATGTGTGCTTGCTTTGTTGAAAATTTTTCTGCATGCGTTTCATTAATTGTGTTCCTCTATTATCTTTCTTGTATTGGTTTATTATGAATAAGTATCTTCTTATTTGCTCTATGTTTCTGTTAAATCTTTCTTCCATGGGTATTTCCTCTGGGTTCTGTTACTTTCTTTGTTCAGTTCGTCTTTGCTCTTGTTTCTCTCCTCTGTTGGTCTATAGTCCAGAAGGTATAACATCATTGGCTTTCTGCGAAAAGTTGTAGTGACGTTTATGGGGAGTGGCCAGCTTGGTTACTCGTGGCTCGCTGAGCGCAGTAGACGGTTGGTGGTGATTTGTTACCCTCTTACTACATCCCCAGTGATGAGCAGGTCCAAGCACGGGAAGCTAACGACGTTATATCTTCTGGACTATAGTTATTGTTAAGGCTGCACAGTACATTATTGCGTGGATTTTGTTAAAAAAAAAATCTGCTTTGATCGCTTCTTCTAGTAGTATTTTATTCATTTCCTGTGTTAAGTGTCTTAGTTTTCCTGATAGTCTTGTTTTCTGATTGGCGGTCTGTTGGGCTGGTGTCTGGAACTGTCTCCCAAAACTCTGCTTTTGATTTCTCATATTATGTTTCCAGCTGGTTGTTCTTTGTTATCCATGTATTTGCCATTAGTTGTTTCTAATTTATTTTGGATTTAGATTGCACCTGTTATTTGTGTACTCTGTGCTGTTTATATTTTCTGAAATCATTGTAACGTTTCTGTCAGTTTCATTTTCTTTCTTTATCTTCGTAGCTGTTGCGTTTACTGTTTCTTCTTTGATAGCCTGTAATCTGGTTATTGGTATCAGGTTGTTTACTTTTATTATTCGTATCTGGTCTGCTATTCTCTGATAGATTATTTCAGTTTCTGGATTTTCTTTCTGGATTGTATTCCAGCTTGCTTGTTTATTATCTTAACTGTTATTATTATCTATTCATTGCTTGTTTATTATTCATTGTTGTCTAATACAAGCGCAATAATTCTTCATTTATTTAATTTGACTATTTCTTTCTCGGTTTCCTTGCTTTGGTGGTTGCTGGGTGCAAAACACTTCTGCCATGTGTAGCTGGTATGCGTTGGGTGCTACTTATCTGCTCAGCTGTAGTTTGTTCGGGCGACCCGTCAGGTGTCCACTGATTCAACATTCTGTAACTGATGGCTCTTGTGCTGCTAAGTCCAGCATCGGCTCCAGCGGCTTTTCTTCCCGAGGCTTGTGTTTCTTTTCATCTCCATTTTCATTGGGTTATCGACAGTCACCACCTAGCCTTTGGTGTTCCTTCAAGATAACCTTGCAAGACAGCAACGCACAGTGCTTATAATATTCAAATTGTCTTCTTTTTACCCTTAGGTGCGGAATTTTAAGAAGCGCTGAAATACGAGTTTCCTTATTTTTAATTAAAAGTCAATATACCGAATTTGAGATTTCTCACTTCCGTGAATCATTGCATTTGGCGCTTTACGATTAAACAAAGGAAATTTGAGCATTTTAGAAATGTTTCCGTTGCCATCGTTGAGAGCGGAACTTTCTGAAATGCTGAAACACTGTTCCATTGTTTCTAAAGAGGTTTCATCTAACTTCAAGAAATCGTGAGATATATTCTTGGCAAAAGGAATTCAATTTTCCTTTGCGTCTACTAATATAGTTAGGCACTGTATTATATTTCCTTAGAAATTAAAGATTGCAATATAAAATTAATATTAATAATATCCACAATTATACGTTGTACGATTATATCATTACACATACAACTATGCAATAAATATGCAATAGTATTATGCATTTAAAATATAACGAATCTTGGAAGTGAAAATATTTGTCTGTACTTCCAAGGAAAGATACTTTCCAAAAAAAAAAAAAAACTCAGGTAGGTCTTCTAGGGCCCGTAAAAGATTACGTCCATTAACTACATTTATTGACTTCTTGTTTGCAAACTTTTTACGATAACATTCGTGGTGACGGTCGCAGTAATTTCCCCTCATTATTTCTTGGATCCATAGCCATTGTATCAGTACTGTAGCAATTAGTACATGAATTTAATTCAATTTTCAGATGTACAGTACAAGATACTGTAAAAAAAAAGACAAGAAAAAAGAAAATAACACCCGAAAATGATGTCATAACATCTAAGCTATACTCACACAAATTGAAATTTCATGTCGTTAATTGTTAATCCCATCTCATTGTTTGTTTCTCTCTCCCCCATTCAACTATGGAAAGTGTGACGGTATTATAACCGTCGAAAATGACCCAATTAAAAGTGTTTAGCTAGCTGAGTTTACCTTCCAGTAATCCATAGCATTACAGACAATAATAGTGGTACAGCATGTTAATAAATGTTCTCTGATACAATAATGCTACTTAGTTGTTGTCCTTTATTTTTTTCTACCACTACCTAGATTTTATTATTATTATTATTATTATTATTATTATTATTATTATTAGTAGTAGTAGTAGTAGTAGTAGTAGTAATAGTAGTAGTAGTAGTTGTTGTTGTTGTTATGGTTGCTTCAAGTATTTTGATTTGATTAAACTGAATAACCATGCTTTTATATGAAAGTATTACAATTTCAAAACTATTTGCCATGATTGCAAATTTCTAGTTGGATTTGATATCGGAGTGGTCAGTATTCAGAGGAGAACCATTCCGGGAATGCGCAATTTTCCATTAAAATGAAACTAGCAGCCTGTACTTCACTAAACTGTAGATATCTGTCCTTAGAATAAGGAAAATAAACTGGTGCCAATTTTACTGCAACCAATTTTCTTTGAAATGAATTAACGGCTTATAAAAAAACGTAAGGGTAGTCAACAATCAAATATTATGAAGTAATCTCTGTCCAAACTCCGTATTTCAACAAAATGTTACTTTTAATGGAATTTATTTATGACCTGCAAATTTTTCATTTTATAAAGGTAACCAAGAAAATTCTTTCGCTTTTTCACCTATCACCTTCGAACATCGATATGTCACCAAAGACGTACTGGAACATCAAAAATAGTCCCTATCAGCATCGACGAATTTCTGCCAACGTCCTAGAAGACCATGGATACCATCGCGGTAGAACTTGGTGAGTAGTGAAACGAAGAAAGTATCAAGTGCATTTTGCACCTCTACTATGGACTTGAACTAGAGTCATCTAAAGTGATTGTCCAAGGAATGAAACAGATGATAATCGGACGGTGCAATGCCCGGGAAGTATGGGGGATGAAATAGTGTTTCCTGTCCAAGGCGTAGAATGGTGTCCCGGGTTATTCTAGCCACGTGGGGCTTAGCGTTGTCCTGTAACAGGAAGACCCCTTTCCGATTCAGAAATGCTGGCTCCAGAGTTTTGAGTTTTCTTGAACATGGCTCAACTGCTGACAGTACACAGTTGCGTTGATGCTCTGTCCGGCTGATAGCAGTCACCCGATGCACGATGCCACGAGCAGTCCACCAAACACACAGGAGGTGCCTTCCATTTCAATTCAGGCAGAGCATGTACCATCACCATCTCAGATATTGTTGAAACTTTTTTTATAGCAACTAGACATGTTTTTAAGAGACCCATATTTTTTTGTTTTGTCGAAAAAAAATTTCCCGCCAAGTAATGGGCCATCAAAGACGAGGAGTACAATTTATGAATTGTAGAAGACATGGAAAATGGTCAATTTCGGAGCCTCACCATTCGGCTATGGAGACAGGTAGAGTTATAATTCTTGTTGTGGTATGTACATAGAGATATAAATAAACTATATTTTATTATAGTTTGATTTGCGCATGCGTACCTTTTTGTACATAAATTAACAAATGAACGTCAATTTATCTGAAAAGTCGAAGTTTGCGAATTTTTTTCGAGCACTTCCGGTTCGAATTTTAAAATTCTGTTTTCACGGTTGGTAAGACCTAGTTACCCGCTTTCCGAAATACCATTTTGTATCGCTTATGTGGTCAACCGTTTTGTCGCAAAAAATTCGAGAAATTGTAAAATTTTCAAAAATCGCCATTTTTGGGTGCCATTTTCTCGAAAACACCATTTTTTAAAATTCTGAAATTTTGTCAGATGGTTCAACTTTACCTGAATAATAAACACACCAAATACCATTCTCGACCAATGCTTCATGGATTAACTGCAGCCTTTTAAAGTTAGCGAAGTTTCGCTAATTTTGATGTCACAGTTAGCAACAGTGGGGACAATAAAAGTGCAATGATTTGATGATGTTTGTGGTTCATATTCATTAAATGAAGAATAAAATGTTTTCTTGGCTGTTTTTTTTATTATTTTGAACAAAGATGCTCTCTGAAATAGTAAAATGAGCCCCCCCCTACTCCTGCGTTTTCTTAAACTGAAGTAATCTGAGGTGGAAATTACGATTACGAAACACACAAATTTTAAGTTTACTTGAAATGGCCATCCAATGAATTCTGATGATCTATAAAAGGCCTAAACTATTACCTCAGTATGATTTGGAATGCTGCAGACAAATTCTCAATTAAGTGCGATGTCATTACAGTGATCGAAAAATGACAAAAAGTTAAAAAAAAAAAAATCGAAACGTTTTCTTACGCGTTCCAAAGAAATTTACTGAATTTTTAAACAGAACAATCCCAGCATAAAAATGGGTCACTCGGAATTTTATAGTATTCGACTAAAGTGTGTCAGTCCGCAACCTGAGAGGGAAGTGTGTGTGTGTTTGTATTGTGCAAATTTTAAGTTAGTTGCTGCTGCGTTGCTACAAATCAAAGGTGCAACCTGTATTGAAGCTGTCATGAGTGACCAATTTCCTTTAGTAGTATGATCCGTAGAAAATGACAGCTGTCTTCTTCAAGAATGTGGTTAATGTCCTGGAGTGGAAGAAATAAGTGTGGTGTCTTTAATTATTGATCCTGATGAAAATGAAAGTGGTTACGTATGCCATATGGGAGAATAATGATCTCGTTAAAAAAAAAAAAAAACTGTGCCACTTTCTGTTTTCGTATCGTACATTGCCGGTTTAACTGTAAGAATTGTAATTCATGACTACATCAAGAAAATCCAAAGAGAATCAATTGCTACCGAAAACCACCGTATAAAATTTCAAGATACAAATTATATTTTACTTCATGTGGACTTCGTTGAAAACTGGACTGTTATTCTGCAAAGTGAAATTCAGAGTTATCACCGAAATATGAAACAATTGACAGTTTTGTTGTAATAAACGACGATAAAACACACGATTCGGCTCATGTACTCATAGTCATAGACAAGATTCTAAACATACTCGAAGAAAAGCGAAAATATATTTTATAGAAAAAGGTTTGAATACGTGAAAATAGGTGTCTACAATTTCCCAAACCGTGTCAGTGATTTCTGATGGTGCTGCATCCCACTTTAAAAATCGCTTTGAGATGTTCGAGATGCAGACAGGTCTGATAAAGCAGTGTTTTTGCAGTGAAACCGGCCATGCAAGGGTCTCTGCGACGGTAGTGGGGGGCAAAGAATGTGGCAACGCGCCATAGCCCTAGGCTAAAACAGATACACAGTATTAAAACCGCAGAAGAAAAAAATGAAATGAAATCTTTAAGTTTTACGTTCCACGGTTATGCCGGTTAGGCTAAAGGAGACGGTGATTATGAGAAATGAATGAAACGGTTTAATGCAGAACGGCACGAGCTGGGATTGAACCAGGGACCCCAAGCACCGGAAGTGAACGCTCTACCACTGAGCCACCGCGTCCCCACTAAAACCGCAGGAGAATTCGTGAGTATAGGGCAAGTACAAACTCCGGGTATTACTCACGTTTTGTTACCTGGAACTGAATTCGACGACTTCCGGAAGAAAAAAGGGAAAGTATGCGAAGTTTTTATGGCAGTAACGGGTCACCATGAACTAACTTCATACTTCCCCCAAAATCGAACTTTTGCAATTCAAAGTGTAGATTTAAGAAATCTGCAAAAAGGAACTTTTGTTATATACATATATGTATGATAACCAGTGGTGCGTAGCAGAAATATTATGAATAAATCATGAATTACGTGAAGTTTAAGTGCTGTTTATGTTTCTACAAGAACCTTCAGCAGGGTACAGGTTTCCAGAAGAGCATAAGAGAAGTGAAAATAAGTGTTTTGTGACTATCGACAATGTGCTACGCAGGGGCGGATCCAGGACAGACTTCTGGGGGGGGGATTGTAATACTGTTACTTAGAGCTACTTTTAAGAGCTCCAAACTCTGGAATGGGTTTTATTTATATATAAATAAGAAAGTTTCTTCTTCTGGGGGGGGGCGGCAATCGTCCCCCTAGATCCACTCCTGGATGAGTTACGAGTGAACCAACATCTATCGGAGCATCTGCACGGTTACATGCTATTAGCAAAGAAGACAACAACCAAGCAAATGATTGGTCCATGTAAAGAAAAAAAAATAGTGAAATTTTGTTTCCGAAGACCATTTTAAGTAAGTGAACTTGAAATTTGTGTGTTTCGTAATCGTAATTTCCACCTCAGATTACTTCAGTTTAAGAAAACGGAGGAGTAGAGGGAGGCTCATTTTACTATTTCAGAGAGCCTTTTTAATCAAAATAATAAAAAAGAACAGCCAAGAAAACCATTTATTCTTCATTTAATGAATGTGAACCACAAACATCATCAAATTATTGCACTTTCATTGTTCCCAGTGTTGCTAACTGTGACATCAAAATTAGCGAAACTTCGCTAACTTTAAAAGGCTGCAGTTAATCCATGAAGCATTGGTCGAGAATGGTATTTGGTGTGTTTATTATTCAGGTAAAGTTGAACCATCTGACAAAATTTCAGAATTTTAAAAAATGGTGTTTTCGAGAAAATGGCGCCCAAAAATGGCGATTTTTGAAAATTTTACAATTTCTCGAACTTTTTGCGACAAAACGGTCGCACACATAAGCGATACAAAATGGTTTTCGGAAAGCGGGTAACTAGGTCTTACCAACTGTGAAAACAGAATTTTAAAATTCGAACCGGAAGTGCTCGAAAAAAATTCGCCAACTTCGACTTTTCAGATAAATTGACGTTCATTTGTTAATTTATGTACAAAAAGATACGCATGCGCAAACCAAACTATAATAAAATATAGTTTATTTATATCCCTATGTACATACCACAACAAGAATTATAACTCTACCTGTCTCCATAGCCGAATGGTGAGGCTCCGAAATTGACCATTTTCCATGTCTTCTACAATTCATAAATTGTACTCCTCGTCTTTGATGGCCCATTACTTGGCGGGAAAATTTTTTTCGACAAAACAAAAAAATATGGGTCTCTTAAAAACATGTCTAGTTGCTATAAAAAAAGTTTCAACAATATCTGAGATGGTGATGGTACAATTTTATATTTTTTTGCCTGAGTTGAAATGGAAGGCACCAGGAGGACCTTCTCCTGGTGCAGTGCTGGTTTCGGCTGTTCTAGAAGCGGTTCATGAGATGCTAACCAATGATGACGGAGCCGTAGAACTTCGTACAGGACCCACTTCTCATCGGGATACGGACCAAATCTCGGGGCCGAAACATCGCCGCCCAAAATCTCGCCGGCCAAAACCTCGCGTGGCCAAAACCTCGCCGCCCAAAATCTGGCGTGGCCAAAACCTCGATGCCCAAAACCTCGATGCCCAAAACCTCGCGGGACAAAATCTTGCCGGGCCAAAACCTCGCCGCCCAAAATCTCGCCGGGCCAAAACCTCGCCACCAAAAACATCGCGTGGTCAAAACCTCGCCGCCAAAACCTCGTGTGTGCCAAAATCTCGCCTGCAGCCTAATAAAAATTCAGTGCAGTATAACAATATCATCTGCTTTTCTTATAAGTAAAAAGAAAAAAAGAAGGAAGAGCTTGGTGTGGTGAGAGTTGGGGCGCCGAATTCTACCTCGCCTCGGGCGCCGAAATTTCTAGCTACGGCTCTGGATATATATATCCCACTTCCCCCCCTTTTGTTGTGCCGACAAAGTGAAATTATAAGAGACATCCTAAGCTAGAACCTCATCTATGTTGAAAATTTGATTGAGATCGGTAGGATGGCACAAGAGGTATAATGTAACAAACATAGTTAATTTTTATATATATTGATTTCCAAAGCATGCATTAGAATTTTTCTTGTCATTGTTTTAATGTAATTATGTGTTATTACTAAATATATACATATAGTAATATATAGAACATTCTATATTGAAGAAATCGTCGTGAAGAGGTTTTATCCTGACGACATTTCTTCCCAGGCGACAGTACGTCTCGCTTAATTTAGACCAGGCGAGATTCTGTGTCGCGAGATCATTACAACGAGGTTTTGGTCAGGCGAGATTTTGGGTATGGCGATATTTTGGGGCGCGAGGTTTTGAAAGGTGAGGTTTTGGCCTGGCGAGGTTTTGGGTGCCGAGGTGTTGGCCAGGCGGGTTTTTGGCCAGGCGAGATTTTGTCCCTCGAGGTTTTGGGCGGCGAGGTTTTGGCCAGGCGAGGTTTCGGCCCGGCGAGATTTTGTGCCGCGAGGTTTTGGGAGGCTTGGTTTTGGCCAGGCGAGGTTTTGGTCCGCGAGGTTCTGGCCGCGAGGTTTAGTACCCAAACCCTTCTCATCACATGTCAACATCCTGTTCAGAAATGGTTCCTTTCTCACACGAGACAACAAAGAAACGTAAGTGACTGCTCGTATGGCCTTCTGACCCAGAGTCAATTCACGTGGGACCCATCGACCCAACTTGTAGTGTTCCCAAGTTGATGGAGGTGCTGCCAAATGGTTTCACCACTTACACTGATTTCTAGTCTCAGTTCCTTACATGTCTGGCCACTGTTCGCCTCAATTGTTGTCTGAAGATCTTCATTTTGTGTATGTGTTGATCGTCCGGTACGTGGTGCGTCATCAAGTTCTTCAACGTCCTTAAACTTGTTAAACCACCGCTGTACTGTCCACGTAGTCACGACACCCTGATCAAAAATCTGGCATATCTTCCGCCTCGCTGCAGCGGCGTTTGACCCCAGTTTTAACTCATACAGCATACACGCTCTTATAACGCTCTTTGGAGGTCCCATGTTCAGTTTGTCTTTACGCAAGTTCACGATGTAACTGAACTGCTACAACCAGGTTGTATGTTGGACATATCCGCACCAACAACTGACTTTCGCCTTATCTCCATTTGCATTCAACCCACGCTGTGAAATCAATTGAAAACGGGCCTCCGTAAAAAGGGACAGAACTTTCTTGGTTACCTTTATAATTTAGAAAATTAATGACATAGATGTTTTATTTATTTTTGTGTGTGTACTTACAATAATTAAGGATCTGGATTAAAAAGTACCTCAAGCCCATTTTTTCGTATTTTTAGTTTTTTTTCTTTCTTTGTTTTCTATTCATCGACATCTATGTTCGAAGGGCTATTTATTTACAAAATATTAAGTGTAAATCCAACTTAACATCTTACTTTCATTATAAAATAATTTCAGTTGAATAGAATCCCAACTCAAAGAACATTAGATGCTACTCAATTCAGTTAAGGAAGTTAGGACATTTTTTGCATCCAGGCAAATTAGATCTCTACAATGGAAAACGTTAAGGACTGAGAAAGCTTTTATTCAGCTATAATGCTTTATTTGACTTTAGTCGAAAACAACGAAAGATCAAAGTTAATCGCCTCTCAGACATTTAATAACAACATTACTGGACTATATCGCCCGCTTTTTGGAGTCGATGCGCAGTACTTTTTTTTAGCTGTTTGCTTTCGGTAATTTTTTATATGTAATATCACAACAATTATAACAACACGTGAATCACAACAATCACTCAACAATGCTATAACACAAAACAGTGGCATAATTTCAGAATTTGCTTGGTGGGAGCGGGAACGAGAGTCACCGATAAAAGTAGAGTTTCAAATTTGTCAAACCAATTATTACACTTTGAATACAACACAAACATATTTTAAATTGAGAACCTCAACTGAAAAGCATCTCAAATCCACAGGAAACATTATTAGTAATACAAAATACAAAGAACACTTCCAAAGAAAGAATAAAACAGTATTATAATGTTTTTGTTCCTCCCGAAAAAATACTTCAGTCCCAGGGGCGTCATTTCAGACTTCGCTTGGGGGGAGGGGGCAAAAGCACCACCGACATGTTTTGTACTAGTATATTAGTATACAATTAATTAAAGTAAATGTGTTCCTCAAACTCTTGGGGGGGGGGGGGCAATTGCCCCCTCCTGCCCCCCTAGATGACGCCTCTGTCCAGTCTACTTGTGATGTTTTTCATTTCAGGTCTTCAACTTAATCAACAAAATTAGAGAACATTTTTTTGTGTGCTATACATGTATATCTTGATTTAGGTCAACTTCATAATTATGGAATTAACAACAAAAGACATGCATTTTGACAATTTGGCTGACAATTATATCTAAAGGTATTTTGATTGAAGTTCGGCCATTGAAAATGAACGAGTATTTCTGTATTAGTTCAAATATAAGGATAAGAAATCTATTAGAAAAAAGCATTAAAATGGTATCGGCAATGTAACATCAGTACTTACAGAGAAACCGAACGGATTTCTCCGTAGCTTTGAAGCTAAGATGCTTGCTTTTGTTACAAGTGTCAATGGGCTCAAACTCCGCTGAAGATGCAACGTCCAGAATAAAAATCCAAGTATTGCTTGTGTCCCATTTTATCAGTAATTAAGTCACGTTTTTCTTAGAGGCGCAACCACCGGAGGTTCACTGTGTCTGGATCTCCTCTCGAAACTTCGCATGTTTCAAATAATAGACTTCTGTTTGTCTGCATCAGAAGCGCACTAACGGGGGTCCATCAGTTTCAGACTTTCTACCTTGGACCTATCCTCTGACAAAAGTTTTTGAGTACGTGTCTGGGTTGCCTAACATCCCTTATCCATTTAGGATATAATGCAAAATCAATGTAATACTGCTTGAAGATTCGAGATAAACGGTAAAGGGAGCCCTCCATTCGTGTTGGGTTATGTATTGTTTAAGGCAGACTTTCTCAACTTATATCACGAACATATCCTTCTATACCATTATCTTGCCAGTGATACCCTATAAGTAATTTTTGGTTTGTAATAAGCTTTTTTGATTATTGCTACTTACTTACAATTGTGTTTGTGTGAACTCTTCATTTTGAATTGTGTTTTAATGTGCATTTCTTGTTATACTTGTATTTTTCTTATATTTTACCAGCTTCATTCTTCTTTCGTGTTTTACAAGATTATTTTTATTCCTTACGGTTAGAAGTTTAAAATCTTGTTTAATATTATTTGCTGTAATTGGCAAAATGTTTGGATGTAAAATATGCCTATTAAACTAAGAAATTTAAAAAAATAAAAAAATGTTTTTTTTTTCTGGTATTACATCCTAATTGCATGTCTTTTTCACTTCCCATTACAACCGCCTACGATATTCCTCTCGCAACCTCCTAGGAGTCCCGATCCCAGGATGAGCAACCAAGATGAGTGGTTGTAAAGCTTCATACTTCTTGGACATTGGCCAAGTAGGAGATGAAATAGTCAGCGCTATTCCCTCACATACCCGTTTTACATAAATTGGAAATGGCATGAAAGGGAATATTTCAGTTTAGCGTCCCATATTATGTCTTTTAGTTTAAGGGAGACGATGCTTAAAGCAAATGAGTGATGATGGAATAATTGGTGGAATGAGTATGTGGAAGAAAACGGGAGCACACCCCATAAAACCCACGGAAGCGATGTTGTCCACCACAAACATATTTGGTCTGGGATAGAACCAGGGACCCCATGCACTAGAGGTAAGCGCTCTACCGCTGAACCACCATGCTCTTTTTTTTTATAAATTGGAAGAACCTCTTAACAGTATTGGAGGGTAGAACGTGAAAAAAAAATCAATCTTCAAGGGGGATCGTATCTAGTCAGCCCAGTTGGTTAGTAGTTACTTTACTAACTACTCCATTGTAAGTTTAAACAAAGTGTTGGAAAAATTATAAATGTGTGCTCTGGCATAGAGGAGGGTTACCAAAGAGCACGCACGCCCTAAGAGCGCGCAGTGCCAATTACACTAAAGTGGTAACACAAAGAATTGTTATTGCTACGCTCTTTGTGTGAGAGTTGATACGAAGAAAAGGGAATTAACGGATCGCTGCAAACAGAAAATACAGCTAAAAATAACTTTTTTTTTTGAATTCTTGATGTAATATTTTAATACTCTTAGTTAAGAAATTATTCTGATATAGCAGCTAACTACAGTACCCTTGTTGCATGGTAGAAAACATGAATGCAGATAGAATTGTTTACCATGGCTTTGTTTCGGGGGTCTTGCATGTGTAGCCACATGGATGAATTTTACTCGAGTTGACTGCTGTTTCCCAAAGAGTGCGCGTTAGTGAGTTACCAAAGAATGCGCCGTACTCTTTGGGAGAATTTCTTCGATAGTGTGTGTGGGTAGCGGCATTCATATTACAGACTGTGGTTATTCTCATCAGTTACTCTCGGAGTGTAATCTGATGTTTGAATGGATTGTAGAATTATTTGTAATTGTTTGTCTTCGATTCAAGCACCAACTGTAAATCATCTATAAGAAGTATTTTAAAATTCACAAAATTTCTTAAATTACAATGGTAATGTGATATTCTGCCAGAAGGTAGGCCTTTAGTCCATGGTAGTTTGCCATTGCCTTGCATCATATCATGATATTGTCCTAAGAAGTGAAGAAATGATCAAAATAAAGATTCTGGAAGTGTTCTGGAGGAAGATGCTGAGCGAAATATGGCTTCGATTACGGTTGTAATGAAACCACGAACTAAGAATTAAGAAAAGACATACACTAAAGGTGTTATTCAGGAATTTGTTCTTGTTGGTGGAATAATGTAATGAAACCACGAACTAAGAATTTAAAAAATCATCATTAATGCGGAATGTGTCACGAATTGAATGAAGAACCAATTGACGAAGATTGGATTCAGTGCATTAATTGTAAACGATGGTGACATGAGCAGTGTTGGTCTTACGAAGGGGTTTAGGTTTCAAGTATGATAGGTGTTGATTGCGCCCTCTTAGGGACCGCAAAACGCACTCTTTGGGACACTGGTCCTTAAGAGTACGCATTTGAGTTTGTTTTTTTTTTTAACTTTTTAACGTGTATCTCAATTTCTACATCTAGTAGTAAACTTTTCTATTTCTTACTATGTAGCCTAAACTTCAATTAAAACTTTGTACAATTTATATAATTTTTGCTTCATTACTTTTGGAGCTATTTGAAAATGAATATTAAGTGCGTGCTCTTTGGTAACCTTCCTATACTTTCAATCATGAGAGTGAGATATTGTTGAATTCTCTACCCATCCACCCTGGTTTATGTAAATAAAGCTTCACACATCAGGAACTATATCTAGATACTGTGAATTACCTTCCAAGAACTACATTGATACAAGCAAGATGCAGAGGGTCAACTGATTTGAACAAGATTCCAGTGGTTCGACTGAGAGGACAGGGTAAATGTTTACTGACTGGACACGTGGACCACTGCTCAATCGAAGTGCTCCGTCACGTTCCTCAAACAAACCGCCAATCAACATCCAACCCAATAACGCAAGAAACTTGTATGTCCGTCAAGTGCTCGCAACACACGTCCCATTCAACAGAATGAGTCAGTTGAGTACAGATGGGGAGTGTAATAAAAAGAAAAGAAAGAAAAAAAAACAGATTGTCATTGCTTTCGACTTTACTACACTTCGCTTTCCCTAGGAAACTTACTATTTATCCAGCTCATTCCTTAAGGCAACTCACTATGTATAAAACAAAGATAACGTTTTAAATGTTTACATAATTTGTAAATAAAAGAAGGATATTTTTATATTATGTTACAATATGCTATCCGGCAGACATGATCAGCCTAAGACAGGCTGGCTGCCAAAAATCCTGTCTGACGCGAGATCGAATTCTATTCAAGACATACTTAGGTTTTATACAGTGTGTTTAGAAATTCGATGACCAAAGACCAGAAGGTGATTTATAATATCAATGCAAGAAATAAGTTATAGGATAAATGGTTCCAAAAACGTAGCTTTTCAGAGAAATGCCGTAAACTGCCAAAAATGCGAAATATCACACCCTGCTTTGAAAACTATTAGACCTATCGCAAGTGGTTCAAGGAGTTACATGAGAATTAGCATAAGTTCTGTCTAAATATCCATGTTTCTGAATCCTCCGATACAGGCGAAACGAAAACAGAATGCATCCCGAACCCTAAGCTCTTTTATACAATTCATTGCGCCGGTGCCAAAAGATTTTAAACCAGAGAGCACAGGCAATTCTTCGGGTCGCTTACGGTAGGTCTCATACCTTTCAAGCCATGGCGTTTCGCATTTTCGACGGTTCGTATCTTTGAATGGAGGTGTTTTCCAATCAACGTTTATTAGAACGCTTTTCTTATAAACTTCCAAACTATGCTATGCATAAGGGCGATTCTCAGCGTTACGCACGGGACATATGTACACAAAAACTGCTTTTCTAAACAAAAATGTATTTTAAAATAAAATAAAAAGTATGCCAAAATTAGGGTAAAAATCATTAGTGCATAGTTAAATAAAATGAAACACCCAAAACAATTGCAAATTTGAGTTATAAGCCGAAATTAAGCGTTACGCACGGGACTCAGACAAACAGCTCATTTGGCAACCTCAATTTCATTGGATATTCTCTGCGATTTGTGGCAGCATTTTCATTTTATATACCATCACTTATGTTTTACATTCATTTTCCTTACTCTGCATTATATTTTTAAATTGGAAAGTAGAATTTAATTAGCTTCACATTATGTTTTCTTTTTCAACTCACCGTTACGCACGGGACAGAAAAGTAACTATCCAATTCTTTGGTTGTTCTAAGACTGTTATTATGCAATATCCTTACTAAAGAGATCGGTATTTTAAGACTAACATTTGGACATTAACAAGCATAAAAAATTTGCATTCATAACTTAATTTAAATGAATTAAATTACATTCCAAAGTATCAAAGTCGAACTTTGCTAGGCAATCGTAGTAGATGTCCCGGCGTATAGATGGCCGAGTCAGCAAAAAATTATCTTGTTTTCCTAGAAATTGATGTCATTTCCTGGAATTGGGAGGCAAGTTTCGACAAGCCTTTAGTTGCTATGTTCATAGCCTTTTACGGGTAGTACAGAAGCGCGTGGGAAAATTTTGGTTTATTTGACCCCCCGTCACCCCCTACTCCTCATGGAAAGCCAAAGAGCATAAGCGATTAAGCCCCTTGGTCCTATTCCCACGAGATGTCTGGAGAATATGAACTGAAAGCATGATATTCAAATGATCGAAGCTTCTCAGGAGATTGTATGAAATTGGTCTTAGTTGCTAAGGTAAATATTATATGTCATGATTTTTTTAAAGCGTGAGATGAGACACATTATATGAGTCTCAGAACGAAACACATACCCATGCAAAATCGTGTTGATTAGACCCTTGGTCCTATTCCCACAAAGTGTCTGTAGAAGCCGTGATATTCAAATGATCAAAGCTTCTCACGAAATTGACTTAGTTGCTAAGGTAAATATTGTATTTCACAATTTTTTTAAAGACATGAGAAAAGAAACCATATATGAGCCCCATAACGAAACACATACCTATACACTCCTCCCCCAGACCCCTGCGAATGGATTCTAATAACGGTAGCTTCTCATAGCATATCATATTGTAGAATGTGAAATGTGTTATATGAATATTCACATGATGTCTGTTATGACAAGTAATTAAAATCACTTATGTAGAGAAATTAAAGATCAGATTATGCCAAATGAATTTGCTGCTAAGTCGTGACGAGAAATTGCAATATAATATATTCCCATAGCAGAAAAAACTACGTTAACGAAATTTAGAATTGAAATACAGTCCCATATAGATACCTGTGTAAACAAAATGAAACATGACTTTCTCAAGTCTTGATGTGAAAGATATTATCTTTTGTATTGAAATCGTAACGACATATGTTTTCGATTATGGTCGGCATGATCGAACTTGTTGAAACATGTTTCTCTAAGACAAACACGTGTGTGTGTGTGTGTGTGTGTGTGTGTGTGTGTGTGTGTGTGTGTGTGTGTGTGTGTATACAGAGAACATTTGTGATTCAGAGTTAGAAGAGTAAAGTGTGTGTGTCGATCCTCTTCCACGTAAAAACTTTCACTTCATATTTGTAATAGTGAGTGAGTGTGTGTGTGTCTTTGTACGTGGTTGATCCGTTGGATGCCTAAAGCTGAGAATAAGTGTTATCATCAGACGATTTTATTAAAATAGGTAAGTAAAAAAATATATTATTAAAAATATTACGGTCTATGATTATTCCTGAAAGAATAAAACAATATGTTAGGTTTTCATTTAACTATAAATGTACTTCAGACAATGTATTTACTTCGCGTTTCCGTGTTCGATAGAGAAAGCTAGTTTGTATTATACTGAACGTTGATTTCTGAGAAAAAAAGATAAGATGAAATTCTTGAATGTTTTCTGACGCACATTGCAATTAGATAGCAGTTGACGACATATATGTGAATGTCTGTTTTGCTAGTCTCTTTCAAGTGAACTTCTATGATGGTTCTGAGAAAAATGATAAGAATGTTTTCTGGTTCGCATTGCAATTGACGCAAGAAGTGTCTGTAGACTTGGTATTTTAATTTTGATAATATGATGTATACGTCTGTCTTTCTGTCTGTAAATGAAATCTTTTAAACAATGAAGAGTTTTACGTCCAACAATAAAGCCAACAAGGTCTGTCTGTCTTTCTATGTCGGCTATGCTAATGGAGGCGATGGTAATGAGTTGAGTTGATTTTAGTTCAGCGTCCCTTTCAGCAGCGAGGCTATATGAGACGTGGACCTACTGATTAACGTGGAATCTGAACCACTAAGTTTTACGTCTTACAGTTATGTCGGCTATGCTAATGCAGGCGGTGATGATGAGTTGATGAGTTGAGTTGATTTTAGTTTAGCGCCCCTTTCAGCAGCGAGGCTATATGAGACGTGGACCTACTGATTAACGTGGAATCCGAATCACATGAGCTCCAGCCGGGACGATGGTAATGAGAAATGAATGAATGAAATGTTGCATTAAATTCACGTACACGGTGTTTGTCCACAGAGTTTTACGTCCTACGGTTACGTCTACTAGGCTAATGAAGGAGAGGTGATAATGAAAAAATGAATGAAATGATGTAATGAAGAAAGTGGAAGGAAACTGGTGAACTCCGAAGGGAAATCCACGCATATGATGTTTGTCCACCACAAAGTTCATAGGGCACGAACTGGGATCGAATCAGGGACCCAAGCACTTGAAGTGAACGCTCTACCACTGAGTCCACCGTGCCCTCTGGAACGTAAAAATGAAATGATAAGGTCGGTTTTCCGGGGGACAGTCAATAGCATCTTTTCGTTAAGTTGTAAAGGAAGCAGGGGATTTGTGGTCACTAAAATTAATGACAAGTATATAGAAAAAAAGACATGTGATTTGAACACGGGACCTCATGCACCAGAGGTAAACACTCTACCACTGAGTCACTGAAGTTAATTTCATAATTTTCTAATGTTAATAAGAGTGAAATCTAACGTTAAATACACATACATAAGTCAACGAACTGAGAGAGTTTCTGTATCTCCAATGTCTACTTGCAAAGAGCAGAAAAATAAGATAACAGAACATGTTTTGTATTTCAATGTTGTTCTCCAGCTGTTGCGTCAACATTATCTTAGGTCATGGTTTCAGACAACACGAAGCGAAAATATGTATGTGTGTGTGTGTTTTAGGTAATATTAAAACAGTGTTTGAGATCTAATACTTGACAAAACTAGTGTTGCTTATTCATTTCGGATGACGTTACCTATGTACACATGATGTTGATTGATTTTTGAGTTTAACGTTCCGTTCAGCAACGAGGCTATATGCACCACAAAGTTCACACGGCGAAAAGTTAGGATCGAACCAGGGACCCCAATCACCGGAGGTGAACGCTTTACCACTGATCCACAGTACCCCACGATTTCAACATGGGGCACAAATCTTCAAGTTAAAACAATTGTCTATTCTCAAATAAGAGAACATTTCTCCATTTCTTTAAGTTGATCTAGGAAGTTGAACTTTATACAGTTTTCTCCATATTATAGTCTAAGCTGTATGTGATATTACTTTAAAAGGACGAAAGTAGTTAAAATATTCCCTATTATTATCATCAATTTCTTCTAAAATGCTCAGAATCCCGTCATAGAATTCGTATACTAGCTATGTACACAGGCGTGCATTAAGAAATTTTTTGTTGGGAGAGGTCCAAGCTTTGGGCGACGGGACTCAAACACTACAAGCCTCTGTGTAGTATTGAACGCGTATTATTTTGCACTCGAAAAGACAATAAGTACTTGTAAAATACTTTCATCTATATTGTCATAGCGTCCCTTTCAGCAGTGAGGCTATATGAAACGTGGACACTAAATCACCAAGGCCCCCTATCGCATCACAAGTGAACGCTTTACCATTGATTCACCGAGTCCCCTAGTACTTGTAAAATTACTTTCATCTATATTGTCATAGCGTCCCTTTCAGCAGCGAGGCTATATGAGACGTGGACACTAAATCACCAAGGTCCCCTATCGCATCACAAGTGAACGCTTTACCATTGATTCACCGAATCCCCTAAGATCAAAGTACAGTACTCATGTAATAATATTATCTAACATAAAGTTCACTTGTCGAGGGGCTCCCTGGGTGGTAATATTCATACACGTAAAATATTTTAAAATAAACAATATTAGTACCGATTCCATAGTTTTCGAAGGTGTTGTATTCAATAAAGACACTTTGAAAATAGTAACATGACATCTAAGGGGTAAAAAAGTGGTGAGCTCACGGGGGTAATAGTCATACACGTAAAATAATTTAAAATAAACAGTATTAGTATCGATTCTATAGTTTTCGAAGGTGATGTATTCAATAAAGACACTTTGAAATCAGTAACATGACATCTAAGGGGTAAAAAGTTGCGGGCTCCCGGGGGTGGTATTCTTACACGTAAAAATAATATAAAATAAACAATATTAGTATCGATTCCATAGTTTTCCTAGTGTTGATTCCATATCGTGACAGGATTCCAATCTGTGACTTCCCGTGCACTAAAGATGAACGCTGTATCACGTAAGAAAAAGAGATGAAATCTTTTAGTTTAAAATGTCTTCCCTCCCTCATTCACACGTTAAGGGGGAGCATATGAATAAGACAAGTAAGACACATGTAGGAACGGTTTTCCGGGGAAAGTCAATAGCATCTTTTCGTTAAGTTGTAAAGAAGATAGCATTGAATTTGTGGTCGCTAAAATTAATGACAGTATAAAAGAAAGACGTGTAGAGAGGAGGAGGAGGAAATACGGATTTCGCGTTCACTAAAATTAACGATAAAATTCTAAAACAGAATAAGTATAAAAGGCCGTGTAATCTACATATCTTTATTAGTCAATACATTTGAAAGAGATTGTGAACATACATTTGTTTCACTCCTCATCCCATGGAATAGGAAGAAAAGTTAAAAATATTTAAAAGGTATGATGAGAGATTATTTCATTGACATCATAAAGTTCTGTCTTATATAGTATATATTTATATATCTAATATATATTGATTTATAAGTAACAAAATTCATTTCTTTTTTATTTTAGGTTGCATACAAATAAAGATAAGTGTAATCCTTTTCCCTATTCCCGTTGATATTATTATTATTATTCCTTTTTAATTACTTATATATCACATTTTACTTACTCGTATATTCTTTTAAACGCTTATATATCCTATCAAAATATTTATATACATATATATATATATATTCCATTTAAATAAGATTTATATATCCTATTATATATCATATTCATATACCGTTTACACATATTGCATTACGTATATATACATCTGAGGAAGAAAAATGGCAAAAGAGAGTACGCAAGATTTACTGAAGGAGATTACGGTCTTCATTAATGACATTGAAGAAGAAGAAGAAGAGGTAATGGGTGTAAATAACGAAACGCAAGTTCTTTTAAGTGAAATAAATGCCATAATCGGGATAGAAGAAGAAGAAGAAGAAGAAATGCAAGAAGAAGAAGAAATGGAAATAGATCATCATGAAAAAATGCAAGAAGAAGAAGACGGAGAAGAACAAATGAAAATAGAAGAAAGAATAGAAGAAGCAACAACAGAAGAAGAAGAAGAAGAAGAAAGAGAAACTAATGAAATTCAAATTCCAGTAGAAAAAGAAGAATATGATGAAGAAGAACTATTACAATTATTGAACAGTGCTAGCAATAGAACGATAACAGAAGAAGCATCAGGCCGTATTAAAGAAATTATAAAGTGGTTACAAGAAGGAACAGAAGAAGACGTCGAAGAAAGGAGAAATGAAGAAGAGCTGCTAAATCTCACGTTTTCCCAAATAATAGGAGAGGATTACAATAAGGAAGAGATGAAGATAGAAGAAGAAGATGATAAGTTTTACAAGAATGAACTAGAAAATTGGATTAACAATTTGTTTCCCGAGCCCAGAAAAGAAGAAGAAGAAGTAATATATCCCTCAATTATGGAAATATTAGCAGAGGCTAGTACAGAACACGAAGAAATGGAAGTCGATTTAGACGACATAGAAAAAAGAATGGACGAATTGCTAGTCGTATTTCAAGCACAACGAAATTCAAATATACAAGTAGGATTCGGAAATAACATCCGTAATGATGGACACAATAGATTTCATATAATAGAAGAACGAAGAAGACAATACAGAAGATACAATATGGAGGGTAGAATGCTACGATTTCGTCTAGCCCCCGTGCGTGCAGATGAAAACCCTTTTACGGCAATTGAAGCAAGTCTACGGGGACTAATAGATTATTTACTACGTAATGTGGACCAGCATGATTACGTAGGAATAACAATCACAAACGAGAGAGAAGGACATCGTCCATTTTGGTTATCATTCAGAGAAGCAAGAAATCTTTCAGCAGAAGTTCTATGGATAAGTTATGAGAAAGTACTGCAAAGTAATGCGGCTTTTCTTATAAATGAAGATTGCATCGTGAATTTTCATCATGTACGTATGCCAAGAGGACAAGGTCCTTTGAAACAACATGTTATGAATACTGAAGAATATGTAAAGGCAAAACGTGGTATTATCACAATTAAAAATAAAGGCACAAGATGTTTAGCACATGCAATCGTCGTTGCCATGGGACTGAAAAAATACAAGGCAAGAAATCAAACTGAATATAATAGATATGTAAAAAATCAAAGTAAATATATCATAGAAAAAGAAGCAGAAGAACTGTGTGAAGCTGCCGATGTAGATCTTAGTAATGGTGGTGGAATTCCTGAAATTCGTAAATTTCAGGAATATTTAAAGGATTACAAAATCACAGTGTATAGGGACTTTTCAGGAAGTGATGTTATGTTTGAAGCACCACCAAGTGATAACGAGAGAACACCTTTAAATTTACTGTTTATAGATAACCACTACAACGTTATTGAAAGCTTGACAGCATGTTTTAGCTGTAATTTTTATTGCGAAAGCTGTCATAAGAAATATGAAAAAAAGCATGAACATTTGAAACATTGTACAGCTGTATGTTTTCGTTGTCATCAGAAGCCACCATGTGATTTTAAAGAAACCCATATTACATGCAATGATTGTAATCGAGAATTTTATGGTCAGTCATGCTATGACTATCACAAGACAGCGCCGTATCAAAATGGAAAGCCTTTATGTTCAACTGTGAAATGCTGTGTCCAGTGTTTGAAAATTTATGTAGTGAAAGAAAAACGTTCTCACGTATGTGGAGAAACTTATTGCAACATTTGCTATGATATAGTACCACCCAATCATGAATGTTACATGAAAGTGAATGAAAGAAGAAAATCGAAAAAAGCCAATGAAAAAATCATCATGGAGAAGAAATCTATGATTCTGTTTTATGATATTGAATGCACACAAGATACGAAAATAGAAGACGAGGACGCAAACATATATGAGCATATACCTAATGTCTTGGTTAGTCAACATGTATGTTACCAATGTTATGAAGATAACAACATCAAGAATGATTGTGTCATTTGTGGAAAGCGAGAAAATATATTTGACGGAGAAAATGTAATAGAAGATTTTCTAAAACATCTTCAACAACGTCGACCAAACATTAAATCAGTAATCTGTGTTGCCCATAATTCAAAGGGATATGACGCACATTTCATCATTAAGACCATGGTTGAGAAGATGAATTGGACTCCAGAAGTAATCATGAATGGAGCAAAAATTCTCTCTCTTAAAATAGGAAACGTAACCTTCATCGATTCACTAAGCTTTCTTCCTATGCCCTTAAGTAAATTAAGCGGTGCATTTGGGCTTCAATCGTGCAAAGGATATTTCCCACACTTCTTTAATCGACGTGAGAACCAAACCTATGAAGGGCCGCTTCCAGACATTAAATATTATGGAGCAGATACTATGAAAGTAGACGAAAGACGTAAGTTTCTCCAATGGTATACCGAACATCAAAACGACATCTTTAAAATGAAAGAAGAACTCATCAAGTATTGTGTACAGGATGTCGAGGTATTACGTCAAGCCTGTATTTCCTTTATGAATACATTTGAATCTGAAACTAATGTCAATCCCTTACTTGAATGTATTACAATTGCCAGTGCATGTAATTTAGTGTATCGTAGAAATTTCTTAAAGGAAAATACAATTGGTATCATACCAAAGAACGGATATCGATGGAGAGATGTACAATCAGTTGAAGCAGTACAATGGATAGCTTGGGAAGAAAAAACCAGAAACATCCAAATTACCAATGCTGCACGTAGTAAGAAAAAACGAATAGCATCAATGAAAGTAGATGGTGTATGGACAGATCCCAATACAGGAAAAATACACGTCTGGGAGTATGAAGGCGATTTCACACATGGTTGTATCTACTGCTACCCTAACGACAGAGATAAACCCATCTATAACAATGCTACAGATACCATGGAATTTCGATATGAAGCAACAAAGAAGAAAATCCAAAAATTAAAAGATTTTGGTTGTGAAGTGCATGAAATATGGGGTTGTGAATTTAAAAAACAATTGGCAAGAAATGAAGAGATGAAGAAGTATGTTAGTAATCATCCGTATACAAAGAAATCACCATTAAATCCTCGTGATGCTTTTTATGGAGGACGTGTGAATGCCATACGTTTGTATCATAAAGCACAAGAATCTGAAGGAGAAACCATAAAATACAAAGATGTTATTTCATTGTACCCATTTATCTCTAAGACTAAGAAGTTTCCAATTCGTCATCCTACTATCTACCTGCCTGGAGATTCAAATATTCCCACCATTGAAGAAGTAGAAGGATTAGTTAAGCTCAGTATTTTGCCTCCAAAACAACTGTTTCATCCTGTCCTCCCTTATAAATCAAATGATAGATTGATGTTTCCACTCTGCCGTACATGTTGTGATGAATTAAACCAAGCACCTTGTAATCACAACGATGAAGACCGAGTTCTACATGGAACATGGGTAGCAGATGAAGTAAGAAAGGCATTAGAAAAAGGGTACAAAATAATAGATATTCATGAAATATGGGCATATGACGTTGTTCAATATGATGAAAAAACAAAAAGTGGTGGCTTATTTGCAGAATACATAAACACCTTCCTGAAAGCAAAAACAGAAGCTAGTGGATGGCCATCATGGTGTGAAACAGATGAATTAAAGAAGAAGTACATTCAGCAATTTTATGAAAAGGAAGGAATACGTCTAGATGAGAACAAAATTAAACATAATCCAGCACTTAGAAGTTTAGCTAAATTAATGCTAAATTCATTTTGGGGAAAATTTGGTCAACGTGAGAACATGGGTCATGTCAGCATTATTAATGAACCCAAGGAATTATATGAGAAATTATCATCTCATGATATAGATGTTCATCAAATATTTCCAGTAAATGATGACATGTTATATGTGTATTGGCAATACACCGATGACGTTCCTGTTTCATTACCAACAGTAAATGTTGTCATAGCCGCATACACAACAGCACAAGCAAGATTAGAATTGTACAAATATTTAGATCAACTACAAGAAAGAGTATTATATTTTGATACTGATTCCGTCATTTATACGCAAAAACCTGGTGAAAGTACAATTCCAACTGGTGACTTTTTAGGCGATTTAACAAATGAAGTCCTCGAATATGGTAAAGAAGCCTATATTTCAGAATATGTATCGGCGGGCCCGAAGAATTACAGCTTACGTATTTTTGATCCCAGTACGAAGAAGGAGTTTCAAGTATGCAAGATACGAGGCTTTTCATTAAACTATGAATCTTCAAAACACCTAAATTTTGATGTAATGAAGAAAATGATAGTAGATAATGAAGAGGATGCAGAAGAAGAGGAAGAATCTCGTCCTACTGAAGTAAAAATTACCAATGAGAAAAAAATTTGCCGCAGGAAAGACCATACTATCGTCAGCATGCCCGAAACAAAAATTTATAAGATAAATTATATTAAACGACGTAGAATACCAAATTCATATGATACTCTTCCATATGGCTACACTACTTCCAACAAAAGAAGAAGAGAAATGTAATAAGGCCCTTTATAAATATACGTATAAGGAAAGAATGATCATACTCTTTAACATGGACACGACGTGGAAACATCCCTTTTCATGTATTGTTGCCGGACCAAGTGGATGTGGAAAAACTTCCTTTGTAATACGTTTCCTGTCCAATTTATCACGTATGGTTAATACATCGTTTCGTCATATTTATTGGTACTATGCAGAATGGCAAAATGCATACAGAGAAATTTCGACAAAAGTACAATTTATTGAAGGATTACCTCGAACAAAAGACTTTTTACCTGAAACTGGACCACATCTTATTATTATTGATGATCAAATGTGTGAAGTGAACCGCAATATAGTTGATTTCTATACAAAGGGTTCTCATCATAGAAATCTTAGTGTACTATTTATTACACAAAACATATTTCATCAGGGAAAAGGAAGCAGAGATATGAGTTTGAATTGTTCTTATCTCGTATTATTTAAAAATCCAAGAGATAAATCACAAATTAAACATTTGAGTTATCAATTAACTCCTGAGAATCCAAAATTTCTTCAAGAAAGTTTCAACGACGCAACAAAGTTACCATATGGATATTTCTTTATTGATTTAAAACAGGATACGCCAGATGAACTTCGTTTTCAAACAAATATCTTTCCTGATGATATTTATCATTACGTTTATGTTCCATCGAAATAGAAGAAGAAGAAGATGTGTTTATAATGATTGTTTTAAACTGTGTTTCTTCATTCTGACAATATGTCTCCAAGAGTAAAACACGGAGATCTTCTTCGTACGCTGAGCAAAGCAAATCCTAAATTACGTAAAGCTATACTGGCCAATGCAGACTCTTCAGTGATTCGAAGTATTTGTGAATGTTGTTATAATGTATTAAAAGGGAATGTACCTCTTACAAAGACACAGAAAGCAAGATTAAAGCGATACAAGAGGACGCTTCGATATCTTGTGAAGAAAGGAAACTCCATCCAAAAGAAGAAGAAGCATTTATTAGTACAGCAGCAGGGTGGATTCCTACCGGCATTATTAGCTCCTATTTTAACTGGTGCATTATCAAGTTTACTATTCCGTTAGTACAATGGAACACGCAAAGAAGATGATTTTAGTTCCACCTGAAGTTCTGAATCGTATACAAACACCAACATCATCATCATCATCAGCCCTGGAGAAACGTGAATCTAATTTGGATCAAGAAATGCAAGAGATTTTACAGTTATCATCGCTTAGTGATGAAGAAAAGTGGAATCAGTATAACAATATTCTTCAAAAATATTTACATTTAATACGAAAACAAGAAGAACCTGTGACACTTTCAATTACGTCAACTAAATCAGAGAAGCCTGAAGTAGAAGAAGAAATATTATTATCTATACCCAAAATGTTTCGTAAAAGAGCTGAATTACTACTACATAGAATGAAACATGATGATAATATCACGTGGGATAATAAAGGAACTGTTTACATCAGAGGTGATAAACTAGAAGGATCTCACATTGTAGATTTAATTTCTGATGTGTCGCGACCCCGGAAACACACAAATCCACCGGGATGGGAGAAATTTTGTAATTATTTATCTTCTAATAACACACCTCAAGAACTTATTGGAAATCCAAAACGTTTGTCATATATTTTACGACGAACTAAAGCATCACCAACAGCATCATCGTCAAGGGAAAAAGTACCTCTGAAATCGTTTCCAGAAGACGACGAAGAAGCAGAAGAAGAAGAAGAAGAAAAGGAAAAAGTAATATCTCCTATAAGGAAAAGGAAACGTGCCTGTAAACGTCCAGTATGGTCAAGGTGGAAACCGTAAACAAACAGTTAAGCAAGATTTACTACAACCCTTCACATCCTGCCTCATTTTCAACTGTTAAAAAATTGTGGATAGCTACAAAGAAGAAAATTCCTATACATTGTATAAGAAGATGGTTACTGCAACAAACAACATATACGTTACACAAACCTGTACGTCGTCGTTTTAAAAGAGATTTCTATGTAGTGAATAACATTGATGATGAGTGGGAAAGTGATATTAATGATCTTCAATCTCTTCATAAATTTAATGATGGATATCGTTATATTCTGACAGTGATAGATGTGTTCAGTCGATATGCATGGGCTGTGCCATTAAAATCTAAAAGTACAAATGATGTCTTAAAAGCATTGCAAATTGTGTTCAAAGACAGAAAACCAATTACATTCCGAACAGATAAAGGGAGTGAGTTTACTAATAAAACAATACAGAAGTACTTAGTGCACAACAAAATAAAACATATTACAACTAAAAATCCTGATATAAAAGCTAGTATTGTAGAACGTTTTAACAGAACTCTAAAAGAAAAAATGTGGAAGTATTTTACAAAGTATCAAACGTATAATTATTTAAATGTATTACCTCTTCTTGTGAAATCATACAATGAAGGTTATCATTCAAGTATAAAGATGTCACCTGCAAATGTTTCTCAAAATAACCTATTACAAGTATGGCATAATCAATATGATAATAAAATAAAGAAGAAGAAGAAGAAGAATCCAAATTTCTCAAAACATCTTAAGATTGGTGATACAGTACGAATTAGTAAAACTAAACGTACATTTGATAAAGGATATATGCAAAATTGGACTTGGGAAATATTTAAAGTGAAGAAGATAATACCAAGAGATCCACCTGTTTATGAAATTGAAGATTTAAACAAGGAACCACTGGATGGATTATTTTACAGAGAGGAATTACAACCTGTGACGTTATCAAAGACATTTTACATAGATAAAATCATACGTACAAGAAGAAAAGGCAGCAGAAAAGAATATCTTGTTCATTGGAAAGGATATCCTTCTTCTTTCGATTCCTGGATACCTGCATCATCCGTAAAGAAGATCGAGAAGTACAATGGAACCTGATGGAGATTTTTACGTTACGCTTCCCAGTAATAGTTCTATGGAATATTTTCCTGACAACACCTTAACATCATACACTACGAAACTTCATCAAAGAATGGAATTCCATGAAAAGTGGGAAGTGGCTATTGTTGAAATTCATTATCCTCATTCAATATTAAATATTAATGACGAAAATAATAAAATTTTTTACAAACCTGCAAAAAGTGATGAATGGAAATTTATAACTATTCCTGTACGTTATTACACTGACATATCAGAACTGATAAAGATAATAAATACGTACAACAGATTCACAAATTTACATATTTCTTATACTCGTGAGAGTAATACCTGTTTTATACGACGTCTTCATAAAGACATAGATGTAGACGTTGCATTATCACCAAGTGTTAGTGCGATGTTGGGGTTTGATCCAAGCGTTGATTTAAAGGATATGCAACAAGGCCAAAGCATTCCAAATTTACGTTTAGGACTTCCATCTACAATGTATGTGTATTGTGATATAATTCAATCTGTATTTGTTGGAGATACAGTAGCACCATTATTACGTATCATAAATATGAATCCTGTGAATCATACATTTGGAAGTAGTGTTATAGAAATTTTTAATCCTCCACATTATGTGCCTATAGAGAAGATGCATTTTGAACACATCAAAATAGATATAAGAGATAGTACAGGCTCTCCACTGGCATTCACTTTCAGAACTGTATGCGTTAAACTACATTTTCGACCAGTGCGTCAACATCGACAAATATGAATAATCCATATTTACAATATTATCAAAAACAAGCTCTTTCTGGAACTGGAAACGTTTATGTTGGCTCCCCTTATCAAGTTGGACATGGTATTGGAAGTTTCCTTGGAGGATTATTTCGTTCTGTCATGCCACTAGTAAAACAAGGAGCTAAAACAGTAGGAAAGGAATTATTAAAATCTGGAGCAAACGTTATTACTGATGTCATCATCGACAATCAACCTATTAATGAATCCTTTCATCAACGAATGGGTGAAGCGAGATCCGTCTTGCAAGACAAAGCAAAAAATAAACTGAAATCTATGCTTGGATCTGGATATCAACGAAGGAAAAGAAGAATTACACATCATTCCATCTTTAACCCTTCACCATTACACATCATCAAGCGCAAGAAGAAGAAGGGCAAGAGGAAACGTACACAGAAAACAAAGAAAAATCAGTCTTATAAGAAGAGGAAGTTATCACACGATATCTTTGATTAAATCATCACCATTATGGCTTTCTTACATCATCAATCCTGCGAGTGTGTAAAAAGTGAACTAGATATTTTTTCTACAAAACCAACGCAAACCAGTATATTGGATAATCATGTCGTTACATACAAACCAATCAGTTCACTAGCTGATAATGCTCCTATAGAGTTTGTCATCCCAGGAACAAGTGATGAATACATAGATCTACCACATACTCTTCTTTACATCGAAGCTCAAATCGTTAAGCCTGATGGATCAGCATTTGGTGAAAGTGATAAAGCTGTGGCTCCTATTAATGACTTTTTAAATTCTATGTTCAGTGAAGTGGAAGTGTATTTAAATAACAAACTGATTTCATTTCCATCTCATAATCATCCATATCGATCATACATTGAAAAACTGTTAAATTATGATGATTCTGCTAAAAATACTCATCTTCAATGTGCATTCTGGTTTCAAGATACTGCTGGACATATGGATGCAACATCTAGTGGTAATAAAGGATTTCAACAACGTTATGAATTAACAAAAAAAAGTGCAAAATTCGACATGCTTGGACATCTTCATTGTGATATTTTTAATCAAGATAAATTTTTAATCCAAGGAGTAGAATTACGTCTCAAGTTAATTCCTGCAAAGCCAAACTTTTGTCTCATCGCTAGTGATGCGTCTGTTGAGGCTAAAGTGAACATTTTAGACGCTGCTTTACATATTAAAAAGATTAATGTTAGTCCTACAATAAAACTAGCACATAACAAGCTTCTACAATCAACAACAGCCAAATATCCTCTCACAAGAGTGCAAATGAAGTCGTTCGTCATTCCAAAGGATCTTCAATCAAAAACAATTGATAATTTATTTATGGGAGTATTACCAACTCGTGTGATTGTGGCGTTCACACAAAATGATGCCTATACAGGAACAATAACTTCAAATCCATTTCATTTCAAACATTTTGACATCAATTTCTTCTCTCTATACATTGATGGAAAACCTGTACCTTCAAAACCATTACAACCAATTTTCGAAAACAACCTCTATGTTTCCTCATATCATACCTTATTCTGTGGATCAGGCATTCACTTTTCCAATCATGGCAACAATATTCCTCGCCTTGACTTTCCTCAAGGATACACTATCTTTGTTTTCGACATTACTCAAGATGGAGAAGCCAGCGCTGTGCAGCATTGGAATCTTATACGTCATGGGTGTGTTCGTCTGGAAGTTCATTTTACGAAGCCTCTACCAGCACCTATCTCCTGCATTGTGTATGGAGAATTCCAATCTCTCTTAGAAGTGGATCATCAGAGGAACATCATCATGGATTTTTAAAGGTACGTTATTTAAATATCATATCATATATGTACATGTCTGCATTTTTATACATGATGTCCTCTACACTAGATTTATTGAATGCTTTGCAAACAAATTCTTTATTTCACAATCATTTCGTTGGCGTATATGCAGCCAATGAATTACCAGCACATGTTCCACTACCTGCAGCTATCATCATAAATACAGATCCCTCGAACAAACTTGGCACACACTGGATTTCCGTATATATTCATACTGATGGCCGTGCCCACTACTTCGATACATTTGGATTTCCTCCATATGTAATGCATCATATTCAATTTCTACGTAGAAATTCCACTTCTTATACATTTAATAATAAACAAATTCAAAGTGTAAAATCATCCCTATGTGGACATTATTCATATCTTTTCCTATGCTTCAAAGCTAAAGGAAAGTCCTTAAATGAATTTCATTACACTTTCTCATCAACTCCAGAAAAAAATGATCGTCGCTTGCTGTATTTACTTCTACAGGTAATCATGTCTTCATTCTTCTTCTTCGATTGTTTTGATTACTTTCTTTTCATATTATTGCAGGTAGCCATTTCTTCTTCTTCTTTATTATAATGTGTTTGTATGTATTATTATTTCTTCATGATTATAGATAAAATAAATTTTAAGTTTGTTTTTCAATTTTTTTCATTTCAGAGAGTAAAAGATCGTCATCGTGTGTATGGACATCATCTTCAATGTAAAGATTGACTTCTATCTACGTTTCATCATCAACATCAACAGCAGTAGTATCATCAGTGAACAGTATATGGCAGTTGTGAAGTTATCAACACGTGAACAATGGAAACAAAATCTAACGTTCTTTTTAAAATGTACTATACTTACCGTCGTTTTAATTGTGTAAATATTTTCATCAACAATAAACACTGTATTATTTTTTCTCTTTGAAAACAAATGTTTTATTTCTTATTTTCTCCGTTTCCTAATAAATAAATATGTTTTATGATCAGTTATGTAATTAAATACACATATCATAAAACATATTTTTAAGTCATTGAATTAAAGAATTTAAAAAAAAAGATTCTAAAACTGATTTTTAATTCAATGATGTAATCATATAGCTACATAATAATAATAATGAATTCAAATACTTAATCAGTTATTCTTTCGTAAATTAAATCAAGTATGTGAATTCAATATTATTATTATTATGATAGGACTTTTGTTTTTTAAAATTTTAATATTAATTATTTTAGTTCCTTTTTTAAAAATTAAAAAAAAAGTCCTATCATACTTAAGACAATGTTGTATAATAATAATAATTTCAAATACTAATTTTTATTTTAACATTCATTTCAAGAATTTGAATTCATTATGATTATTATTATTATTATTATACGTATCACTTATAATATACGAGGAAAAAAATATGTTAGGATTTTTTTCTTATAAAAAACTTTAAAATCCTATCATATTGAGGTGTATGAAACGAACACAAAACACACACACAAATAAAACATTTCACTTTTCACTATATATATTTTTTATTACATTTAATATTACGTTCTTTAGCATACATGAAAAAACAAATCAATTTCTCCTTCTTTATGAAGAGTCGTTCACTTCATTGATACCCTCCGAAGGCTGAGTTTCGGTTTCCCCCCACCATGGCTGTGTCGATACACTATCAAATAAATCAGCCATAATTGAATCTATGAGTTTTTGTTTGCAAAATACTTTCATTTCCAATTTTAATCGTTCACCATCAATGTTCACATCACTGTTCTTATCAAGAGAGACACTTGGAAAACTAATGTTCATACCATTAATAATACTCTGTTCATCTACACAGGTATGGATTCCGGCAAGTCCTCTGCATGTAAGACACTGCAATTGTACATGATTACGAATAGTATCTGTACACAAGTCAAAATATTCACGTAGCACAACACTACAAACTTTACTGTTTTTCACAGCATGTTCAATACACGGTAATATTTCCAAGAAATAAAGCCAATCACTTGAAGTTAAGTACACAGTGTTTCGAGGAGCATGAAGTGTTCCTTTCTTCTCTAACATCACTAATTTTTCACCCATTAGTTTTCGCACCACCAGTTCGTTTTTTCGACCAAGAGATTTTATAAATGTAATTTCCACTTGAGAATTTAAATAGTCCGTAACAAATGGGGTTAAATGTACAAGTTTCTCCCACTCTGCCAAATTTAACTCCACTCCAAACACAAGTCCTTTGCCAACACAAATCACTGGTTCAAATGTATCACTATCCAGTCCGATACAAATTAATTTGGTTTTCATTGAATTAAGTCCATATTCAACATTTAACAAGTACTCTTTCTTGGTATCCATAGTTGACGCACAAGCACTCAAAGACATGTTACTCCAGTCGCTGGTTAGCACAGAATAACGACACTATGCATACAGATGACTGCGCATGCATGAAGAGGAGGGGCGAAGAGGAAAATTCATGTTTCATCTTGTTTGTACATGTCACCATACACTTACGATGAGTAAACCAGCTCAGTAAATTCAAGATCGTGCATGTTACGTCCAGATACATTAATCTTCATTCCTTTATATATTAAACAGACATTCCCACTTTGTAAATACGTTAATAATGCACCATTATCTGCTTCCAATTTTTCAGTACAACGTCCAGGTAAAATCACTTTTTCACCTCCTTCAAATGTCACACAGGCCTTCCTACCATATACCGTTGTAATTATCTTACAGTTTACAATACGAAATGGTACTCCAATCTCCAAATCTCTCATTTTTGTAAAGGGTACCATTGATGGCTTATTAAGCTTATCTAATAAACTCATTGACGATGACATCTTTAAATTTTTGACGTTTCTTCCTTTGCAACAGCTGCTAACAGAATGATCTACACAAGCACATACGTTCCGCTTACGCTCTTCGAAGGAGGGGTGGGGGGTTTGGGGATTCAAATTATTAGCCAATAAACGACAAGAACACGAAATATTCATGTTTTATCTTGCTTTTTACATCTGGTAGGCGTCTAAGACTATGAGCATAGCAACAGCAAACCAACATTTTCCCACGGGCTTCTGTGGTAACCGTAAAAGGCTATGAACATAGCAACTAAAGAGGAGTAGGGGGTGACGGGGGGTCAAATAAACCAAAATTTTCCCACGCACTTCTGTGGTAGCCGTAAAAGGCTATGACCATAGCAACTAAAGGCTTGTCGAAACTTGCCACCGAATTCTAGGAAAACAGGATCAAATTTCGCTGACTCAGCCATCCCAAGTGGGGTACATCTACTACTATCGTTTAGTACTATTACCAAGTCTTTGGGGTATTTGTCTGAGCGCTGATTGGTGGCGTTCAAACCACATAATGTTGTACAGCGGGGGACACTTCTAAATGGTACACCTTAGCCATAAATCTCCATATGGCTGTACCATTTAGAAGTGTCCCCCGCTGTACAACTGTTGAGCTGCTCGATCCTTTGTGCTACCTACCAAACGTTGAGTCGTTTGAACGTTGCTATTGGCAGGTGAAATGCGGGAAAGTGAATTGAAGAGAAACAGTTGGTTTTTGGTTATTTGGTATTATTGATTGTTATTTCACAGTAAAGATTTGTTTCAGTGTGAGTTTTTTAAGTAAGTAGTATGGATTCACAAGCAAGTAACTCTGTTCCAAGTAATATTGTCAGGGATAAACTGAATCGATCAACAAAAAGCAATGAGTGGCTCTGAAAGGGCTAGAAAATATATAAATTGACTTAAACATAGAAACCAAGGCGAGACTGGAAAATAAAGTGAGGATGCAGCGTTATAGGTAAGTTAAAGGATTAACTCTTTTCCTTTCACGTTTCTTTTGCGAAACTCATTCCGCACTGTTTCGTTGTTGACCATTTAGAAAAGGAAAACACTAAAATGTGAAAAAGAACAAGGTAATTCAAGTTAGATTGGTTCAAGGAAAACGAAAAGAGTGCCAGCGTACAGAATGATATATTCATCAAGTGATGAAAGCAAAATTAATTCAGAATACAGCTTTGAAGACGATGTTCATAATAATATTCCAACCCTCCAACTGTCGAGGGCAGAATGGGCAATATTAGAGCAGGTGTATTTCTCCTTGTGAAATTTGATTGTAGTTCTTCCAAAACTAAGATTAAATATCGGTATGTATATGTGTCTGAAAGTGGTGTCGAAGAAGATGGTGACATTATAGAGTAACAAATCTGAAATGCGCGGACAACAGTTGTACAGAGTTTTGTTTTGATGAAAAGAATAGATCTTATGTCTCATTCGATCAAGTTTTAAATATACTTCAAGCACCTAATTTGCTGATAAAGGGTGAAAGAATATGCTATAAGTTCTAGAACCAATAGCCGTTTTTGTAAAGAACTAAAGAGGTTTGAAGCGAATCCATATGCCCCCTACAAGACTGTTAAACCAACCTAGATACCTACCTTTCTAATGAAAAGAAAAAAGTTTGATTTATCATGATAATATGATTTTAAACCTCGTGGTAAATGTTTCTATGTAACTCAGCGTAGACGTTTTTGGTAGGTTTTTTTTTTTTTGTTTAATTTCTCTCAGCAAATTCATGTTTCTTTTGAGTTAATATAAAAGTATATTGTTCATTGTTTAACCTCAATAACAATAAACACGTGTTGAAATCTTACTTAATTTTATCCACTTCCTTGCATAAATCTGTAAATGTACCGTGCGTAACGTTACACACGGGACAACATTTCTATACCTCATAAAATACATAAGGAGGATAATAAACAAATTTAATAAGTATCACTAACAGGCTAATAATAATTCTACTTTGGAGCAAAAGTTTCAATACTTTATCTCCTACAATTACAAAGGAAACACGAAAATTACGTTTTCCGTTACGCACAGGACAGCAAAACATGACATGAGAAAACTACGATTTCTGCCTACCAGGATAAAACATTAATTAAAATGAAATTGTCAGATTTTTTGCCAAAGGTACACTTCGTATTTTTTGCTATTGTTCATATAATTTCAGATTTAGAATTTAGTTTGAAAATCATTTGAAAATTGGGATATGCGAAAAGCATTGAGCATGGTGTAGAACATGAATGTGGTCAAACCTAGTAAATATATTTTACAAAAAGATTTTAAATGTCTCAGCATATAGTTACACTATTTCTTAATAGAAAAACATAAACATCATAGTTTCAAATTAATTTTGAAAATTTACTGACAATGGAACACTTGCCAGAGAATCGCCCATAAGTTTCGGAAATCTTATAAAAAGGTTTTATCTGTCGACAGGTATCAGAACAAAACGGTAAAAGATACCGAGACGCTGGCTTTTGCAATAGATTCAGCGTCTCAAGAATAGGTTCCATCTCCTGCGGTAACTCTCTACTCACAACGGACATAACCCAACTGTCCGGCTCCGATTCCAATGAAATTTTTCTAGCTGATAGAGGACATATATGTACTATTTGTGATGACAGAAATTTTTGCCATCGTGCATGTTTTCTATTTTTTTTTTTTTAATTTTTAAGAGTTGTGATGTGGTTATTAGAGATTAGTGCAGAAGTCCCTTACTAACCTTTGTAAACGGAGCGCTAATGAAAGAACAACCATATAGACACATATAAGGCCTAGGGAGAAGTTCTATGATAGGTATGACCTTGACGGCAGCCATCTTGAAATCCGCCATTTTGAATTAAGGTCAAGTTTTTTAAATAGGAATAGGGTAATATGATACATAATTTCGGGCTAGAATTTAATCAGGAAGACAATGGTGAAGCTATTTTTGAGATACACACATTTGGAGAAAAGTTACAAGCATTTAATTGTTCACTTACTACGTGCGAAAGTCCCTTACCTTCGCTTCTAACCCGCGTATTAATGATAATAAGTGGATAAAAGCTTCGGTAATACATATTATGCCTAGAGGGAAATGATACGGTAAGGGTATCCTTGACGGCAGCCATCTTGACATCCGCCATTTTGAATTAAAGTTTGAAAAATGAAAACCATAGCATATGACACCTCATTTTAATAAGAAATTTTCCCAAAAAGCCAATGGTATGCTTATTTTTGTTCTATAATTAACCAGTGTAAATTTAGGACTGCTTCTAATGTGCACCAAACGTCCATTATTCGATCTTTCAAATTGGTAACACTCCTCATTTTCACCGCATGTTTTAAGATACCAACTGGTACTTTGCAATTGTTGCCATGGTTCATGTTTCCTAAATTTATTACATTTATTAAGAGTTGCGATTTGTCAGTTCATGAATAGTGTTGAGATAAGCACCCAGTAGTCCTAAATTCCTAAAGTCCTAAGGGACTTTCGCACGTAGTAAGTGAACAATTAAATGTCTGTAACTTTTCTCCAAATGTGTGTATCTCAAAAATAGCTTCACCATTGTCTTCCTGATTAAATTCTAGCCCGAAATTATGTATCATATTACCCTATTCCTATTTAAAAAAAAAACTTGACCTTAATTCAAAATGACGAATTTCAAGATGGCTGCCGTCAAGGTCACACCTACCATAGAACTCCTCCCTAGGTCTTATATGTATCTACATGCTTGTTCTTTCATTAACGTTCCGTTTACAAAGGTTAGTAAGGGACTTCTGCACTAATCTTTAATAACCACATCACAACTCTTAAAAATTATAAAAAATAGAAAACATGCACGATGGCAAAGATTTCTGTCATCACAAATAATACATATATGTCCTCTATCAGCTAGAAAAATTTCGTTGAAATCGGAGCCGGACAATTGGGTGATGTCCCTTGTCAGAACCGAAATGGTTAAAATTAGTCGTTTACGATTTCTGCGTTTGTCATCACAGAGCAAAAGCGATAACAGATAGCGAGAAGCGCTCTTTTGTAGACGATTCAGCGTCTCAAGGTAAACTACCATGAGTATCCCGAACACTATATCAAAATCGAAAGTGGTTTAAACTTAATACTACTTCCGGTTTCAATACTGATCTACACAAAGAAAAAAGTGGTAAAAATCATCGAGATCCGGTTTTCTGCACTCTAAGTCAAGGATGTGGACTTTCACCTCTCTTGTTCAGCGTTTATATAGAAGAGGCTATGAAAGAATTCTTTGATGAAAACGAAAAAGGTGTGAAAGTAAATGGCCAGGCTTTCAGCACAATAAGGTTTGAAGATGACATAGCAGGATTTAGGATTTATGATTTAGATTTCTGGGCTTTCGGCATCTAAAGACATTTAGCCCTTCACGATTTGAGTGATGACATCTCCCGGCGAGCACACAATCCGGGGAAAGGGAAGGAAGAAAGGATTGGGAAAGGAAGGAAGCGGCCTGGGACCTATAAGTTAGGTACCACCCCGGCATTTGCCTGGTGTGAATGAGAAAAACTCAGGAAAACCTCATTCAAGGTGGCTGGCCTGAGAAAGCGTGTTACACATTTTCGACCGAGTGACCCGACCGGGAATCGAACCGAGACTCTGATGGCATAGCATTGACAGTGGAGGACGAAAAGAACTTGCAGCAAGCACTTTCGAACTTGAACGACTAACTGGAAAGAACAGGCAAAATGAAGATAAATAAAAAGAAAAGCAAAGTGATAAAGTGCACAAGAGCAGGACAGGAAGAGGCAAAAGTAGATGAAGAGAGAATGGAAGACGTTAAGATGTTTCCCTATTTAGGAATTCCAATATCCTCAGACGGAAAAAAGTGACAAAGACTTAAGTTCCAAAATAGCGCAGACTAAACAAGCATTCAATAGGAAAAGATGACTACTAACATCAAGAAATGTGTCGTTGGACGTTCATAAACGATTTATTAAGACCCTGGTATGGAGCGTGGCGCTTTACGGATCAGAGACGTGGACGTTGAAAAAAGCTGGAAGCATTTACAGTGTGGTGTTATTGCATAATGCTGCGCATATCATAGACTGAAAGGAAAAGGAATGAAGACGTCCTAAAGGAAGCTAATGAAGGACGACAGATCATGAAGATAATAGGAAAAAAGAAGAAACCACATGCTTGGCCATCTTATTCAGCACTCCGATTGGATAACCATGCTGATGGAGGGAAAGTTATAAGGAAAAGCAGGAAGAGGAAGACCAAGGATAGAATATCTAGCTGCACTTACGAAGAAGACAACTTCTCAAAGTCTAAAACAGTTCCCTCAAGAGAGAGAAAAGTTTTAAAATTTCTATATTGCCCACCAACCTACGGTTGTGGTGAACAAGAAGATTCGTTCTCCTAAGAATAGATTCCATCTTCTTGATTAACCTTTCATTCAAACCGGAAGTGGTTTAAATTAGACATTTTCATTTTCAATACTTATCATTATAGAACAAAAATTGTAATAGATAGTTGCAAACTTTGTTTCAATAGTAGAAAATGGGATATTAATAGCTACCGTTAAAGTTACCGTTACCCGGGAAGATGTTTATCAATTGACCCTATTAATGAACTCGGCTGTGGTAATTGCTCTGGCTATCTCTTGAAAAAAAAAATGCAATTCAAAAATTCGTTTTCCATAAAGAGTTATCATGCGGAGTAGTGAATGGAGAGATGGACGTACTAACATCACAATATTAGTCACACCCGCGTGATTCTAATAATACAGTTGTGTACTTTTAAAATGAAATCTGTAAGTTTTACGTCCCACGTTTATGCCGATTAGACTAAAGAAGAAGGTGATGATGAGAAATGAAGGACATTGTGGAATAAATAAGGTGGGAGGAAACAGGAGAACCCCGAGAAAACCCTCACACACGATGCTTGTCCACCACAATGTTTACTTGGCGCGATCTGGGATTGAACCTAGGACCCCATGCAACACAGGTGAATGCTCGACCACTGAGCCACCGCGGTCCCCTGGTATACTTTTAGTCCAAGCACTGCTCTGACAACGTAAAGTAGTTGTGCATTATAGTTCAGTAAATTAATATATTTTATTCCGCCAACTAACAGTCAGCTGTTGAAACAGTGGTGTGTGTTCAGTGTGGTCATCACTTCATCCGTAGGGAACAGGACTTTCAAACTGAATCGGCTGTTCCAGATTATGTTCGTTGATTATGATATAGTGTGCAGCAGGCCTAAGTGTCGGAGGAAGAACTTCTATTATTATTATTATTGTCATTATTATTATTATTATTATTATTATTATTATTATTATTATTATTATTATTATTATTATTATTATTATTATTAATAATAATAATAATAATAAGACGCCCTTTTTTGCGAACTTGTTTCAATTCGTAAGTACTATCATATATTATTTCCTAGTGGTTTTCGGATACTTTTAAAGGAAATTGAATATTCTACTAGGGTAATACTTTTATCCTTCCTAATTTCGATAAATAGAACCAAAGTCGTTGCTTAGTTGTTTGCAAATTAAACATTTATAAGAATGAATTATATTTACATCAAGGTCTTCGGAAAATATTTGAGTGCTTTGCTATACAAACACTGAAAGTTTTTTTACGCAAAATTAGCGAATAAATAATGAAATAACCAAATGGTAACTCAATGATAAAAGCTATAAAGGATAATATCAATCTGTTTAATCAATATAAAATGTTATCTTTGAAAACAATATTTTATTTATTTTTAATCAATCCACACCAGACTAAAATGAAAACATTCAGTTGACAAGAAATATTTCCGCATGGGCTCACAACGCACATTTTAATCATGTTTGTGTTTACGATTTTGTGTTATTTTGTTCCATGCCTGAAACGACATATTATGTAAAATTTTATACACAAATAAATAAGAGGAAATAATCCTAGCAATTCAATTTTCTTCTTATGTAAGTGATGTACCTTATCTAAATACAAACTGTACGTTACCAATCATCATCTAAAAAATCAAATTGGTCTTCCAGAAGAAAAAAAAGTCTTTGAATTTAGAGGCATTCGTTCAATGACCTTACCAGAAGACAGTAGTAACACTTTGTTAAAAGAAAAAAAAAAGATCTTCTAGACGCCACAGTCTTCAATCCTTACCAAGTTAAAAAGATATTCGTACATTGGAGACAATATAGGTTGTCCAAGGTGCAATTAACGTTTTGAAGCCAACTTTTTTAATTTTAACCTTAGTATTGTTCTTTACAAAAATAATACTTTTTTCTCCTTTATTTTGATTATTTCTATTATAGTCTATGCCTACCTTCCAGCATAAACAAATCTTCCATCACTAATGTTTTGATACAACCTCTAATGAGATTTCAAACCCTCATTTAAAAGTTATTTAAATATATGACACGGAAAAGCAGTAAAATGTATAACACGGAAATATAGATATAAACAAAAAAAAATCTTTTTGTCCAGCTGTGTCCATCCCCTCAATTCGTTGGGCGCAATCTTCCCAACTGTCTTCCCTCAAAAGGAAGTAGAAGAGACTGAAGTTAGTTGTGACAAAATCAAGATAACTAAATTTGTAGACTAAATTTTATTTTTTGTACACTAAATTCTATTTTAGTGTCCTTAAAAGTATTATTATAGTTTAGTAAAGTTTGATTGTTCCATAGTCAAGAAAAAATAGAAAATCTCATGGACATAACCTACGCCCCAAAAACCGGTCTGCAGACACAGCTGTTTGTTTCTATTTCAGGATGGTATAAGCTTTGATTTATGCAAAAATATTAAAAATCCTACTCCTTCATTGCTGATGTGTAAAACGGATAATTCTGTAACTTAGTAACTTTACATTATATAGGTAACGATAATAGGATGGAAAATGTCTTTAACTTTCTTTCAAAGAATTTACGACAATCAATTCTCTCTCTCTCTCCCTCTTGCTCTGGATAATACGGTGGTTCAGTGGTAGAGCACTTGTTTCTGGTGCATGGGGTTCCTGGTTCGATCCCCGACTAAGTTTGTGGTGGACAACATCGTCTCCGTGGGTTTTCTCGAAGTACTCCCGTTTTCTCTCACATTACCATTCAACCAATTACTTCATCATCTTTCCCTTTCCTCAATCATATGTCTCCCTTAGCCTAAAGAACATAATCGTGGGACGTTAAACTGAAAGATTCCATTTCATTTATCTCTCTCTCTCTCTCTCTCTCTCTCTGTGTGTGTGTGTGTGTGTATCTCTATCTTACTTGCACACACACACGCACACAAGACAGACATAGAGAACAATTACAGTTTTTTTTTTTTTTTTTTTTTGCCAACGTTCTTTTTTCAAAGTGAAACTGACAAAAGTCGGTCTTGGAATAACTGCTCTCTTCCTCTGTTCTGGCTAAAAAGATATGCTGAGACATGGCTAGTCATACCTCCGTACTTAATCCATTAAATTTATTTCTCGGAGCAAAGTCATATATTTCGTCATCCAGGCACAAATATGGTTTCTTCTTGGGGGAGCCTTTCTGGTCAATTTAAAACGTCACTTCTGTGAAATTTTGCACGAGCACACACATATCCTAGGAGGATGTCTCATGATACGTTGTAGTCATCCGTCACTTGTGACTGTGATCATACATCAGAGAGAAAGAGTGGCAGGCTTCTTCATACCGTGCTCTTGCAAGTGGACAAAATTGAGTTGGAGAATCCCTTGTGATTGATTCACAGAAAAAAGTACGGAAGATCTTGAAAAGATGAGTAGGACAGGAATGTCAAGGAAGACTGTGTTCTGGGAATGAATTAGGATGCTTCCCAGCCATGAAACAAGAGCTTTTAGTGGACTATATTGATATTTCCTAGCATACATGGTTGGTTCAACAAAGGTAAGACCTTAAAATAATACAAACTAGAAAGACAATTGTCCTATAATAAAGGACGTACAAATATATACAGCAGTTAAATCTTGAACAGAACAGTTACAAAATTGCATTTTATGTCATTAGGAAAGTAGTATATTAGGTCTAGTTTTCCATTGCCCATTCTTCTGGTCTTGTAGCTATCGTCCTCACCTTTGATGCACAGGGTTCCAGGTTCGAGTCCCGGTGGAAGAGTTTTAAAATTTGAATAAATTACAGTGGTTCGGATTCCTCCTTAAGCTCTAATTCCACGTTTCTATAGCCTTGGTGCTAAAAGAAAAAAAAAGACGCTAAACTCCAACTATCAAGCGTTAGGTAGGCCTACTTTCATGTGTTAAGAGGATGTGAAAAAGGTTCCAATTTGTGTAAACTTTGTAAAATAGGCTATAATATGCATCATTGGAGCACGGTGTTCTGCGTTTGATTCTAGTGGCATAGCACTGAACGCACTACGGTAGTTTGGATTTCACCCAGGGTGAAAAGTGGGTCTGAAAAGGTAGGGGGACGCATAACTCATACCGTCCCCCGTGTCTACCTTTGCCCACTTTAATTTTTAGGAAATGGAGGGACGCCATGTATATTTTCTGAAGTGGAGGAACGGCGTCATCCCGCAACTCCCTCACGTTTACATCTGATTTAACCTAAAATGTAGGTTCAAGTCTCATATAGCCCCGGTGCTGAAAAGAAACAAACTTCAACAAAATGAATCGATGAGCAGAAAAAAGGAGAAAACTTCAAGAATTAAGTTTAGAAAAGCTGAATTTGGTCATTTTATACCGTATCAGTATATATATATACAGATGGTGATCAGAAAAATGGAAACACCTGAACGAAATTGCAACTTACCAGATTAATATGGTGTCGGGCCACCTTTCGCCTTCAGAACAGCCTTGATGCGACGTGGGATGGAGATAGAGGTCGTGAATAGTATCAAGTGGAATTTTACACCATTCCTCGTGCAGGGCATCGGCCAGTTCTGTGAGAGAGGATGGAGGTAGAAATCGTCGCCGGAGTCGTGTTTCCAAGACGGACCACAGATGTTCAATTATGTTGAGATCTGGGGATTGGGCGGGCTAGGGGAGGTGTTGAACTTCATCCCGATGTTCCTCAAACCACGCTGCAACAACGCCAGCTGTGTGAATGGGTGCATTATCATCCTGGAAGATGGCGTCATTGTCCGGGAACAACATCCGGACCATAAGATGCAAGTGGTCTCCTAAAATTGCGACATAATCGTTCGCATTGATTCGTCTGCTAAGTGTGACCACAGGACCCAATGAAAACCATGATATGGCGGCCACAGCATCACCGAGCCGCCGCCATGTTTTACAGTTGGGCAGAGACACTGCAGATCATAAGCTTCTTTGGGCGTTATTCACACATCAACACGGCCCGTGGTTTTGAATAGGGTGAAGGATGACTCATCCGACGATATCACACGTTTCCAATCCTCAACGGTCCAAGTTGCATTGTCGCGGCACCATTTGCGGCGTGCGAAAGCGTTATGTTCCCTGATGAGCGGTTTGGCCCGTGCAACACGACCCCTTAAACTCATGTCATGTAATTCGCGGCGGACTGTGATTGTCGAAATAGGGTGGGGGAGGTGCTGATTTAGTTCCTCCGTCACTTGCTCCGCAGTGGCACGACGGTTCTGCGTGACAATGCGCTTTAATTCCCGGCGTGACCTATCACTCATGATTTTTTCCTCCCACTGTTCCGCTTCCCCGATGTGGTTTTCCCGTGTGTTGTGTAGGCCGTCATCACCTTCGACACTGTCCCACGCGACACACCTAACACAGTAGCCACTGCCGTCACACTCACTCCACATAAAGGTGCACCAACAATTTGCCCACTTTGAAAATCTGAATTTTACAATGCCTACGTCTGCTGCAGCCGCTGGACACTGCTGTTCCACTGCGCCTGATGTAGTATGGAGACCGACCTAACACACCACTACCAGCGTTCCGGCGCTGCGGGCGCCAGGACACCACTACCAACCCATACATCTGACGTGTTGCCAACTACAGATGTTTCCATTTTTCTGATCACCATCTGTATATTAAGCATAAGAGAGATAACATTTCTTTTTCCAGGAACTACACTCCAAACTAGACTCTGGATTTGAAGCTTTTGTTGAGAGAAAGAAAGATAATATTCCAGGAATGTTTTACTTTCTGCACTCAATCAGTCTAGTTCCCTAATTCGATCACTGGTACGTGCTTGACGTTAGTAGGCGTTAAAAAAAACAGATTTGTTTTGTTTCTGTTATAACCCAGCACGTTGATTGTTGTAATAGTAAAAGAGCCCTTCATTCTAAACGATAATTTCACCTAAAAATAAATAAATACATATATAGCCCTCCTTACTCAAGTACTGTGTACTCACCGTATGCTGTGTTTAATGATCTTACTGTGTTATTAGTTGCTTAAAGTATTTAATGAATGTGCATAAATAAAGAACATCTTCTTAAGAATATAATGTTTATGAACAGGTACGTAAACATGAATTTACTTCGGGAGAAGTTTAAAGCTTTTGTGAAATGTAAGTTCAATATGAGCATAAATCATATTAAAATTTGTAAACTAACTCTTGATTTGACTAAATTTACAGAAAACAGGATTTCAGGGTATTCGCATCCTCAGGATCCACCCTTCTGCACTTCCCTGCTTATAAGCCCACGAAGAAGAGAGGCAAGCTTCTTTTAAATTAAGCAAAAAAAAAAAAAAAAAAAAAAAGGAACTATTGAACGACTTTCTCCGGAAATCAAAACATATAGGGGTAAAGTGGCAGTAAACATCCAAACGCTTCTACATATCAAAAGAGAAATATTATCTGAGTGACAGTCATTCTAGCTGTATCACTCATTCTGTATCAAACAAAAGACAAATTTCGGCAGCACCGATGCAAATTAATTGTAACTTTATTCAAACTCATTCGATCTCACAAGTATTCATTGGTATTAGGTATTCGTCCGGTTGTATAGCATCAACAATCTAAAGGTTACCCTCATTTGCTTACGCAATTCTTCCGGTATAAGTTGTCTTACAATGATTACAGAATACATATCTTAATTGTACAAAGGTGGAAGTTACACATAAGATTTTGTAGCATCTTTAATATCATATATTCCACTTTTTTTTTCTTTCATACAGAGATTATCGTCCAATGGTAAAATCTTGTTTTTGTTATGAGAACCTCCACAATTCGTACACCGTAAAATAAGATCGTTACTTATTAAGAGAAAGGGAACGCAGTAGTACTGTATACCCAATATGTTTTTCACTTTATAGAGTGTCTTCTATTAACCAAGCATTCATCTGCAATGGATTTTGCAACAAATATTTCACGAGAAACCGAGAATGCATTTTACAAAATGGAAATAAGTCTTCAGGTTCAAAATCTTTCTATTGACTGGATCGATGCAGTCGTAGAGGTAACAGAGACATCATGGGTCAGGAAGAACTAATAGATCGTGGCCATGCCCTGGAACAAAATGTCACTGAGTAACCTTTCACATAGGAATGGGACTTCAACCTTAACGAAATGGTTTTATGTACAATCCCGTAACAATGTAAGACTAACATACTTGATCTTCATGTTTAGAATAACAGTGGATTGCATGGCAGGTGAGCAGAGTTCACACCTCCTGCAAAACTTTATTAATATCATATCGTTCTTTTTATGTGGTAGTACAACACGTGATGCAATATATTACAAAGAACCATGAGATAAAAAAATAACTCAATAGTAGTGCATTGACACCAAATGTTTCGTCTGACGTATTGAACTGTACAGAGTAGAAACATTGTCATTACAAAAGTGATGGAAAGCAAGTATTTGAAATGTGAGTGTGAAGAACAATAGAGACAATTAGCTAGATATAACGAATAACTGAGGAAATTTTAACAGAAGATAAGGATAGATAACAATGGTGGAGATAGGAAAATAAAAATAAATGCTATGTAAAGACAGTAAGGATAAATTGTGTTCTGAGGAATATGATGGAAATCATTAGGGAAATAAAAAGGATGTTAAGGAAGAAGATTGCAATTGATGAAAAAGATGAGGATGTTACTGCATGGTAGGTTTGAAAATTGCGTTAAGTGGCCATTAGTGATGCTTAACATTTACATTATAAACTGAATGAAAAATAATTGTGTACAGCACTCAATCAGTCAACATGTAGTAAATTACAATACTTGTCTTCAAAGTCGATTCATCTTAATTCTTTAATTAACTGATATGCAGGATAGAATAGCAATAAAGAAGGTTAGAGTTTCTAGGGGCAGTTTTCATAGGTAAAACTAAAGAAAAATTCCTAAAATAAGATAATAAAGGGCCAAAGGCACTTTTTCTCTCAAGGATTTTGACAAATGCACTTTTATCTAATGGAAAACTATTTCGTATATATGTGCAATATAAAATCGTATATCGAATAGACTTTATATTATATTTGTTGCCACTACAAGAGGGAAAAAAATTAAACATTTCTAAGTTGTTAAATGGAAGTATCTTCCCTTTTAAAGATAACTGTCTTTGTAGATGCTATAGCTTCATTTAATATTCCACAGAGACTACTAGGACAAATGGGCGACTAAATTGAATCGTGAGTCGTGCCATTGAATCCAGGAAAGTACGATCGACCTCGTCACGACCTGATTGGGGTAAATAGTGAAGCTGCCGCACCTACCGTCGTAGGTGAGGCTTCTGCCATCCTCCGAAATGGGCAACTAGGTCTTTCCCTTGAGTCCGGGAGATAGGACTACGCGGTACTACAACACGGGGACGAAGAGAGGGAGTGGAATGTAAGCAGTGATAAATGGATTTTCACCCTCGCCCTACTGTCAGGATGATGTAGGTACAGTCCCCAAACAGTGTTTTGTGTGTGCTCTTGGATCCGGTTGTTATACGTAGTATCCTAACGCACGCTCATACTTCAAGAGTAAATGAGGTAGTTATAATCCTTCGTCCTAGCTTTCCATCTTTCGAGAAACTCTTCTGATATGAATGAGTCTAGCGTCTCAAGAATAGTTCTTGTCTCACTACCTCACTTACAGGAAGAAAAATTCATTATACACTGTGCAGACGAAATTGTGGTCCCCAAAGTTGTACAAAATTGGTAAAGGACTTTACAAACATTCTATATAATAAATCTACTGTTTCATTTCACGAATCCTCTAATCAAGACTGCACATTGTGCTTTCTTTCTCCGTAATATCTTTCAAGTCAGAAGATCATCCTAGATTTTTCACCACAGCTCCTACTCTTCATGAAAACTGTTGTGCTTCTCCAATACATTGGAGAATAGATGCACCGGCAAACTGGAAGGTAGCCAAATTGATCCTATTAAGTTGTCATTGCAAACTCTTCATTTTTATCACCAATCGACTCGCCCAATGGCGTATCTCACTCAGATCCAAATAATAAATCAGTTTTTTTTTTTTTTTTTTTTTTTTTACATGAGAACATTGTAGTGTCAGATAACTAAAAAGGCGCCCAGCAGACGGATTTGCCACTGCCTGCGGATACTCTCATTATCAGTTTCTTCCACTAATTTGACCAAATCTAACTGAATAAAATGAAAAAGTGCAGCCATACATAACAACATTGGACAATTCTGTACTCCTTTTTTTTCTTGTCAAAATTATCTTCAATGTTATTTAATGTAGTTTCTCTTGTTCTTTATATATATATATATATATATATATATATATACACATTGGATATAATAGTTTTTAAAAGAGTCTACAAATGAAGTGTGCACTATCCCGTCATTTCTGTGACTAAACTAAAACAACATTAAAGATGGTCCAGGACTCCAACAAATCTTTGGCATTTTAAAAAGAAAGAGAAAATACATTTTTATTTTATTTGTCGATTTGGAATTTAGCGTCCTTTTCAGCACCTAGACTGTATGAGATGTGGATCTATAGCTTAACGTAGGATCTCAGTTGCATGAGCTTCCACCAGGAATCGAACCCGGATCTCCCGTACCAAGGGCGGGTACTAAGAGTATAGCCACGAGGGAGCTAACACTTTGAATTTATTTGAATGCTTGCCTTTCTTCTATTATATATTTTATGAAGATATTCAAAATAATGTTAGTTAATAATTGATAAAATATTATTATCTATGAAACATTACTTAATATGAACTTGGTATTGTAGTAATTTCCAAATAAGACAAAAAACACTAAATCAAATTGATTTGTTAGCATTATTTTCCCAGAAGTTTTATCAATACAACCTTTCGCAGCTAATTTTCTACATTACATTAGACACGAGAATTCAAATTCCTTAATTACTCACAATTTATGAATTTATCATAACACCTTTCAGATCGAAACATCGATTAACATAGAACATAAGCAACATGTGCACTCATTTCTACAAATAGCTTCCATACATTGTTCTTAACTTTTTTTTCTTCTAATATTTGGCTTTACTTAATGACAGAAGATACATTACACTAATTCTTTTGTTTGAAATGTAAAATCTAGAAACTAGGCTATTCATAATTGAGAAGAGCGAATAAGTACATCTTCCTCATCTTTGGAAGTAGCATGAAAAATATCAAGCAGCTAACAAAACTTAAATAGTTTACAAAATTTTCAGTCCAAAATGTTCATAATTTCTGGTTCATTTCAAATAAAAAATTTCTTCCATTTTAGAAGAAGGGAAGGAACTTAAAATGCTAACTGCATTACCTCGCTGAATTGCTAGACTAATGCGTTGAAATAAAAATTGTGCACTTCTTGGATCTCCTGTCTTCAGATTTAATTTCAATCCGATTTCCTTTAGGAATTCCCTAGCTTCCTTGCTAAAAGCTCCCATGGTTTCTGTAGCAAAGGCAATAAACATATGATCTTCTTTTAATTTGGAATATTTCGTGTGTTTCCGCTTACAGGCAGTCTCAGCAGCATTTCCGGCCTCTTTACATGATGAAGCTAAATGGGAAGGTTGTTCTTAACTCTTTGTTTCCAGACATGCAGTTCTACCATCTTATGTTTTACATTTTAAGTCTATGTGATTGGTTAATCAGTTATATAATTTGTCTATATGTTTTATAATATGTAGAGTAATTAAGAGAAGTGTATCTCTCCGCAGCCTCTTGTAGTCGGGAACTACTTACAAGACCGTGTGACTTGGATTCATTTTTCTTGGTACGTTGTTTATATTTTCACTGAACTAGCTTGCTTTATTAACAAATAGATACCTACTGAAATAGTTGGACAACTGTTAATTTAAATACTTATCACCAGAGTTACGATTTTATTGCACTATAAATTTGCAGCAAATGCAGACTAACATATACATTTATGCAGTAAAAACTATTTTTAAAATGTCCTAAAAATGTGTTTTAAAATACTCTAAAAGGTGCAATAGAAAGGACAACAGTAACAATATTTACTTGCGCACCTGGGACCACGAAAACTTGTTTTCTTTCGTTCCACTTCATGCCTAATATTTATCTTTTTTATTTTTATTTTTTAATTCTTTTCGCGTAAATCTTCCTTAATGATGAAGAATCAGGTTGGGATTTAGAAAAGTTTTTTTTTTCTATGTACACAATTTCACACTGTCTGTTTTCCTCAAAGAAATGTCAGCATGGATAAATATCTCACACAAATCTTCGAAAAATGACTCCACGCGGTGTTGCAGGTATGCTAAATCAACCTGAATTCACTCGCTTATCAGTAGATGGATTCCGGCAAAGTGCGGCGAAATTGATCTCCACGCTTCACAAGCAGTTTGAAAATCCTCACTGATTTTCAATTATACGTATTTAAATCTGGGGTAAACATAAGGATTCCGTATATTTGTACATCTACCGCTTTCCGGATAACGATTTTTCTCAGTGAACTTTCCTCTCTTTCCAGTTTTTCTCGTATCTTTATTCGTAACAGTGGCCCCGAACTTTTGATACACTTGGTGTATTCTGCAAATGTCAAGCTACGAACATTTACGCGAGCTATTTTTCGTCACCTTAGAATGATTTTTCATTGAAGTATTTTAAGCTTTCTACAATAATAGATATAAAAGAGCTGCTAAAAGTAATTTTTACTTCTTCCACTGATCGCTAGCTTCTTAATTAGCATATATCAAAACGTTAATTAACCACTTTTAAAGTTAAATATCTACACAAATATAATAAAAATTTATGGGGAGAGTGATTTTGGTGCTCAGTTGCAATGGCTTTGATTTGCTGTGGGAAAGCTTTAAAAATTTGAACAAATTATGGTAGTCTGGATTCCATTTTAAATTGTAGATCCGCGGTTCCTATAGCCTTGGTACAGACATTGAACACTAAGCTTTAACAAACAAGAATGATCTAATAGATAGTATCGGTGCGACTGCTGTATTTACATGCTGGTTTGGTAGTATCTATATTTTACGAGGGTCATTTAACTCGAACTGGAAACACTGCTACGATTGGAGTGTCGCGTGGACAGGAGACAAATGACGAACGTAGTGTGTTCCGTGGATCTGTACGAGTCAGTTCAACGCTGCTGCGGTCCCATATTACGGTGTGTGTGGCGAGTAGACATTGTTAAAGTTATTGTTGTGTGAAATACCGACCTAACGCAATGTTCACGCGTGCAGAACAGTGTGTGTTTATGAAATTCCAGGTGCCACGAGAGCGAAATGCTAGGACGATTTACAGAGGATTAGTAGAGGCCTGTGATGAAGCTGTTCTACTGTATCGGACAGTGGCGAGATGGGTTGCAGCATTTGAGGCAGGACGACAGTAAACACACACAATGCACGGTGGAGGGCATATGCGAACAGCTACGGACGAAATTCATCTTGCAAGACTACGGACACTGCTTGAAGGTGGTCGGCGCTGGACTTGTAGTGAATTGGCGCAAGAGCTGAATATTTCTTCCGGATCAGCGTTCCGAATGCTAACATAAGATTTTTGCATGCGGAAAATTGCAGCCAGATGAATACCTCATACTCTGACCGAAGTTCAAAGGTGGCATAGGTGGGAATTTGCGCGCCTACACCTTCAACGTTACAATGAAGAAGGTGATGATACCTTGCACCGCATTATTGCAAGTGGCGAGACGTGGGGAAGATCCTACGAGCCTGAATTGAAACGTCAGTCGAGTGAATGGCGCCACCCAGAGTCTCAATGGCCGAAAAAGCTTAGGGAAAAGCCAGCAAACGTAAAGATAATGATGATAATGTCATAGGACCACGAAGGCGTTATCCTGTCACATCAAGTTCCATCGGGCGTTACCGTCAATGCTGCATACCCCAGTCACCATTTTTGACCAGCATTGCGACGCAAACGTCCACACCTCCTAGAGTCTGGGCCAATTCTCCTACACGACAATACTAGATGCCATACAGCCAATCTAGTACAGACTATTACGACGATAGGGTTGGGATATACTGGAACACCTGCCATAATGAACCCTTGCGATTTTGATATTTTCCCAAAAATAAAAGAACCTCTCAGGGGCAAACATTTCAGAGACATTCTCAGCATTGTTCGTGCCTTAGGGCGCACTGTCAATACCCTCTCACAAAGTGAGACTTTGACAGGTATTCAACGGATACCAAACATCTGGCGAAGGGCTGGCGGAGACTACATCGAAGGATTGTAAGCTCCTTGAGGAGAATGATTCACCACATTCCATTTCACAACTATGTTACCACTTCAAGTTAAATGACCCTCGTAAAATTCTAGGTTTATATGTTTGTCCCCAATCATTTCGACAATGAGATCTCGAAAACCGCATGGGTTAGGAACGTCCCGTTTCCACTGGTCGATTTCAAATTTTGTGTAGATTGTTCAGTTCTAATTGAATATTTTTTTAAAAAATTCCATTATTACATTTTTAGGGGTACACTGGAAGTGTTAATTTTTTTTAAAAAAGCATCATATGCTACGAGTAATACATTCCAACACCATATCATCACATCATTGCATATAGGGGTTATATATCTTTCAGACATTAGTTTCATGACCATTCTATCTACTAACATCCTACAATAGCAACAAAAGTGCCTGAGATCCAACCTATAAACTTTGATTTCAATCCTTTGATTTACGGATATTTGTGATTTCACGTTTAGCAGAAACAAATATTTTAAACTATATGCACTTTAAATAAATTAGGGGCCGTTTTGAACCCAGAAGATTAACATTGTTGCAGGCCGAAACTACGGTGTTAGGCAACCAGTAGAGAAGATATGTATGGCGGGTTGACGGGCATTACAGGCGCTTTGCTTAAATCTGAATGGCAAAACCTATTGCATGCTGCCAACTTCAAAGGCAATGAGGCGTACTCGGACGGATATGGATTTATTAGGAAAAATATTTCCACGTGATATCGTGTTACTTCTACAAATTTGCTAGAAACTCACTTCAACATCTATACATAGCAATTCACTTCCTTTGTGAGTCTCCTATCCTTTACTTTTGTGAGTAAGGAGACATGCACAGTGGAAAGGAGATTCATGATCATAACAGAACGATGCGCTGAGTAGACTGCGCATGTTCAGCTAGTCTATATATTAAAATGCTAGTTTTATATGTTTGTGGTTAAGAAAAGTTCACATGTTTGTGGGCAATCATTTCGAGAGTGACTTCTCGGGAACCATAGGCTCTAGAAAGATGCCATCTTCACTAATCGATTGCAAATTTCGTGTAGATTGTTCAGTTCTAATTGAATATTTAAAAATGACTTATTTCTTTATTACATTTTTAGGGGTACACTAAAAGTATTGATTTTTTTTAAAAAGTAAAGCATCATATCCTACGAGTTATACATTCCGACCCACATATTTGTATACGGGGTTAGTATATCTCTCCAGCCTTAGTTTCATGGCCAAATGATAATGAAAAACGAAGGATAACCATTTCTCCAGGCTAAGATGTATCTTTATTGTTTGGAGTGTTTTGCCCAGTGAACTCCATAAGTTTATATCACTGACATTATAATTGATTGTGTGTGAAATGTATTTGCTTATTACATACTGCATGCAAGAAAAAAGAAAACACTGATCATACATGAATTAGGAAATCCAACCGGAAGTAGGCTCAAATCTTGCAAACGGTGGGATATTGAAAAAAATAATAGTCAAAAATTCCCTTTTTATGGTACCCCTTGCCCATTTCTTTTCAAGACGTCCTACAAGTGTGTCTGTAAAGAGACATGTACAGATGTTGTAAGGAATGACAAGGAGATTCATACTAATATATTAATGATGTGCTATATAGACAGTGGAAGTTCTGTTAGTTTAACTTAAAAGCCACTATTTCGATTTTAATCGTAATATTCACCAACGTGTTTCTCCAAATCTCACGATAGTCATACGGAATTTGTCATCATTCTTTGATTCCAGGGAGCTGACAATTAGTGTTATATTTCAAGAAAATCATAGCATGTTCGTTTAAAAGTGGACGAAATTGATTTAGAAATGTGCCACCTTTAGAAAAAAAAATAGAGGCGTTTTGGTGGTAAAGTATCAACTGAATTGGGAATTTCTTCTGAACCAGAAGTCATAATATTGTATATGTTTCATATAATGTATTCTGCATTATTCTTATTTGGGATTAAGAACAGGCACCTATTATTAAGTGTCAAAAATCAAAAGTGGTTGATCAGCTTGATGGGTATACTATTTCGAAGGCTGGGATATTACTAAAAGCACATAGAGAGTGTAATATCTTAAATGGAGCAGAATAATCACCTGGTACTTTAGTTATTCTTTATTTTCTATACTTCCCTGAGAAATATACACTATCCACAATTCTGTACAACTATCTACAGTCACTCGCCAAATTATATTAATCCATCTATATTATAATACATAATATTTCATTATACTAATTATCTTTATTTTAGAAATAATAGCATCTTCTTTCATTCGGTTTTCAGGCTATTCTCGTAACAACAGGCACCAACCAGTATTTGTACTTTCCCGTAACACTTTCTGCTCCAAGTACCCCGCTTGGCCTAGTGGCTAGCACGCTTGCCTTTCGTGTTTGTGGTTACGGGTTCGATTCCTGGTGGGGGTACAGTTCAACGAAAAATGTGGTTTGGTTTCAACTATAATAGGTAGGTTCACGTCTACCTTAGCCAGCCAGGCATAATCGTGGGACGTTAAACTCAACAACAACTATCTTCCCCAATTCTGCTCGGAACAGTACCTATGATAATTCCCTATAGTATTTTTGCTGTTATGTACGATTTTGGAAGTGTTTCGTTAAGTGTAATGCTTATCACCATACTACAGTGTATTTTTGCAAATGTAAAATGAAATGGCCGCATGCGGCCGTTCACTCATTTTCCAGTAGCCCTCAGTTTACCAGAGAAAGTAACTATATATATATATATATATATATATATATATATATATATATATATATATATATATATATATATATATATATATATATATATATAATTTGCTTATTTGCAAAGTTGTAAGGATTTTTGAAAATATTTTCCCCCTCAGTGTGTAAATAAAGCCGCAATTTTGTATCGTATATGATTTTCATGGTTGGTAATATGTATCAGTGTTAGCAACTTTAGTCACATATGAAAAGGAGCAAGTCCCAGGAAGATCCAAGTTAACAGACATTCATCTAACTTCTATTCTGAAATTGGCTAGTAACAGCGGAGTGCCTTCAGATATCTAAAAAAGGTGTTAGATGTCGGAAGAGAAACAATAGGTATCCGGTTACTATTTGGATTTCGTTCTGTTCTTTCCATTCTTTTTCTTTTTTAAAAAAAGAAAAATACAGAACTAGGTAAAATTTTGTGCAGTTACCCACTTTTCACATATATCATTAAGTATGAAAACGACATTGTTGATTAATATACGAGTATCTTCCGTGCGACTCACCCTATGGTAAACTCGTAGCTTTTTGGCCCATTAGATATACTGAGATTTACATGTCTGCGCTACAGATCACAATAACGTTAAAGTACCCCTCCCCTCAATACAAACGTCAACCTCATCAGTACACTCGCTTTTGTTTAGACTGCAAATTCTAAACACAGCTGACACATGAAATTTGTCGCTTTCTTTTGTCAATGGCTGTAATCATATGTCTATATATCTACATAAATAAATCAGAAAATACTTCACAAATTGTTGATTCGCTTCATTCTTATGTCAAGAAAGCTTTTTTTTTCTTCGATTTCATGTTTATGAATTGTCTCGTTGTTTCTGTCTTTTCCTTTCCTTTATATATGTTGATCAATCTGCACATCCATTGTTTGCAGTTGTTTTGTAATCAATGGTGTACACATTATCACCCATTCATTTTGTTTCGAAAGATATTTAATGATTGGATGGGCAACGAATGTCTACCATATTAAAATGATTCTACTGATACACTCTCATTTTTTTTCTCCATTTAAGTGACATATACTGTTATTATGGCTGCTAATTGGATATGAGACAAAGAGACTCGGACATGCACAGCATTTAGGTAGTTACGAGATGAAATAAATGAATCAATTAAGAAGTAATGCAGTAAATTTCTGTTTTGATAGTCTCTGTACGTGCGTCTGAAGCGAATGATGTTTAGCATGTGTCAGGATCAATTCAAAGTTTATAACTAGTGACATACCAGTTAGTTTCATAACAAAAGATATGCGTGACATATTACATAACCCTTCATTTTACTTCCATTAATCACCCTTTCTGCATTTTTGTTCTTTATGTCTTTCTTTGTTGTGGAACAGGGGACCAAGTTCTAGCTGGCGGAAGAATTGAGCACATACACACAACATCAAGGTACGGAGACAGCGCATGAGGTAATCTAAACACATTAGCCGAGTATTGACACAGCCTATTCATTAGCGTGCATTTACGAAGATAAATTTTGTGCCCTTACAGTCATGAAGAGTAAACGAACACTAATCAGTGCAGCAGAAATTGCATATACCTTTACAGTTTCACTACTAGTCGTGAAATATATTGATGTAAAACAAGCCTTTTTAACAGTGTTGTAAATTTAGCGTTGCTATGATTTACTCTTATAATTAATGCTATACAGTGTAAGCCATAATTCGAAATGTTTGTGAACCGAAATTATTTTTCTCATTGAAATTAATGTAAACACAATTAACCCATTCTAGCCACAGAGACATTGTAGATACTCTATGTATTTTATATACTTTTAAGTGTTTCTCTGTGATGAAGAAAATATAATAAAAATGGCATTATTCTTTTGAAATGAAGTGTAAACGAGAAATAAAAGCAAGGATAGGAATGGCGAAAGAATCCTTGTGAGAAAGAAAAGACTATATTTTGGGACTTTGAAGAAAGAGTTGAAAAAATAAAAGCCTTATAAAATGTTTCATGTGGAGTGTTGTGCTATATGGGTCAGAAACATAGACATCCCGCAAAAATGATGGAAAAACGACTGATAGCTTTCGAAAAGTAGATGTGAAGAAGAATGGAAAAAATTACCTGGGTCGAGAGGAAAACGAATGACAGGGTGGGGGAGAAAAGAACAATTTTAGATATTATTAAGAAGAGGAAGAGAAACTGGTTTGGACATTGGGTAAGAAGGAACGGAATCACAAGGGACACGATAGAGAGTATGCTGGCAAGAAAGAGAAGAAGAGGGCGAAGAAGACTACAATTACTGGACGATATCAAAACAGAAAAGTCGTACGTAAAGACGAAGAGGTTAGCGGAAGACCATGGAGCATGGAAGCTTCTCAGTTGCATCAAATGATTTGCCAATAATGGCAAAAAACATGATGTTGATGAAGATTCTTTTAAAAGACAAATGAGTTACACTAAAATAAGCAAACCAGTGTGAGGGCTAAAAACACAAAAAATGCAATATATATATATATATATATATATATATATATATATATATATATATATATATATATATATATATATATATATATATATATATTGATCCATCACTCTGACACATAATGTTAAAGGTAAAAGCAAGAAAAGTACTACTAGGCACGTGCAATTATGAGTACAGGTGCGTTTCTGTGTTTGTACCTCGAAATATTGTTCTTAAGTAGAGGGAAAAATTGTTCACAAAACTTGGGAGCTCGTGTGGTTCGTATTTCACGTTAATCAGTAGGTCCACGTCTCATATAGCCCCGCTGCTGAAAAGGACGCTAGACTAAAATCAACTCAACTATTCACAAAACTTGTTTGTAAATCGATTTGTTTACGAACCGATAGGTTCGCAAATCTGAAGTCTACTGTATTTAGAACTTAAAAGACAATCGATTTGAAAGTTTAAGACATCACAGCGATACAATGTCTACCCTAAATTGGAGAATTATAGCACTTCCCTTGAAGGGATTGTAATAATAAATTAGAATTGTGTAATATCTTTTAATTGTTGTAGATTCATTCTTCTATTTTTTAAATGAATTATTTACATATTTTGATACTTATATATCAAGTACAAGAATTTTAGGAATGATCAAAAATGGATCAAAAAATTGTGATCTTGGCCAAGAATTTTAGAAATAATCCAAAAATGCATAAAATGATTGCGATCTTGACCAATAATTACTTTTTGGATTAGGGGCCACAAAATTTTTGAATGGCCCTTGAATCAAGTTTTCGTATTTTCTGCGGAATAAGTACATCATACTGAGTTAAATGATACTTTTTTTTGGCTACATTGTATGCAGTTCTCCAGATATAAGGCCTACAAGAACATTTTTGATTGAAATATATTGGATTTTGGATCAGGGCCCACAAAAATTTTGAACTGCCCCTATATCTGGTCTTCGTATTTTCTAGGGAATAAGCGCATCATACTGAGTTGAGTGATAGTTTTTGTTTGGCTACACTGTATGCAGTTCTCCAGATATAAAACGTACAAGAAAAATTTTGATTGAAATATATTGGATTTTTTGATACAAAAAAGTAAGAGAGTTTATGCAAACTCTTGGTAACTCTCCATAATAAGATAGAACTAAATCTGAGACTCAAGAAACGATAAATGTGCGTAACTGATTATTTGTGCTTCAGAATTAATCAATTAACATTGGTCCACTCTATGGCTAATATAGACACAAAAGCTTGTTGTAATGAGTTTATAATCTAAAACAAATAGCGTGACCGCTTAAGCAGATGTTCCAACTTTGTACGCTTCTAGCTTGTTCTATATCTGTAGTTATCTATTAATTTACGGTATTTTTAACTAAATTACAACGGTCAGAAGTCAGTAACAACAAAGAAAAAAATAATTTGACCACGACTTACGTAATAAAATATGCATGATAAAAATGAACACATATTGTTCAATTTTACAGTATTTGGAAGTATAAGTTCAAATATATGTTTTAATTCTTAAGTATGCTTTTGACAGACCTAGCTTGATATATCATTAACCATTATCAGTCTGATGATGGCTGCGGTCTCTCTAGGTCTTCTCCAAAATAATTGTTCTTGGACAGTTCTTTTCCATGTTACTCTGCAGTCTCATCACCTTGAACGGGACCGTTTCTTAGCACACTTCCTGCTTTTGTGCAACCACGGATTACTTGGTTGCTTTTGTCTATCTTTCATCGTTCCTTCCTGCAATATGTCCGACAACTAATTATCATTTCAGTTCCTTTATTTTCACAGAACATCCGTCATTCTTGTGATTTTCCTAATCAGATATGAGTAATTAATCTCTCTCCTTATAATTCCTAATATATATCTCTCATTCTTTGCTGTATAGTCAGCAAACTGTAGACAGTGTTTGTCTCATTTTGCTTGAGTCCACATCTCCAATCTACATACAATCTATATATCAAAACAGGCAATATTCTTTCATTAAAAATTGGGTGCATTGACATTTTACTTTCCAAGTTTTGTGGAAAAGTATAATGTAAAAAAAATAATCAAGGTTTCAATCTAATCAGAAAGAAACCTAATTCAGCTGTAATAAAATAAGAACACAAAAATGTATATAATTACTAAACATTAATAAATTATTATTTGAAATATACGAAACATGCTATATAAAACCTCCAAATTTTACAACAGAACGATAAAAATTTTCTTGAAGACAAATAATTGAATATTTTACTTTTCCTACTTACGTTAAGAAAACCTGAGGCTAATACTGTCCAAATCGATTTTTGAAAAAGTTGAAATTTCAAAAAATCGATTTTCGATTTTGATTTCAAAATCTATTTTCGATTTTCGGTTTTCAATTTTCAAAATTGATTTTTAGTTTTCTGTTTCCAAAATCAACTTTCTGTTTGGGTTTCCAAAATCGGCTTTTAGTTTTTATAATCGGAATTGGGCTTTTCTTTTTTTCTACTTTTAAGATGTAAATTCGTGTTAGAATACTGATATCTGAATATGATCTGTTTGAAATTCATACTTGATGTAGAAAAGGAACCATTTTGAAAACAAGAAACTATAATTTTCACAACGAGAAAATGTTTCAATGTTTCATGTTTTCCAATGTGTAACTAGTTTTTCTAAAGGAAGAATTGTAGTTTATGGCAAACACGATACCATTACAAAGAGGAAAACAAATGAAACTCACTTAAGCAAACCATCCAGTAGAAAACCTATTGTGGATATTCAAAAAAGAAGACAGTAACTAGAATGCAAAATAAACTGTGTTTGCTATTCTGGAAGAAAGAATAAATAGTAAAAAGTATGTCGGTTACTGAATATTAATGGACAGTATATAAGTTTGTTTTGTTCCTTCATGCGTATATTATAGATACAGAGTACAGTGTTATGGTTTTCGATAGGTATAATCTTTCTTGTTGCTTATTGTAATATTTTCAAGAGAGAGAGAAAAAATACCATAATGTTTATGATTTCTTTAGTGGTAACTTGCCTACTTATCATTGTGCTGTCTGATTATTTCTTCCACAGTTTTGATTCTAATCTATTGAAGAAAAGAAATCAGAAGACTTGTTGAGTGGTAGTTTCTGTTGGTTAGAAAAGATATAAATCAATATTACTTAAAAGAATTTAGCTAAATGAACACAAAACTGACATTTTGATCTTCAACAGCGTCATTTCAAAATTTTGTTCGTGGACGACAAAATTGTACACCGATATAAGAGTTTTAAGTTTCTTTATATGTAAATGAAAATGAAATCTTTGAGTTTTACGTCCCACGATTATGCCGGTTAGGCTAAAGGAGACGGTGATAATGAGAAATGAGTGAAATGGTGGAATGAAGAAAGTGGGAGGAAACGGGAGAACCCCGAGAAAACCCACGAGAACGGTGTTTGTCCACCACAAAGTCCACACGGCGCGAGCTGGGATCGAACCAGGGACCCCAAGCACAGGAGGTGAACGCTCTACCACTGAGCCACCGCGCCCCCCACTTCTTTATATGTGTTGGTGCGTGGTTCGAACCCTAGCCAAATATGTTTGTGGTGGACAACATCATGTCCATGGGTTTTCTTGGGGGTACTCCCGTTTCCTCCCAGGTTCCGGTTTCAAACCCTACTCCCACCTAGTGAACTTTGTGGTGGACAAACACTGTGTGCGTGGGTTTTCTCCGGGTTCTCCCGTTTCCTCCCACTTTCTTCATTCCACCATTTCATTCATCCCTCATCATCACCGTCTCTTTCAGCCTAGCCGGCATATCCGTGGGACGTAAAACTCAAAGATTTCAGTTTTTCCGTTTCCTCCCACATTATCATTCCAACAATTTTTCCATCATCAATCACCAAAATTCTTATTTAGTTGCAATAATAATAATAATAATAATTATTATTATTATTATTATTATTATTATTATAATTATTATTAGTAGTAGTAGTATAGTAGTATTGAGTTGAATTTCAGTTTAGCGACCCTTTCAGCAGCGAGGCTACTGATTAACGTGGAATCTGAACAACATGAGCTCCCGCCGGGAATCGAACCCGGGTCACCCGCGCGAAGGGCGCGTACGCAAACCACTTATCCACGGAGGTATTATATTATTATTATTATTATTATTATTATTATTATTATTATTATTATTATTATTATTATTATTATTATTATTATTATTATTATTATTATTATTAAACTCAAAGTTTGAGCAAAGCATCAAACCATCCTGTAAATAAATTTTCTATATTTGCTATTTTCATTAAACTATTTAAGATTAGATTGAAGTCACTCAACCCCTTTAGAAGACAGAAACAACGAAAAACCGAAAATAAAAAAAAAATGGAGCTCCTTTCCTTGGCTCTAGCTCTGACCTAACATTAGGGGCTATTCCGTACCAGTCTTCGTAAACTTCTGCGTGCAGCAACGCAACGCAAAAAAATGAAGAAAGTCATTATAACTACGTATGTCGTACGTATACGTACGATGTCGATTACCGCATACCAAAACACAAAGTTCGGGTCGCGTTGAAGCAAACCGTTATGGAATGTATCCGTAAGTATATTTTATTAGAATTCAATATATTAAAATGTGAAGATGTTAAAATTTCCCTTTCCCTGAAGATGTTAAGAGTGAAATAATGTTAAAATTTCTATTTTCTTATTTTCGAAATTGATATAATTCCTTTGCATAGAATGAAATTAGAAAATATAAGATTAAGGATGCCATACCGTAACAGTTTGCATCAATGTAACTTAAATTTTTGGTTTAATTTGCGCTACTCGCGATAGCACCTTTAATTGCTTGTTGTACCTTTTGCGTTTATTCCGATTCGAAAAGATTGTGAAGACTGTTATGGAATAAGCCCAGGGCACTGTTTGAAAAAACTGGAAATACCAAGGGCATACTGAAAGTCGTGAGTAACATTTTTTTAACTACCGTAATCTTTATTTGTAAGTGAAATTAAATATATCCTCTCAATCTACAGACCTTTCTTTCAATTTTCCACATAGTCTCCGTTTCTTTTTCACATTTTCCACATCGTTCTGCAAATTTGAAAATACCCTTGTGATAGAATTCCGTTCCGGCTGCCCGTAGACACTGACACACTGCTTTCCGAATATCCTCCAATGTCTCTTAGAGATGACCTTGCATCTGTTCTTTTACAAAACCGAAAAGATGGTAGTCGGAGGGTGTCATGTCAGGGCTGTAGGGAAGATGTGGAAGTGTTTCTCACCCAAATCTCCTGATCTGTTCCGTAGTGGCAAGTGCAGAATGAGAACGAAAATTATCCTGTTGAAGGATTATTTTCTTTCCAGGACGTTTATCACACAAGGCACGACGGACCTTCAGAAGTGTCTCGATGTAGAAGGTAGATTTTACGGTCTGTCAATCTTCAAGAAAGTCAACCAGAATGCCATCCTGTGTATCGCAGAAGACGCTACCCATTACTTTCCCTATCAATTGCACTGTCTTCGCTTTCTTCTTCGGTGGCGAATTCAATTGATGCCATTCCATACACCATGTCGATTTGTTTCAGGTTCATTATGATGGAATCAGCTTTCATCTCCAGTTAAGTCATCACCCTCATGTCGAAATCTCTGAAAAAGGGTTTGGCCAATAGTTAGTCTCTGACGTTTGTAGCAGAGATGGAGTGGGTCAGTGGGTCGGTGGGTCAGTGGGTCAAATGGGTCAAGTTTTCTGAATGGGTCGTGGGTCGTGGGTCAACACCATGTGACCTACTGTGACCCACCACCCACCGTAACCCACTGCGACCCACCACCCACTGTGACCCACTGCAACCCACCACTCACCATGACCCACTGTGACCCACCATCCACCGTGATCCACTGCGACCCACCACCCACCATGACCCACTGCGACCCACCACCCACCGTGATCCACTGCGACCCACCGACTCAGTATGATCTACCGACCGTCTTTGCTCACTTCATTGCAGACAGTATCTTCTGAAGACTTTAAATTTCTCTCCGTTTTACTTTCAACACCTTCATTTCCCTTCCTTTTCCACTTGTTTCTGTCTACTTACCTGAGGTGAGTATATCTAACCAAGTGAAAAAAGAACTTCAGGCACTTTTGGATATTGATATTTTTAATAGTAATAATAGCAATAGGACTTACACTACAACTTGGCTTTCGAGACCTGTGAGTTTTTAGAGCTAACTACTGAAAAAAATACATTTGTGAATCACTGTAATATATAAATTATTATATAAAAATTGAAAGTAGCTATGTGTGCCTGATCATCAAATGAAATTACTTTTGGTATATAGTTAGGCCTTAATCCAAATTGGGTTGTTATATAGCTTTTATTATAATGCATAATATCCTAAGGGGGTAGTGAAGATCCGAATTTTTACGAAGAAAAAAAAATGAGTATCTCGCAAGCCATTAAACTTACGGAGCTGAAATTCAGTGTATTAACTCTTTATTGAAAACAAACAGAATGTGTCCTAGCATTTTTCTAAATTCTCCTTTATGTGGGGGGGGGGCACTTTCTATATATGGAAAATTGGTAGTGAGTTGGTTTGTAAAAATGATCGAAAACGATCGATGTTATTTAAGAAAAAAATCAGAAACAAAAAACACAGTGCTTCGCTTCATATATCCATTGCTTTCTGCTATAATAATTGCTGAAGATTATGTTTATTATATGGAGCGCTTACAGCACAGGCCAATCAACCCATAAAGCTGTGAGAAAAATAGGCATAAAATTTGTACTGTAAGCTTAATTACACGGAAATTTTGAAGTTTGGATTGTACGCATAATTTATGGAAAATTTTACACTCTTTTTTTATTTCCTTTACGTTGGTCTACTTACTTTGATTTGGAACTTTCAAATTTCATCCTTTTTTCCACTGAAAAGTATTGATAATTCAACAAGGAAATTATTATACAACGATAATTTAATTGAAATTTATCGTAATTTGACACATGGCAAACAGCAGTGTGGTAATTGAAGTTGAAGCAGGAGGGAAATCCCCATTTACCTCTGAACACTTTCCAGGAACCTCGTTCCCTTTCGCTTTCTAGACGGGGGAGGGAACTTGGTAATGGTATCAAACCTTCATGTGTAATTACAAAAATTAAATTCATAAACAAATAAGAAATCATCAGTTTATCAGGCTTTAATTGATAATTTATTCACAATATTCCCTATCAAAGGCGTGGTAGATGAAGTTTCTTTTCTACATGGGTCGACATTGCCAACTGACATGGTCGATATGGAAAAGATTTTGTATGGTGATAGAGAGATGATACTTCTTGCTGAGTATTTCAAACCTGACAAAGAAAAATCGTTATCAGACTTAAGTCTAACAAGTAGATTGTCGATGAGAAGTTGCAGAAATCGGGTAGAAGTATTATCAATTTTCACAACAGAGTGCGAACGGGGATTTCCTCTTATGAATTTACAGATGACTGATATTAGAAATAGCCTAAGTGCTCAAACATTGTCTAACTTGTTGTTCATCAATGTTAATGGCCCACCGCTAGACATGCTCAAAGTAGACGAGCTAGTTATTTCTTGGCTGAATGATGGACATCATTCCACTGCGGATGATTTACCGCCAAAAAGTTACCAACAGGAAATAAATCCGATTTCAGATTTGTTTTAAGGTGGAAAATTACGAGTTATGCAAAAAGTATACTTGTATTACTAATGGTTTATTTGTGTTATTCAACTTTGTACCTAATTTTTAGTAAGTCTCTTCTTTGCTTTAGATAAACTACTTTGAATAAATATTCATAATAATTACAATTATGCATATTTGTAAGTTAAATTTAACGTGGTGTTTTAGTGATTACACAAATTACAATTATGAGCATACTTTATGGAAATGCTCTCACATAGGGTACCCGAGCACCTTTATACCCTATGAACAACTGATTTTTCAAGTCTTTTGTGAGAAAAATACTGTGAACTGAAAAACCATAACCTTTTCCATATTGTACAGGGGTATTTTCCTACGAATAGAAGTTTCTTTTGGAATGCGTTCAGAAATTAACACTTGCAAGAATACTCTCTTAGTACAAGTATATTTTACGCACACACTAATTTCCCACCACCTCGAACTGTTTCAATTTCCTCACTGACCAACACTTTACAATTTTATATCGTAAATGTCAGATCTACTGTTATTGTAACAGAGTGGTGTTTGAGCGATTGACTAGAAATTCAAACTCCGATTAGTGACAATTTCAGTCTTGTTTTATTACAAGTGCAAACTCTTTAGTCAGTTCAGAAGAGTCCGTGGATCGTGTTCAGAGTTGATGAAGGTGGATTTTGGTGAGTCAGAGTAGGTCAAAGTGGATGAGAGTGGTTCATGGTGGGTGGTGGGTCAAAGTGGGTCACCGTGGGTGGTGGGTCACAGTGGGTCACCGTGGGTGGTGGGCCATGGTGGGTCATAGTGGGTCATGGTGGTGATGGGTCAGAGTGGGTCACGGTGGGTGGTGGGTCATGGTGGGTCGTGAGTCAGAGTGGGTCATGGTGGGTGGTGAGTCAGTGGGTCGTGGGTCAAGTTTTCATTGACCCACGCCAACTCTGGTTTGTAGTCCTCAGTTAATAATCGTGGAACCCAACAGACACAAACCTTCTGATAACGTAAGCTGTGAATCATTTCTTGCACCGCACTATGTCCATCACCAAGTTTTGCAGTGATTTCATACACAGTGACACACCTATCTCCCCTAATCAGTTCATCAACCCTTTCGTTGTTGCGTTCCTTGGAGGCAGTTCGAGGGCTCCCACTGCGAGATTCATCTTCGATAGTCGTGTTTCCATCCTTAAAATGTTTCATTCACCTCCTAACACTGCTGGCACTCATGCACACATCTCCATAGGCAAGCTGCAATCTGCGGCGAATTTCAGAAACAGATTGGTCCTCTTTAACAAGGAATACAATCACAGCACACTGTCAAAACGAAACATCGCTGCCCGCCATTTTGGAAATCCAGCCTGTGGGCACGTGCTAGCAACAAACATCATGAACGTCTGGAAAGAAAGAAAGATAAGGTCTGTAGATTGAGATGATATACTTGGTTTCACTTACAACTAAAGATTACAGTTGTGAAAACATGTTGCTCACGACTTTCAGTATGCTCCTCGTAAAAGGAAATTGTACGCCAGTTTCTATCAAAATTTTGATTAATTTGTTAACTCCTGAAACGGTTGAACAGTTAGGAAAAGAAAAGGAAAACCTCAATGTCCCTAAACAACACGAAGCAGTTGTGTACACTTTCAGGAATTAAGGAAGGTTTTCAAATGCGCGAGTTGCCACAGTTCCAACAACAAAAAAGATAACACATATTTCGAACACCGCAGCACATCGTAGTTTTACATACTAGAAAAGAACTGTTGTGAGAAAGTCATCGACATATTTGTTTCATAGTACACATGAAGATGCATTTAGAAATCACGTAATTCGTACGAAAATTGTTGTGCGGATGGCAGCTCTTTTGTTCTTATTATAGCCCGCGTTAACATGGGGCTGAATCTGGCATCAGCTTAAGCTGCTTACGCAAAACGTAGTGTATACATACTAAATTCATGACCTGACCACACTGCCCAACCAGACAACAATTTTGTAGTATTGGCGGCATATCTGTCTCTTTTTATACACTTTCTTGTCAGCTCGGCATCAAAAAGGAATATTACCTGCAACTTCCTGTAGAGATAACAAAATAAGTCTTACGTGTCTTATACACCGGAATACAGGTATGCTTATGAACAAAAATATTTAAATTAACCCTTTACATTAGTTATACATATATTAATAAAAATATTAAGTAGTTGCAAGGTTCCCGCTCTTGGGATGGTCTGTTAGCTAAACTAGCTTTAGATTTCTAGAGTTAACTAAAATTGGTAAGTACAGACAGGAATAGGGCATTATACACAATTAGAGCTTTCCCGATTTTAAAATAGCCTTTATGTTAAATCTTGACTTTAAATTTGGTTTTAACATCTTTTTACTTTAACATTTTTTTAATATCCAGGCTTGTTATCATAGATAAAGGGCACCCCAAACTAATTTCAAATTTTAAAAAAATTATATTTTCTATATAATGGTTTTGAAATGACAGACCTGGAATATTAACACAACTTTACTTTCACGCATCGAACAAACAAGGGACATTATTCCATAGGAAGTAGTAATGAGTTCATCCTATTCTAATAGTTTACACCCGAAATTGGATTTCGATGCGACAGCTGATTGAATCAATGGTCAAAAGTTGTGCAAACTTTTCTGATTATTGGATTGGTCATCAGCCTTTCATGATTATTCCATTTGCTACTCCTCTAACGAACTGTTGAAATATCTCAACTTTGTGTCCATGTCAGGTGAAGGAGGCATTCTCTTATTAAGTGCATTTTCCCATATAGCCAGTAGATATTGCGACTGATGAAACCATTGTAAAATGACAGTTGACATACTGAGGGCAGAAATGAATTTTCGATTCGAAGGACAAAAGGAATGTTGAAATGTTCTCACCAAATATATTCCAACAAGACGTTTAATTTTGATACTCGCAAAGAGAAGAAAAAATAGTCAATTATATATATATATATATATATATATATATATATATATATATATATATATATATATATATATATATATATATATATATATATTTGGGAAAGTATATGGTACAAATTAATTTATTATTGAGAATACATTTCTACTGAAACTTCCCTCTCAACAGCAATTTGAGTGAAGATTGAAATTATTTTTTTAACGCATAACGATCCTGTTGTATATACACTAAAGAAACCTTATTGATGGATGGAAGAAAATTATTATGAAATAATTAGTTGAATAAAAAAGTTGGAAAACACCGAGAAAATCGACATATGCAATGTTCTCTATCAGAAACTCACAAAAGATAGAATCAATCCTGTGTTTTTCGCCGGTATGCAATATCTACATTCTGAAGGACAGGGATTAATACGAGGAGAAGTCAAAAAGTAAAGAGACTTGCAATGTCCCGCACTAGGGTTTGATAACACTGCTAGTGTCCAGCGCTGAATTAGTGTCGTCTGCGATATTTCTATGCAACGTATTACTCTTATTCCCGCGTTAGTCGTTGCAGTATAGCAGACCGTTAAACATGGCAGCTCCATTTTCGATCTGTACCAAGGAGGAAATGAGGGCAGTGATTCCCTTTTTGTTTGCGGAAGGCGTTAAATTTACGGAAATTATTCGTCGAATGCAAGTGCAGTATGGTGACAGCTGTTTATAGCGAAGCAAGATCTACGAATGGATAGAGCGTTTCAAACAAGGAAGAACTTGTGACGAGGAAATATCGGGCAGGCCATCGCCATCAAAGACTGAGGGCAATTTGAAAGTCATTTAGGTTATGGTGAGGGGAAATAGACGAATCACAGTGGTCGAAATCGCCAATACTTTACATATCAGTTACGGTTCAGCGTATTCCATCTTACACGACAGGCTAAGTCGGTGCAAAATTGGCTACAGGTGCAACCGAAAACCCTTTTTTTTTATTTTTCGACGAAATCAAAAAACTTGTGGAACGTTAGGAAAAGTTCCTTGAAATGCAGGGAGATTATGTAGAAAAATAACGTGTGTTCCAGTTTTCTGTCATTAGAATAAAGTACCTTTTGTAGGAAGTCCGTTTACTTTTTGACTTCTCCTCGTATTAACTTGGACTCCAAACCACGACCGGACCTTGAATCCTCTTATCAACTAGGCCTGTATCTTGAAAAAATGAAATGAAATCTTTGAGTTTTACGTCCCACGGTTATGCCGATTAGGCTAAAGGAGACGGTGATAATGAGAAATGAATGAAATGGTGGAATGAAGAAAGTGGGAGGAAACGGGAGAACCCCGAGAAAACCCACGCACACAGTGTTTGTCCACCACAAAGTTCACTTGGCGGGGGCTGGGATCGAACCCGGGACCCCAAGCACCAGAGGTGAACGCTCTACCACTGAGCCACCGCGGCGCCAGCCTGTATCTTGAGATATGATTTTATTTTTAAATGAAGAAACCTGTAAAAATCTTACGTTTATAAATTTGACATGGGTATATTGAACGGTATAAATGTTAGGCTTGTGTAAATACATCGAGACAAGGCGCTAGGTTTTAAAAACTAGTCGCCATGGTACCTGTATCCACTGAAATCTCGAATTCGACTTTTTTTTCACGATTACCACACTTTGTTTTCATCCCTCGTTGCTCGATATTAAGGTATAATTAGGACTTGAATGATAATTTTCTTAATTGTATTTTGTTTAACCTCATTAGCATTCAATTAATTTAAATTGTAATATCAACCACTTATTGAGTAAACATTGGTTTAAATCAATTCATTTCCAGAGATGAATAATTTAGTTATTTCTGAAACGCAATAACTAAATAAAATAATATTAGTGTTCATTTTTGCTTCAATTATTTCATTTAAAATCTCAAAGTGATTTGTTAAGTCTTTCATTAACAATATAATTTTTAACAATCATTGATTACGACGAAAATCCATCTTTTTTTTAAAAAAAAATAATCGATTACTTTGACATTTTGGCGGAGAATATTTTTCATCCAAATAACTTGGAATACTTTACTTATAAATCAATATGTTAACTTGTCTACATTTTCTTCAGTACATCAATATACAGGGTAATTACAAATATTCCTAATTACCTACCTATCCAAGTAAAGTAATCTAGCCGGTAATCTCTGAATTCGCGGGTAGGAAATTCTGCGAACATAAGATATAGTAAAACCATTACTTTAACTCAGTTATATCTGGGCTTTGTAGCATAGTGACTAGCGAACTGCTATGAGTTTAAAATTACAACTTATTATTTCTCTAATTTTAATTTTTAAATTTTATCATACATGTAATCAATATATTTCTCCATAATTCCAGTAAGTGTATATTTTTCAGAATCTGAATAAAAGAATTCAAACTTGAGTGACCTTTGATCTGTTGTGACACTAATGCCGTTTTTATTTGGCTTAAGCTAAACTTTCAATAGCTCCTTTATCTACGTATTCTATAGCACTTTTTTTTATTGAATTGACATTATTAAGCCAGCCATTGAAATATTTATTTCAATATAGGTTATCATTTCCAAATAAATAAATTTATTGTCATACAACTCAAGTAAGTCAATAATTGCCAGTTATATCGAAATAGCAAATTTAAGTTTTGTGACCTTTGACTACATGTGATACAATTATATTTTGTTTTGGTATAAAATTAAAATTTCGATAGGATCTTTATCTGTGTTCAGTTTAACCCAATCCAATCGATATTTTTTTTTAATTCAGTCAATTGTTGAAACTATCAGAATACCAAAACAATTATGGGTAGTTTGCTAGGAACACAGTCCAACACTTACTACTTTCTAGTTGTTGTATTCCTTCATATCAGAATTAATGCCTACATACCAAGTTTTGACTCGAAATATCGTTATCACTGTCATTTCACAATATAAAGTCCAAATTTCTTAAGGCAAAAACAATCCCATTTTTTTTATTCTTGACCCTATCGTTCATCAGTTCCTCGTGTTCGTGACATCTATTTAGTGTCAAACAAATTTATAATCCTTTTTATGTAGTTCCACCAAATTTCTATATGGTTCACTGTTTCAGGTAGTGCAAAATTGAATCTTACTCACGATTTTTGGATCAGTTTGTATACATCTATAAATGCCAAAAGCTATATTTTAACCCTCTTTCATGCAAAGTACCGTTCGTTAATGTTATTATGTATGCTGTTTTATCGTTTCTATTATAGCTATTTAGAGAAAAACTCACAACATTATTTTCTCTTTGCTAGGAATATCCAACAAAATGATATTTTAAGGTATTAGTTAATGAAAACGACAAAGTGAGATAGTAAAAAATATCAAAGGGAGAGAGATTAGTACTAATGTTCAATATATGTGCATTACTTTGTACTAAATGTGGTATATGGTAATGGTATAATGAGACTATACTTTTACGTACAGTTGAACAATGCAACATTTAATATGAAAAATGTAATAATTCTGTTATGTAATGGGCTCATAGAAAAGGGGTTGAATAGACTATTAATAAAAATTGGATAAAAAACCAAAATGGACGTTACAACCAGGTATATCAATAAAATATCATTCTGTGGCTGCAAATATATATACTTCTTTTTTTTAGAAACAAAAAAGCGATTGCCTTAATGGGCTAGCTTAACGTTACAATATGAAATCTGCGCAAGCGTATCACGAAGGCATTTAACAAAAGATGATATAAAACATGTATCATATAATGCAGTAGCGTAGCCAGGATGTGTGTTTGGGGGGAGGGCAAGTGCTGTTATAGGTACATATAGAAAAAGTACAAACAAAAAAATGTATAAACATAAAAACATATTTAAAAAATTACAAACATCAAAGTACCAAAGTACATTGTCGAACCTCTTTGGGGAGGCGGCCCCTCTGGCCCCCCTTCCCTACGCCACTGATATAATGCATAAAATATGAATTTTTGACTATACTTTTACTTTTATAGCACTCATAAAGCATACTTATATCCGACGGGTACCAACACCCGCCAAGTGAGCTTTGTGGTGAACAAATATCATGTGCATAAGTGTTTTCGAGGTTCTCCTATTTTATCATTCTACCAATATTATTCATTACATCATCACTGTCCCCCTTAAACTCGGTGCATAATCATGGGACGTAAAACTCCAAAAAATCTAGGAATGTCTAAGACTGGAGGATTTTCAAATTAAGCTTAGAGATTAGATACACAATTTTGACTTCGTAGCAGAAATGACGTAGAGCCGAGCCGAAAATGCATGCAAACCCCCAAAATGATATATATGCTACATAAATAATGGATTACACGTTATCAATTCTTTTCTGTGTGAAGAAGGCGAGGTTACTATCGCCCACAACTGTCTCTGGTTATCCAAAAACTACCCAATATTATCAATATATGGAAAAAATGAATTGATTTTCTCAACACTAGGTATTAAAACATGTTCAGACTATGGTGAGTGTGTTAGAGCTTTGTTTCAAAGCTACAACCGCATGGAAACTGAGGTGCCCAATTTATATGCGAACATTCGCATATATGTTTAAAATATTGAAAATATTACACGTATCAATATTTCCACGATTACAACTAGCACATTTCCTTGCCACAAACTGGTACTTCTCTGAAAATATCGAAAATATATTTATGTGATGATAAGCAAACTGGAAGCTAAGGGAAGTATGCTGAAAAATCTATTTCATTTGTATGTTTACTTTCTTGATCAGCACGAAAGCTATACAGGACGATGCTAGAGTATGAAGTGGCATCTGAAGTACAGTAGTGCGTTGGAAGCTCTCCAGTGGGAATCAAACCAAGAATCTTGAAGTTAAGAGGTACCCTTTCTCTCCACTAGACTAAAGAGCAGTGGCGGCCGGTGGATTGTGGTTTCGGGTGTTGCAGTACGAGTGATAAGAGACAGAAGATATAAAGTTGACTCATTGACTAATCAGCATAACTTTAGATGCAAATGCTATGTGACATGTTAAATTAAATAAAATTCTGTTTTAAAAAATAAAAAATGCAGAACATTTTATCCGATTAATCACCTTAATTAATTAGTAAGTTCATTCTCCTCTCTTTGATTGGAGCAAATCTGCCTAATACATGCTGGTTGAACTCTGGTATTCTTATTGTCAGGTCTTTTTCGATGGAAAGCATAACCAATGGGGATAACCTTTCTTGGGACATTCATTCCTTGAAAGTGTCAATTCTTTCTCATGTGGAAAAAAACTTTTCGTCTTTTGCTGACGCCATAGGTACTGTTAATATTAATTTCAAAGCTTTGTAGATTTACTAAATATTTTTTCTAGATTATTGCGAACGATTCATTCTAGCAAACTCAGTCCTTGACAGTGATCCGAATTCCTCTTCAGCGTTGACTGAAGAGAGTTCGTAGCAGAGATTAGTGTTATAAAAAAGTGTACATTGAACACACTTTATTCACAGTTTATCCAGGAAAATTTAAAATAAATTGAGGAAATGTATCTGGTGCAAACAACACTACTGCATAAGATATCCTGTAAATTTAAACTGGATTTTTTTTTTCGAACACTCTCCTGAATTGCCCTTTGCTTGTTTTGTCTAAGTCTTAATTGCAAATTTTTCCTCAGTTGCAAGCTGGTCAATGTTTTTTGTAAGTTATTTACAGAAGTCATGGTATACAATTCATTCAGAATTTCTAGGTTATTTACAGAATTAAAGCACACACAATAAAATTAAATCTAATAATTAAAAACCAAAACAGCCGATACAAAAGAGGTACTGGTAGACCTATATGAATTCCGAATGTCACATATTCATACATCAACACACACAAATGTGCGTAAAAGAATAAACTACATTCCAAATCATCCGTCTTGGTTGTTACGCAATGCACGATGAACACAATATACTTCCACATGAGGCGAAACAATGCTTACCAATATGATATGTTCTGGAAAGGAAACCTCGAAACCCGCCAGATGTAGAATCAGCATGTAACAGAAGCCAAAAAAATCAAAGAACATCAAAACAAACAGCACTGCCAGTTCTACACCCAGAAATGTTAGCTGGGAGGGGTCCAAAGTATTTGAGGGAGGTGCAATACGTCTACATAATATGGAACCTGTCTTATACTGCACCCGAAAAGACGATAAGTAATTCTTACTTACTGTCACCTATATTTTTAGAAAAAATGATAGAACGATTATTTTTATAAGAAAAGAAGAGTATATGATGAGGCGTAAAATAAAATATTTAGCCTACATCAATCGTTTCTGTGTTACAAAAGTATAGTTTATTAAGAAAGTCTACAAATGTTAGTCAAGTTTCGAAATTTTTGGGAGGTCCGGACCCGGTGGACCCCCTCGTGGCTACGCCCCTGAGCATTGCTAACTAGTCCCAAATTCAATGTGGCGTTCCCCATCATACAGTTTTATGTGGAAATTACCAAGAGTATAAAATATACTAATTTTATGAAATATGTTTATACTAAAATACTGTCCACCGAGGGGGGGGGGGAGCGATTCTACAGACTGACTTATTAATATTTGATTCACAAATTACTGTAGAAGAAGCCTTCATTATCAATATAAGCTAAGAATTAACTTGTAAATGCGGGTCTACTTTCATTTGTTTTCTCCTCTACTAGATATTTTCTTTCTTATTTTGTAATTTTGCTATCACTTTTTTTTTAATTGTCATTATATTGATTTGCTTCAGTATGGTCCCGTAATTTAAAAATATGAATGCATAGAAACAAATTCCATTTGTTAATTGCTAGTGAAAGAAAATTCAGAAATCTTATTTAGCGTGAAAAACCTTCTCGTTCACTGGAAATCGTGCTGTGTTGCAGAAGCACTGCAACGACCAGTCCCTTTAACTTCTGAGATAGGGGAAAGGAGACTTAACATTTGCTCCAATTGCCGCGCTGAAGGAATCTGGTCGTTGTATGCTCGCTGCAACACAATGTAAATTAGAGACTCTGTGACGGGTTATTTTTCGCTTTTTAAAATGGATTAACGGAACGGACAGTTACAGAAGTAAAAAATATGTTATTTAAAGTGTATATATGCAAGTATTAAAAAGTATTTTTTCTGTTCTTTACTACTATTGATAATAATATTTTTTCTTGAAATACTTTGGTCGTTGCGCAACGCTGCAACACTAACATTAGCCGCCACTGCTAAAGAGTAGGGTACAAAGAATCGTGTGAAAAAGAAATTGCTGTCAAGGGATTCTGCCAGATAGCGCAGGTTTAGCTGGATGTTGTGTGGTTAATGCACCCACTCCTAATGCATTTGTTTCTGACTTCCAAATCATAGTTTCTTAATTCAACTGGACTTCCAATTACTTCACAATCAGTGACGAATCTAGGAGGCAACCCGGAAAGAATTCCGCATTTTACACAACCCCATGGGGAATATCTCTAATTGTTTACAACATGGTTTATCAGTATTTTTCCGCAGTACATCTTTCACCTCCTACGTAACGAAATCCCCCCCCCCGAAGGAAATATTATGAAATCATCACTAATCACAACACTGGTTCAGTACCAAAATATATGCTGTCCCACCGAGAATCAAACACGGGACCAAGTTCCCCAAAGTCATTTGGGATCACCATTCTCCGATAGAAACAAAACACGTTCTTTTGCATTATTTCCTGGAGTATATTTCATACAGACGTAACATATTACTGTTTCTCTCATGCAAGGCCATTAACTATCAATCCAAACCGGAATACTCATTTCAGCAATCCCCTAAACAGTCATATATATCCGCGTACAACACAACAAATTTGAAATGGACTGTCGTGTAAACCACACGTGAACTACCGAAGCTATTTCATCTGCTCTGCTACATAACAACATAATGTTCCGTTCGTACTACGAGAAATCATGATGGCGTAATGCACCTCGGAAATGTAAACCCCTACCGCGAATATTTGACTTATCTCAACTCTGAAATTAATAGATAACACTTACGATGAACGCTGGAATGGTGACAATCGTTAATTAACATGTTCAGAGGTTTCGAATTTCCCATAGCGTTCCTTGATTTACGAATTTCATAGACGCATATCCTCGATTGGATGTAGGAAGGGTGCGAGTTTTGTGTAGATTAAAGGCGATAGCGTCCAGAGAAAGGGAACTCTCTTGAAGGGGAAATACTCAGATGCGCTTCTTAAACAACTTAGGTAAACCTAGAGTCATTTCTTTAAATTTATCAGAACGTATATGCGTAGGAAAGAGTTTTGTTGTTATTGTTGTTGTCGTTGTGTTGTATATTGGCTCTTAACTAGACACTGTGAATCCTAATATGCATCAGGCGCCTTTGTTCAAGTATTTTCTATCCACTAAGTATTCTCAATTTTGAGATATAACCACGCAATTAGAATGAAACTGTAAATGTCAGACTTTTAATGCGGGTTTATGACAGTTGGATGGAAAGAAGACATACCTACTCCAAACTTTCCAGACCTTTGAACCTCCGCTTGCTTTAGTGGCTAGCATGCTTGACTTCGATGTGCATGGTACCGGGTTCAATTCGCGGTGGAGACACAGTTGAAAGACCAAAGTGGTTCGGATTCCACTATAATCAGTAGGTCCACGTCTCCTTTAGCCTAGCAGGCATAACCGTGGGACGTTAACCTAATCAAACCAAATTTTCAGACTTTTTTTCCATTAATGTTGATGTGAATAGACCAACTCGAATTCACTTTTTCTAACATAGAAAGAATCTACTTACTTTCAAATTATTAACAAAATAAACTCTGCTAAAGACAGTAAAGAGGATCACATGGTTCCTTGTATGGAATAACCACTTTCCCATATATCATTTTATTATATGCAACCAAGATTTCTTCACTACTGTGCAGGTTGTTCACAAGCTAGGAAATGTTATATATTTTATCCATGTCACAGATGGGGATGGTTACAGTTAAAGTCACCGTTACCCTGAATATGTAAACTGGTTGACTTCATTAACAAACTCAAAAGAGATAATTACTCTAGCTGTGTTGCAAATAAAACAAAAATCAAAAATTCGCTTTCGTAAAAAGTGATCGTACAAAGTAACAGGCATAAGTAGAAATCCTGTAAGTCCAACTACTTGATCCTAATGGTGTGATTGTACACTTTTTCTGAAGACTGTGCTTGTTATCGGGATTACATTAACATTTTCTCTGTTACATCTTAAATGGTATATTTCGGTTACTTGATTGGCAATAACTATGAATTCTTAGCATTCCTAGTGAGCGATAATTTAGTCTTTCTTCGATTTACCCGCAGCGTTTTTTTTTAAAGATAAATACCTGTAATGAGAAAATAGCATAATGAAAACTATCAATTACTCTAAATCAAGTCGAGGCACATTGAAACTTATAAAAGTCAAGCGAATTAGTTATTTACAAAACTAACATAAAATAGTTTCACATACGCCAGTAATGATCGCATCTTATTAAAAATTGACAATTAAATTGAACGGAGTTTTTAATTTAACGCCCCTCGTATATGTCATTTAGGCTAAAGGATACATTATTAATGAAGGTGACTGATTATGAGAGGAGATGATAGAATTGAAGCGAGACGAGTTTTGTTGTTTTTCTCTACGTCTGGTCTTGTTACAGCTGTTCTGGACGCTCAGTTTGGAACCACGTGGTGCTGATTTCTCAATTCGCGATGCTATCACACATGACACAGAGTGGTATGTGTAATCAGTTGACACTCGTATATTCAGCTATGTCTGCCACACTTAGGACTGCTACCACTTCTCCTTCTCGATATTGCATTTTTAATGTCCGGCAGTATATTTACGCTTTAGTATCGATTCAAGAGTAACCGTTAGTTATTATAAATATATGTAAGATACTCAATATTTGAAATGGACTAGTATTATTACAGGAAAGGACTGTAATCTAAGTTGTATCACCTGTTGTATATTTAGATTACAGGAGACAACCAACTGATTAGATTCATAACTACATTTTCTAGTAACAGGAAGAAGAGAACTTTGAATTTTGTACTGGTAGAAAAATAAAACTACGCAATTTTAATTCTATTTAGATTAAGAGGAATAATTATAAACAGTATTGATCGAAAAATTAACTTAAACGTTTCTATACTAATAACAGCTAATCAACGTGTTTTTTTTTCTGAAAGATGTTATTACTGAAACAATTACCACAAAGAAAAATTGTTCCACTTTATACAATGATACCATGTTTACCATTTACCAAATGGTAGGTTTACCGTATAATTTGGTTTCTTTATATAAGCACAATGAAACAATATTATTATTATTGCTTATCAACTCTTATTCATTATTAATAACAAACTTTATTAATAGCAAGTGCTTGATATGATTTTTAGGTTGTAAAAATGTAGTTCCTTTTGTTAACAGTAACATAACCCTACAGGTCATTTCTGCATTGATTCTAGAGTGTTGCTTGTAGAGATCTTAGGTTAATGATGTCTTGACGTTTTGTGTTAACAGTGCATATGAAAATGCTATTTGCCATTATGAGACAAATATGAATGATCCATGTTTGTGAATATATCCAACACATTACATAGTCCGAAACTACCTGGTATGAATAGTGGGAAGATTTTAATGACCATTATATTATCCCGGTTGTTACTAATTATAGTAACCTCAGGAAATAACTAACCCCTGAACATGTGTTCTAATGATTTTGCTTTCCATAAAATGTTTAATGACCAAAATATCAGGATGTTCTCATATTTCCTCATCGTTGTACACCTCTCCCACTGTTGTTTGTTTTAGTTCATTGGTAGGAGTTGTTATCAGGTTTCGAAGCTGCAAGATCGGCACGCACAGATAAATGGGGAAACTAACGCTAAGCTACTGGGTTCTTGCCAGGAAAGCGAAGTATCTCTGTTCTGTGTAGTTTCAACAAAAATTAAACAATTTTTCTGCACAGATTCCTACTTTTAAGCATGATAGCATTAAAAATAAGGTCCTTTTAAATAAATAATTTATTTTCAAAACAGAAAAGGGGGATAACAAGGATTACTTGATAATTATATATATATATATATATATATATATATATATGTGTGTGTGTGTGTGTGTACAGTCTCTAGGTTGAATATTACATACCATATAAACAATAAGTAAACTCGAGTCACTTTTACGCCAAACCATATATTCATGAATAATCAGCAGATTAATTAAATTCGCTTTATTGAAAGGATGACTTATCTCATTTAGTAGTGAATGGTTCAAAAGTGTAAGTAAACCTCAAGCGGTTAAATAATTCCAGTTTCTTATTTTCGTAGTTATTACTACGGCACAATTAATTCGTTAACGTCCATAAAATACAACATTTATGTCGCAAAAACCATTAAGCAGAAATGGCAGCAATGCAATGACCATTTAAGTTACTAAACACAAATGCTGCCTGTGTGTATAATTAAAATGGACAACACAATTCGATATAATCTAATACATGGTTCGCTACCTATATTCCTGTTTTCGCTTTTCCCAAGAATTATTATAAACTGAAAACAAAAGGATAGAAACATGAGCTCAGGTGTAAAATTATCGAAAATATTTTAATGTAATTATGTAGTTCTAATAAAGTTACTTTGTACTTTCTACCCACGTTACTTTAGGGTGTAGGATGAATATTGGTTTTATGTTATTTCATAGTGTAAATGAACGCTAACTATGTAGCATTATGTTGCGACACTTCAACGCCAGAGAGAATTACGTTTTCATAAAATTATTGAGCACATAAAAAGTATGATATGGTTAATGATTTATTCATCATAATCACCATCTAATGTTTTATAAATAGGAATTTCATACAAATATAAAAATTCATCTTTTTCTCGATTTACCCCAGATTTATTTTATTTATTTGTCCAATATAATGAATTAGTGTACAATCTCAGTATTCATTAATCGGTACATCTACCTATAAATAAGCAATATTATTACACAAAGTGTATGAAAGGTAAGACGTTATATCTTAATATAATTCATCTAGTTGTCCTTTGAGGACGATAATACAGAAAAATAAATACTTATCACTGATAAAAAGTTCTGAAGCTTATTAAAAGAAGAACATGTCTGCCAAAAATCAGATTTCATCAACATATTAAATTTGCTTTTACTTAATCGTGAACCATTATTTCACTCTCACATTTTTGAATAAGGCACTTTAGAGCTGAACCTTCTTAACAAATCAAGGCTTTAAAACAATCTTGATTTCATAGTCAATGTTATTGTTTGGTATTCTGTGATACTAACCTAAGATTCTGAAGAAGTTTGCTCTATTCGAAAGAGAATAGAAGGAAATGACACTTAAGTAAAAAACTGAGTAATATTTAGGATAGTTTTCGGTTTTTATTTGAAAGTTAGGAATCGTTAAAACAATATTAAGTAGATTTTTTTTTTTTGTAAAAGACCTATATTTTAAATTTTCTGAATATGCTTGATATAATCCAAACTCATTACTTGAGAACCATACTGAAGTACTGATCTGATATGTGAGATTATCAAACACAAAGTTGGATTTATATGAAATTTAGAATACTTGAGCTTTCCTTCATCCATCTGCTGATGTGTTGACGTTGATGAAATCTTCTGTAACTCTCCTGCCAGATAATTCAAAAAAAGACCGTAAAATACAATACTCGCAAAACTATATTGTTATATTAAGTGATCTTTCCCTGTTTCTTTTTTTTTTAAATGAGTAAGATAGAGTGAGTTCTGTTTCCGTCAATTAATATATAAAATGAGAGGATTTAAGTGAGTTTGTGTGCTTCTGAAGTATTTCCCAGTTTTATAATAAAGCTTACTATTTATAGCATTCATTTACAATTGTTTGGATCACATATTATATTCATCACATATTATATTAAGGATTAATTAGGAAATGTTGTTTAGACGTTTTATTAATTAATTAGCTGGATTGCCAATTTTTCGCACGGGGAGAACAGGTTTAACTATAAGAAATATTTAAATTCCCTTCCTCCTTAAAACATTTATTTCAACGAAAATATAATGACAAAAATACAGAAGACACAGCTCAACTTTAGACACAAATACGTATATTAAAACACCCTACCCTCACAGAATACGTCTTTGATATGGTTTAAAACCCCATATTGAACTGGGTATTAATTATCTTCCAAATGTCATTTCAATCGGGTCAGACGTTTTCCCGACGCGGATAATTGTGAATTCGACACAAATCTCAGTCATTTTTTACATTTTATTTTTCACTTTCCCCACACCACCCTCTGCAAAAAGTACTTGGACTTAATCGGCATTGGAGGCGTCAGTATTCATTTCAGCGACCCCAAAACTATGAACTCGACAATAATACCGGTCGTTTCTTATAACTTTTATGTCTACTCTCTCACTCCCCTTAGAAGTGTTCTGGCATCCTCCCACACTGGGGCTGAACTTGGACTTAAAAGGTATTAGGATGCCACCCATTAACCTAAAGACACTTCTAACTAATAAGCTTATCGGTCATTTTCAAATATTTTTATGTCACAATTTTACTCACGAATTTTAAGGATTTGCACACATTTTGGTCGTTTTCGATCACAGTTATGACATCCCTCATACTTCTCATAGGTGCGCTAGAGCTCCTTCGTGGCTAAGCAGTTAGCGTACGCGCCTTTGGCGTCAGAGACTCGAGTTCGATTCCCGGAGGGAGCTCGTGTGGTTGGGATACCACGTTAATCAGTAGGTTCACGTCTCAAATAGCCTCGCTGCTGAACAGCAAGTTGAACTCAAAATCAATTCAACTCATATGTGTGCTAGGAGGTCTTACCACGACAGTACTCTCTTCTAAACTGTAATATGTGTACCAACTTTGGTTAAAATTGCACCTGACGTTTCAGAGTTATAATGGAATACACACACTTACATGCATAGGGTATTTCAAAACACACCGACAACGTTTGGGAGATGATTCCTGACATCAAGATAAGACGAAAAGTATAGACCAACCTGGACGCACAAATGCTTCCTTTCGGAGTTTTAGGCTGCCGAAAACATGAAAAAATGAACTTCAAAGGCCCATACCTGCAAAACTATGGAGCCTATCGTAGTCGGGTCAAGACTTCATTAGGAACTAATATGTGGGTTATCCAAAAATACATGTTTCAGAATCCTAAGGTACTCAAGCAACAATTTTTGGAGAGGGAGTTTGGCTACAATCTTATAATTTGAAGTACTCAGAAACCACCTCTACAAAAATTGTTACGGAAGTACCGTAGGAATCTGAAACATGGATATTTGGATAGGGCCACATACTAGTTCCTAAATAAAGTCTTGACCCGACTACTGTAGGTCCCATAGTTTCGGAGCTATGGACCTTTAAACTTAATTTTTTCATGTTTTCGGCAGCCTATAACTCCGAAAGGAAACATTTGTGCACCGAGGTTGGTCTATACTTTTCGTCTTATCTTGGTGTCAGGAATCACCTCCCAAACGTTGTCAGTGTTGTTTGAAACACCCGATATATATATATATATACAAAGATTAATGTTTTATCAGTTAATATTAATAATGAAAACAACAACCTTGGGAAAGAAAATGGATGGATTTCGTAGCTATAGCAAGAGCCTTTCTCCGAACCAACCCCTAAAATAATCACTATTCTCTTTTGCATATAGATTCATGTGTCACGCAGTATCAGTATTGAAGATGAATAAAAGTCCAAGATCTAAATTATTAATTTATTAATTTATTAATTTTACGTAGAAACGAGTCAGTAGCAATTCAAATAAATCGATTGTGATTTGATTTGAATTGAATTGAATTTAGTCTTCCTTTCAGCACCGAAGCATATGAAACGTGGGCCTATAGCTTAACGTGGAATCCAAACCACATGAACTCCAGCCGGGACTCGAACCCGGTTCCTCTACGCCAAAGGCGCGTACGCTAACCGCTTATCCATAAGAGAGCTCTCAAATAAATCGAAATAGTAATAAAATACCAAGTGAGTGTAAACGTGTCCTTGAGTATGTTAAAGTAAATTTAGGAAATCTATCAACATTCACTCCCCGTTCTTTATCCTATTTAATTACAGCACTTGATACTAACAGAGATGGGTAATTACTGGACAATCAAGATTCGTGCGGTCCTCTAACGTATGTTGTTGCACTTAAAACAGTGGTCCATTTAGCCAAAAGAAAAGAAAAGAAAACTTGATTTTCCTTTGGTGTGGCAGAGTCTATATGCAAAATAGTCTTATAAATGTATTCTCGCTTTGCGACTAACGGGTTAAGGGAAGGGAAAACTGCAAGAGGCTTGGCACGTTCCACGCACCACCTCCTAATGACTCAAACCGTGCTACGTGACAGGCAAGTTGGGATTTGAAACTGGTTACCTGGTCTTGACGTCACGAATGTCGTCCCAACTGGAGAACAAGTGAGCATCAACAAGAACATGGAAAGTGGAACAATTATCAGAGAGGCCATTGGAGAGGTAACCCCATCTCTCACGTTTGCAGATCCTATAAGATTAGGAAAAAAAAGTTTAATTCTTCCTTAAAACTTTACGTTATTTCAGCAATGAAATCTATTGGACGTTTTAATTAAGTTTTTTCTCCTTTCTTTCTTTTTTTTCTTTCTTTTTTTTTTGGGCATATGGGCCTGGAAGTTCATTACTTATTGGCATTTCCTTGCGACTAAGACGAAGTGAAAGCGTGTTATTGCTCTCTCGTTGCCTTGACATTTAACGTTTCTCTTTTCTCTTGCCTTCAGTAACTGTACTGAAAATAAGACCAACAACCTCGGAAGTCGAACAAGCGTTATCTTTCCATCAAGCATTGATCTCATAAACCGGTACGAAACATTGAAAGAGTCCTACGCCCAGTAATACCAAGCCAAACAGGCTAACGTATGCTATAGCATTTATATAATAATTATTGTATTATTATTATTATTATTATTATTATTATTATTATTATTATTATTATTATTATTATTATTACTATCTACCAGTATCTTGCTAGAAAAAATATGTAAAAAAATTGTTGATTGTGTAACGTCCTATATTTATTCCTTGTGAGCTGAAGATAAACGATTTTTGCATGATGGAATAATTGGCCAAATATAAGGACAGGAAACTGGAGAATCCCGAGGAAAGTCATGAACATAATGTTACCCAGTTTTTTGTTTGTTTGTTTGTTTTCTTCGTTGAAGTTTGTCCCTTTTCAACATTGAGTTATCCATTTTTAGTTATTCAGTGTTTATTTATTTACCTTATGTTCTTTGTCCTGTGTTTGCTCGAATGAGTGCTATAGAAATTCAAACACAGAAACTTTGATGGGAAGTAAAAACACCACTCTGTAAATGAGAACTCATAGGGCGTCGGTATTTTATCATCGACCATACGCCTTAGACCACTTTTTTCTTCTCTTCTTAGTTTTTATGTATCTTAATTTTCTTCTTTTTTTCTAATATCTTGTTGATTTTACTTGAATTTTACTTGATTTTACTTGGTTATTTGATTCTACTCTAGTTATGTAAACGATATGGACACAAACACTCGAATAACGCGAATAGTGTTTTTTAAAAAAATAGGTCCCGAAGTGAAACTGAAGCCTACGAATTTCGCAGTTGTCAGAATAACGCTTTATACCGATGTTCTAAGAGGCGTTATAGGCTCGTATATACTCCTATTAATTCTTCCTTGCAGGGACATTAACACAGAAACATCAAGGATAGTATAAAATGTCTCTGCTCTTTAATGGGACTTCGAACCCACAACTGAGTATACCTCCTGAATATATATGAGGAGTGTATTTCCAAAACATGCTAAATCCGTTTGGTAGAGTTCTTCAGAAAGGGCAAAAAAAAAAAAACTTTTTTTTATACATTGAAACACTGTGGCAAGTGATATTTCAAACAGAATTTACCACAGAAAGTAATGTCTTTTGACAAAAAATAATTACAAAATTTAGCGCAAGAGGTTCCGCAGTATACTCTTCAACATTCAATTCAAAATCGGACATTTTTGGATTTAGCATATTTTGGAAATACACTCCTCATATGTATATTCAGCGACGCTCTCCATGGTTCACGGAAAATTGGATCGTCTTGCTCCCTGAGCAGAAACATTTGTTTATTAGCAATAAAGAAACAAAAAAAGATCGATTTCCGGAACCATTCATTTTTATCCAGACATTCTAAGTTTTACATCAATCCCACTACAAGAAAACTTCCAGTGAATGGATCTCAATATGTACCACAAGTAAACCGTGTAAATTTATTCACTCACTTATAGTTATTAAATAAGTTTAATAACAGATACATTTGGTATGATACCATTTAACACAAACTTCAAATCCTATAGGTCAATATATTCAAGAGGTAATCGCAAGAGATAAAAATAAAAGTCACCGAAAAATTTCAGTGGTATTAGCAAAATTCACACCCGAGGCAACTTAAAACAAAAACCTCAACCTACACGTGCTAAATTTCAAATATATATATATATATATATATATATATATATATATATATATATATATATATATATATATATATTTAAATATATAAATTCCTGAGTAGAAACATCAAAGTTGCTCCTTAAAAATGTTTTATTTAATCATATGAAAAATGCCCTACCTCTTCAAATTGTTTAAAGAATTGATTTGTCTTCGTATCTCAACAATATTAAAGAAAAGAGATACTTAGAAGGACATATCCTCAATTCTATTGAATAAGAAATATAGAAATAAGAACAATTACACAAATAATAAGAAAATAAAAATATAAATAACAATAAAAAATAAAAATAGCAATGAGGATGAAAATAAGAATAAGAATGACATGAAGAATAAAACAAAAAAAAAATTCGTAAAGACAGTAAAAGGGATCACACGAATTATATGCACGGGATATGAATAGCCACTGCATAAATCAATGTTATTCATTAAGATGTTAACATATTGACTCCAGTAACAAAGTCGAGCCCCGCAATTGCTCTAACTATCTTTTGCAAGAAACTGAATCTGGAAATTCGCTTACATGCATGCAATATCGACTAAAGAAAAAAATGAAGTGAAATATTTCAGTTTAACGTCCCACACTTATGTCTTTTTGGCTAAGGAAGACGGATGATTAAGGAAAGTGAATGATGATGGAAGAATTAGTGGAATGAGAATGTGGGAGGAAACAGGAGTACCCTGAGAATGTTGTACACCACAAGCTTCGTTGGTTGTGGATCGAACCAGGGATTCCATGCTCCAGAGGTAAGGGCTCTATCACTGAGCCACAGGACTCCCTATAGACTAAAAACAGCCACCGTTATTTCGCTAACATGAATGTAATATGGGCAATAGATATCAATCGTTAAAGTCTCGTTACCCATTGGGTTTTTAACGGATTGATTCGATTTACGAATTCAGTTGGAGTAATCGTTCTACTTAACTACTGCAAAAAAATCACGTCCGTTCAAATGTTATCGTGCGGAGTAACGGACGAACGGACGGATGAACAAAAAGACGGAGTACTGACAACACAATCTTATAAGTCTCATTGCGTGTTTATAATAACAATAAAAAAGAATGAAAATTAAAATGAAAATAACGATGAGCACCGATACTAAAGTTATATAAGACACATACGCACTGATTAGCGTGATTCCAGACGGGATTTGAAACTGTATTTCTCGTACTAAAACAGAAAACCGAAACGATTTAGCTACGAGCAGGATTTAATAACGTAATAACCACCGGAGATAAACTTCGTTGGTATTACACATGAATGTTTACGGACGGGCCAGACGAGTTTTAGATACGTAATGTGTACCAATTTTTGCTTCCATCAACAGTATTTCTGTTTCTAAACGAGAATTCTCTGCTACTTATTGTAGGTATATTTTCAATTGAATCACGATATTGCGTGAAATATTGAGCTGTTATTATTATTATTATTATTATTATTATTATTATTATTATTATTATTATTATTATTATTATTATTATTATTATTATTATTATTACTCAACAATAGTTTTGGCGGCAGGGTGGCTCAGTGGTAGAGGGTTCATCTTTTGTGCATGGGGTCCCTGGTTCGATCCTAGCTAGCGAAAAATTAAGCTTTGTTGTGAACAAACACCGTGTTGGTGGGTTTTCTTGGGGTTCTTCCGTTTCACCCACTTTATTCATTCCACCATGGCATTCAATTCTTATCGTCACCGTCTCCTTTAACCTAAATGGCATAACGTGGGACGTAAAATTGAAAGATTTCATTTTGAACAATATTTTCAAGTAGGACCTATATGTCAAACTGGAACATAGACAACCTACTGCTGACTAACTAGCTAACTAACTCTGTGCCCTATGGAACCCAGAGGTTCAATGCCGCGTTCACAAAAGCTCGCCACTGACTTCTATCCTTAGCTAACTGCATCCAGTTTCTACTTTGTATTACAATCTCTGCGAGATCTCTTAATATTCTCCTCCCATCTGCTCTTAGGTCTTCCTAATGGTCATTTTCTGATTGGTCTTCCAGGTAAGACTTTGAAAGCGTTCCTATTTCCTTCCATTCTGGCTACATGACCTGCCCACCTAAGCTTCCAAGATTTGATGACCCTAGCAATGTTTGGTAAACCGTGTAAATTATGTAGTTTCACGTTATGAAGTTTCCGCCATTTCCCATTCCCGTTTCACTTCGCTCTGAATTCGCATCTCAGGATCTTGTTCTCAAATATTTTCAGTCTATATTCTTCCCTCAGAGTTAATGACCATGTTTCACAACCATACAGAACAACATTCATGATTACCGTTTTACCCTACCTACTACTGCGGCATTTTCTGTTCTTCCTTTTGCACCTTTCACATAGAATTCATCTGAACTCGAAGTGTCGCACGAAATTCAAAAGTTTCATATGAGCATCTTAGTAAGCCAACCCCACCCACCTTTCTTCCATTCTTGCTCATGCTTTAACGCTGAGATATGGGTTAAATATTTTTAAATGGAAAGTCCGAATACCATTTTTATTACCTTAAGGGATATTGTGAGATATGGGCATCTTACTATAATAATTGCTATTCCCCTTTCTACGTCGAATTTCCAAAAATCCTCCCTTAGTGGTACCTTATATCATAAATCATATGTACTGTCCAACTTTCAAGATTCTAATTTTAGCACTTTGGCCGAGGTAGGCATTGACCTAAGTCAGCCAGAGAAGGGGGGACTGTGGCTTTGTAACTTTGTGGTGAGCAATATTATGTCCCTGTTTTTTTCGGGGTACTCCCGTTTCCTCTCACAACCTCATTCCACCAATTCTTCCATCGTCGTTCAGTTTCCTCAATCATCCGTCTCCGTTAGTCTACAAAGCATAATCGTAGAACGTTAAACTGAAGCATAGAGAGATGCGTAGCAATCTGATTTTCTTTCATTATATACAATCTTTTTTTTTCTTCTTCATAATTTCACGTTACAACTTACAAGGCATAACACTGTTGTCGGTATTTTATAAAGTTGTGTAAAACTTTACCTTTTCTATTTTATTTTATTGTTATTTCTTTTAGTTCTACTAAACCACTTGTTACAAAACTTGAACGTATCAACTACGTACTTGGAATCTCTTCATTTCAGTCTTTAGTCTTCTACCGCATACGAGAGTTGAAAACATCATTACTAGCATCGCCTAATGGGCTACCTAATTACACCTGAAGTTCAGCATGATCTTTGGCTAACACAGGCGACAGGATCCGTGTTCACTATTTCAATTACGTCTTGCTCATTACGACTGGTGATACCTTCTTCAACAAAGAAAGGGACCAAGGTAAGATATAAAGTTAGTAGATAAAAATAAATTTAGTTTCTTTATTCGTTTCGTTTCATTAACGAGCGACCTTCCTGTGTATTCTTAAGGTTTACAGCATACGCCGTAATTTTCACGCAATCCCTTTCATAAAACTAGGATATGAACAACAAATAAGTTTCTAAAAAGAACCACACACAACGTGATAGGCTATCAACACAAACTCCTTTTCCCGCACTACACTCTCGTACGAGATCTATTAAACGTAATTATTGGTGTTTCCTTTACCATCATCAACTCCTATACACATCGAGGTTCAGAAAGTATTTAATCATGTATTTAAAAATTAATTATAATTCTCATAACAGTGCATACAGTTTTTAACACTTTATTGTACTAATATATATTCATGAAGTAAAAAAAATCATATAATTAAAAATTTATTTCAACATTTCTCGTTTATTTGGTAATTTAGGGTTGTGATATGTTGAAATGGCAAGTGATTACAGAGTTGTAAATTCAAAGAGTACTTACAAAATCATACAATAATTATATATTCATATATATATATATATATATATATATATATTGCACACGCCACTATAAACAAGGTGACTAGTAATTTGACTTATTCCTTGAAAAGGTATTCCACAACTAATTTGAAACAAATTTATCCCTATGAACCGAGAGTCAGAAATCAGTAGTTTCGGAGTAATTTGCAAGTTTGTGATTATTATTATTATTATTATTATTATTATTATTATTATTATTATTATTATTATTATTATTATTATTATTATTATTATTATTACTATTATTAAAGATTTGTCGACTTACAACCTAAACGGGAAATCGTGAACAAATTACTCCACTCTGGCCACTAAATTGAAACGTTTCTAATAGCTGACGAAAAGAAAGAATGTGCCAAAAATCAGCAGGAATCAGGCATGTATGGGTCATAAATCGCAAATTCTCGTATTATTAAAAGGAAAAAGAAAACATTTATATCAAGGGGACTAACTCAAAAAGAATTTAAAAAACGAAAAGAAAACCCTCAAGACACTTGGCATGCAAATCGCTAAAATGACTACATCATTTCATAAACTTTCCATAAAGGTACAAACGTTGTCATATTCCAAAAGAATCAGACAAAAAAGAAACAAGATATAACGTTCTCTAGTATTAATTTGAATTTAAATTTGATTTGTAAACTCACTCGATCATCAGTGTAGAGAAATAAATGGAAAAAGAGTTTCAAAGTAATTCAGTTTAGTGAAACAAATCAAAAATTAACTTACAAATTGCAAATTTTGTTTTAACTTCCTCCCTTAAATGCGTATCCAACCACGCAGATTATGACGTACTTCAGAGACTGTCACTCACAATGAGAGTATGTCTTTATGTGCTGAGCGGCTGACGAGATCGTCTCTCTCAACTATCCTACGAATGCTACCTGTGTGTAATATACCAGATTCTGAATGTGATCCCAAATGTAGAAGTTACATGGCCGTAAATTCAGACTTCGCACGAGCCATGGTATCGGGCCACCTCCACAAACGTTCGATTTTATGAAACTGGTTACCCGCAAACCAAGATAGTATTTTTTTTTTTTTTTAGAGTGATGCTTCATTTGTCATCTATTAGAAAAATGTCGCAGCTCATAAGAACATAAAAAACACGCTTTTCAATTGGCCGCAAAACTTAGAATGCATGCTGTATATATGGCACATTTCTAAGAGAAAACATGATCGTGCTCCTGGACCACGTGGCGCTAGCCAGAAGAAGAGACGTGGGTTACTAGCATGGTGACTGCCCAGTCCACTTTTACCGAGGCATGCAACATGGCTGGTTAACAATTATTCACTCAGATGGTTCGGTCGAGGTGGTGTGGTATCATGGCCGGCGCGAAGTACGGATTTATCATGGCCTTGTGACTTCTACATTTGGGTTCACATGATAGATGTATTTTACCGCACACCGGTAGTATCCGTAGAACAGTTTAGTGATGTGATCTTAGCAGCCACGTAGCACATAAAAGACACCCTCTTAACGCGCGTGACAGTGACTGAAGTATGTTGTAGGCTGCGTGTTTGAACACTCAACCAAGGGAGGCATTTCGAACATTTTTTTTTTTTTAATTTTGGAAATGTATTTTTGATTTGTTTCATTCAACTTGATTTCTTTGCAACTTTTTCCCATTTATTCCCCTACCTGACAACTTCCTCAAACTCAAGTAAATTTACGAATCAATTCATATTAGTGCTAGCGTTGTGTGTTGTTTTCTTATCTAACTCTCGAAACTTGACATGTGTACCTTTGTGGAAATATTGTGAAATTATGTAGATATTTGTAGGCCATGTGTCTTAACATTGTTTTTGAGAGTTATTATCTCTTATATAAAGGAGTTGTTTGAAAAATAATACTACGATTTATGATTTTTGCATATCTGACTTTCTGGTGATTTTAGGCATGTTTCTTTTTACAGTAGTACTTCATTTGTCAGTTATTAGAAACGTATCAATTTAATGGTCAGAGCGAAGTTAGTTCACAATTTGTTGTTTTTGTGTAAGTCGGTAAATAAAAAACAAAAAAATCACAAACCTGAAAATTGCTCCGAAACCATTGACTTCCGATTCCCGGTTCATAGAAACAAATTTGTTTCAAATTGGTTGTCGAATAATCCTTTCAAGATATAGGTCGAATTACCAGTCACCTGTATATTTTTACACACGCAAAATTGATAAAATGTTTTGTACACATGAATACCCTACGTTACGTATTCGATTAGATAAATAGAGCAGTTGACGACCTTCTCTCGAATGTAAAAGAGGTAAAATCTCTTCAGAATTGGTTTGCCTTACAATATCCTCCGACTATTAAATAAAAGATTAATTGAAAAAGAAATTATAATATTTCTTTCAGAAAAGAAAATTAAATATAATTATTGTTGTTAGCAAAGGTTAACAGTGACTAAAAGGAACAAAATGCCTTGTTAGTGACTTGAGTTCGGGTGGAAATTTAGATTTACATGATACTGCATTTTACAAAAAAGTTCCCCTCCCTGACAAAGTTCAGGGTCCTGCTTTAGACTTTTGCGATAGCAAATAGGTGGAGAGTCGAGAAATTTGTTTTTATTGCATATCAGCTTAGATAGAATGAACAGTAAGCGTATTTTGTGGATTGTTGAACAAAGACTTACCAAATTGTCTTTTCAAATGTCCGTGTGAAGTACTATACAAAATACAGCAGAAATGAGTACATGACAAAAGGAAAAAAATATTAATATAAACGACTCGAGACGTACAAAATGTGTGTTTGTAGAAGGATGAAAAAAATTAACTTGGACGAAATGAATAATCAATAAGAAAGTATTAACAAATATTAGAGCAAAAACAATATTAAAGGCAGTTAAGAAAATAAACTATTTGGAACACTTTTTGAGAATAAATTCCTTTTCTTGGGATGCAATACGAAGTGTGAAAAAGGGCAAAAGACGAAAGAAAAGAAGAATGTTGTAATTGATTCAAGATAATAAAGAAGACTATTCTTATTCCAAGACGAAGAGGCTAGTGGAGAATCATAGCGTATAGTATCAAGTGCGACAAGAATCCTGCCAATAATGTCAATATCATATGTAAGAGCATATTTGTTTCAAAACTGACATTAAAATATCGTACCAGAGCCATTCGTGACATATCTGTCATTTATTGGAGAAATAATATATATATGTTTCAATTGTTTAGCTGCATCATTTGAATCAGTTGTGCACTGAACTAGTATACTGCATGACAATTCTTCAGTTCACAAGACTGCAGTCCTAAATCTGGGATGTTGAACGACAGTCTTTCAATTTTCCGATATTCATCCAGCATCATGAAGCAACTGGGGATCTACCTGAACTAAGAGATAAAGCACTCCGATCCGGGAAACCAGAAATCATAGCGCATGAAAGTTAATGCGCTCACTACGCATCACTGGCAGGTCGTAGCCTTTTATAGTCTGTAGAGCTAGGAATTTTGTGTGTTTTTCCTATATATTAGCTAATTTCATCAGTATTTGAATTATGTGTAACTAAAGAAAACTGAAAATAAAATGTCTTCTATATATCTCCCCTCCAATTCGGCCCACCTGTGTGTACTGAATGAAAAATATTGAATTACACACACACACACACACACACATATATATATATATATATATATATATATATATATATATATATATATATATATATATATATATATATACGAGGGTCACAGCAAAAGTTATGGTAATTCATTTCTTTTTTACCAAAATGGGAACGATGCAAGAATTCTGAAATATGCACATGAAAGAGTACATACAAATGCAATTATAAAAGTAATCAAGAAGGTTCTGTACCTTTTGTGGAGGTCAGTGTTCAATTGGCCCTCACACCGTGAGTTGAATGCGAAAGATGATAAGGCGAAGATCAGTTGTTGTTGTGGATATATCCAACATATTACCTGGGTGTGAAAGTTCAGTTACACCGTGAACTTGTGTATGGACAGAGTGAACATGAGACCTCCACAGAGCGTCATAAGAGCGTGTATGCTGTATGAGTTCAAACTGGGGTCAAACGCCGCTGCAGCAGGGCAAAAGATATGCCAGGCCTTTGGTGAGGGTGTCGTGACTACTCGAACAGTACAGCGGTGGTTTAACTTGTTTAAGAACGGTGACGAAATACTCGAAGACGCACAACGTGCCGGAACACCAACACATTTATAAAATGAAGATCTTCAGGCGAACAATAGCCAAACAAATGAGAAACTGGGACTACAATTCAGTGTGAGTGGACAAACCATTCGGCTGCACCTCCATTAACTTGGGAAGCACCACAAGTTGGGTCAATAGGTCCCACATGATTTGACTCCGGACCAGAAGGCAACGCGAGCAAACACATATGTCTCTTTGCTGTCTTGTCTGAGGAAGGAGCCATTTCTGGACAGGGTGTTGATATGTGATAAGAAGTGGGTCCTGTACGAAGCTCCAAGGCGCCATCATCATTGGTTAGCATCCCTTGAACCGGTTCCAAAACAGCCGAAACCAGCACTGCACCAGAAGAAATTCCTCCTGTGTGTTTGGTGGATTGCTCGCGGCATCGTGCATCGGGAACTGCTACCAGCTGGTCAGAGCATCAATGCAACTGTGTACTGTCAGCAGTTGAGCCGTGTTCAAGAAAAACTCAAAACTCTGGAGCCAGCACTTGTGAATCGCAAAGAGGTACTCCTATTACAGGACAACGCTAAGCCCGACTGGCTAGGATGAGCCGGGACACTATTCTACGGCTTGGATGAGAAACACTATTGCATTCATCATACTTCCCAGTCATTTCGCCGTCCGATTATCACGTGTTCCATTAATTGAATAAACGCCTTGAGGAATTCAGTTCAAATCTCTAGTAGAGGTGCAAATTGCACTTAATACACTCTTCGCTTCATGACCCACCAAGTTCTACCGTAATGGAATCCATAGCCGTTCAGAACGTTGACAGAAGGCGTCGATGCTGATAGAAACTGTTTTTGATCTTCCAGGTCTTAGAGGACATATCGATGTTCGGATGCGGTAGGTGAAAAAGCTCAGAACTTTCTTCGTTAAATTTACAGTATATATGTAAACGTTACACGTAGTGAATTGGGTAAAATTGTAAATTCCTATTAGAAAATAGCACTAGAAAAATGAGTACAACCAACCGTTTGTTCCAAATGTATTTTGCCCTGTATTACAACAATAGAAACCATTACAAGTACAATTACAATTGTGTATATACCCCAGAAAAGCACACCAATGACATCTGGAATTCCTAAAAGTAGTGTCCCAAAGAATCCATTAAATTGCATGATCGTGACACCACAATAATGGCACATGACAAAACAGTGAACACAGTGTACTGTCTCGGGATTTCCTGCAACTACAGCTACGTTGGACTATTCGGGGACTCTCAACGTCTACACGATGCAGTTATCCTTCATGACAACGCAGCAACCTACACAGCACTGTGTTTGCAGAATCTTGTCGCGCGAAGTACTCGAGCATCCACCATACTCGGCAGACTTATCACCTTGCGACCTTGACCTCATAACAAATTTGAAGAAACTTGCGTGAAACAAGTAAATATATTGCCTCAGCAGTGAGACGTGAAATCAGAAGATTCGTTCATGCTGAGGCCACGGGTGCACGACACCTTCCATATCATTAGCAATGTGTGGTGGATTCTTTTGAAGACTACTTCGAAGATGTCACTGGTATGTTTTTGGTCTTTATGCGTAATTGTAATTGTACACACCATGGTTTGTAATGTTGTATCTCGAGATAAAACATATATAAAATAGGTTGTACTTGCTATATTCTGATGGAGATATGCATGTTCATTCACCTCCCTACATGTAACGTTTATATACATATTAACCTTCCACTTGAACATTTCAGAGTTTCTTGCAGAGTTTTGCATGTACCTATGTTTGGATGTATTTTTTCTTTTAGTTTAACGCTTAACAAAAACCTACTCATACGATGTTTGTTCACCACAAAACTTGGCAAGAGCTGTGATCGAACCAAGGACCCGACTCACAAGAAGGGAGTGCTCTACCAGTGAGTACCAGTGAGTGAGTACATATATATATACAGTGGCGGATCCAGGATATGATCAAGGGAGGGGCTAAACCAAAATTTGCCGTTTTATCCTGTGTATAGCAGAATTGAAGTTCATTTTATCCAGTGTAAACCTAAGCGTCAAGGGGGGGCTATAGCCCCGTAGCCCTCCCCCCTTGGATCCGCCCTTGTATACGTATATATATATATATGAATGTGGATGTGGATGTACGTTGTTATAGACCGAGCTATAGAAGATTCATTATATACGAATTAAACTCACTACATCACAGATAAACACTTTAAACTATATGACTCGTAGTCAGTGCATCCACTCGAAATGCCACTATTTCTGTCTAAATTGAAATTATCTACACCTGAATATTAGTAGCTTTGCAATTGCCTTGAGAAGATATGTAGGTCAACATCGAAAACATTACAGTATTTGCAACCGAGCTTGCAACCGTAGAACAGCAATTCGGAATGCCAAAGAAATTTTATATGTTAAGAAAAAAATCCGCCTTATTACCGTAAAACATAAGTTTCCTAATTTTGGAATTCAATGAGATAAAATCATTAATCTAACGTTCCACGATTATATCCCTTAGACTAAAGGATACGGACTGCTATAATTCAAGAATCTTTTATTCGTATTACATTGCAAGGCATCCAACATGCTAAAACTTTTATCGTTCTGAATATCACATCATATCCTAACGTCACGAAATGCATTTCTTTCTTTCTTTTTTTTTTTTTTTTCATTTTACCTCAAGTGGCTGAAATGAGATAAGCTAATAACATAAAGGAGCATGTCATTCGCAAACTAAAATTCCTAATATTTCACAAACCGTGTGGAAGGTTGCGTATCTTAGGGGAAAAAAATAAAAACTTCCCAGTACTACATTAACAGTGCAATGTGCCACATTGTGTAAAATGGAATCTGATAAAAAGCAGATCACGAACATTCTCTATTTCATCTATTTCGAACGCATAAAAGTTAAGGGGGAGGAATATGAGATTTAATCCTATTATGTGATTCGAATTTCTGCACGCCTCCACACTAGATTAAAATAGAAACTACTTCGAGGAGAGATTTACAATGTAGAATACTTGTCTCATGTTAGGAAAACACTACCTTGCGATTACTACCTTAGAGAACTATAATCATGTTATCCTACTTCCTTCGAAACTTTTACATTCATGAAGATTGACCAATCTTAACGTTGCCTTTTATTTAATGACCTATATCACGGCCTAAAAGCTAAATTCCGCTAAGCGTCTTCCAGAGTTACAGAATTGATAAACAAAGTAGCTGTTGGGCAACAATCGCTATTCAAGAAATGACCAATATTATCGGCTATTTTTGACTGCATTATATTATCGAGTTTAAATTTTGAAAATTCTCAAGAATCTTGTGAATACAAAAACAAACACAAAAATGAAATTTACGTTAACAAATTACTGTCACGGCTCTCATGGAGTTGTTGATCTCTTTCAACTTATAAATTAATGTCTTATACTCGTATAGCCTAGATGCTAAAAAAAGTACGAGAGACGTTAAGCTCGAATTAATCAAGTACAATTTTAATATAAAGCACTTTACTCACTTTATTTAACGTCATGATAATAATTTGTAAATTTAACGAGAAGTCATATGAACTCTATAATATCAAAATTAGTATATAGAAAAGTGTTATCAAATTTGTGTAACACAGGTAGTGCTATTTTACTTCTAACACGAATCGATCGCGGTTTGTATATACTGGCACATTGACTTTTAACCAGGGATTTATTTGTAGCTAGGGAAGCCTGGGAATTTCCCCCTTCTAAATTTTGACTTCCTTGTCTCCAGGTTTAATTCAGTCTTCCCAGCCTGGGAAGATATTTTTCCCCATTCTTAAACTATAAACTGTTTTGAAGTGCAATGATTCAACTTCATGTTTTAGTAGCGATTCTTAATGTTTTTTTTTTCAGTATGTTAATTGTCCCGAATTGCTTCCCGAAAAATTGTTCATAGAATTGCTTTTAGTTTCTTCTACAGAGTGTGAGAGAGGCTTTTCCAACTTAAATTTACAGCACCTGAGGCTAGAAACAATTTATCTAAAAAAAAAACTCTGATTTCTTCTTTCCATAAACATTAATGGGCCAGACATTACTTCTTTCAACGCAGAAAAGTATGCCTTCAGCTGTATAAAAAGTGAACATCATGCTTCTACCGATAAACCAACTGAAAAAGACGTTATCCGATGTAAACCAACCTCCTATTATTTCACTATTCTAAAGTAAGGTACGCTGGAAAATATTGTTAATTTCTAAAGACAGTGTTAGATAAGTCACGCTTCAGCTTAATTCAAGATGAAATCGACAGTCAATCCTTCCTTGTGATTTTGTTGTAAAAACTGTAAATATTGTAGGCTACAATGGCTGTTTCAATTTCGAGAGTAAAAGTGAAGGAAAAGGTAAAGTATTTTTTTCCTAGGTAGCATCATATTGGTAATTGTTTAATACATGCTCATGATTCGTCGGAGATCAGATTACAGTATTTGTTCAATTCTGGATTCGTTTTAATACCAGTATGTATTGTTGACCAGAAGTTTACTTTCAGCAGAACCGTGCTAGGGTTACACACACCCCTGAATCTAATTTTATTAAGTAGAATGAGCAAGTGCGAAAACTCACTTATGATATGAGAAATGACATTTAATACCGTCTTTCCCCTTCTATTTAATAAAATCAAGTTTAAGTGTATGTGCACCTATCACTGTTCTGCCCAAAGTAAACTTACTTTTTATCGTATTTATTGTTCGTGCGAGGAATTTGGTTTTCAAGGACCAAATTAGAACGAACTAAAAAATTACCTGTCATAACAAAACTGATTTACGTAGGAGTGTGGCACTTGTTACGACAAGTTGTGCAGATTGCAATGAAACTATAGGGCTTTTACTGGATGCTGCACACTTGTCTTCAGCAGTAGGACGAAAAGTAGCAAGGTAACACATGTAAACTAATCTACCAAACCAAATCTTATCTAACGTACCTCTCGTATTTATCATAAAATTGTTTTTAAAAAGATGAAAAAGTTAAGAACTTGGGAACCCCCTATCAAACTAGTACCATAATTTTAAAGTAGGTAGGTTTAAAAATAACGTTCTCCCAACCCGACTTTAAAGTTGTTCTGTTATACGGACACAATCTTGCATAAACATTCCCCCCTTCTACAAAATCCACAAATAAATCACTGCTTTTAACATATACTTTCTTAAGTTCAGACTTGAACAGAAATAGCTTATTATACGAACGATTATCTCTTACATGTTTAAGTCGTTATAAAATATACAATTATAAGTAAGTTCACTCAACTGTGGAATAGTTGCAGTGATTTGTTTTTGAAATAATATGTTTTCAGTACTCATCGGGTGTAAATTCCGTTTTTAAAGCTAGACTATGAAAATTCCCTCGGCTGACAATGTTCTATGTTCAATATAATTTCGTATCGCATAAACCGATTAAATACATATATGAAGGGTAAGGGGAAAAACAAGGAATGAGCATGTGCGTGTTTTATCGGGTACTTTGTCCTATCTGTTGGTGACTCTTGGTACTATTTGACTGTTTATGCTATGCACGCATAGATGTAGTAATGTTTATGTAAAAAGGGGCGAAAGATTTAATAACCCTATTCTTTTTACGCGGTTTTTAATATCAAAATGCCGTTTTCTCGAAAATGCAGTTTTGTAACATTCCTTCTTTTTCCCCTTTACCCTTCATATATATTTGTTCACACATGTTTCGTAGAGCTGTCCATTTTATAGGTAGTTACTGCCCTACCTTCAGTTTAGGCACCTACTTAAACTATTGGAGTAACAAAAAGTGGAAAGAAAAAAAACTTTAAAAATATATTACTTGACTTCAAAAGAGAAAGATCTAAAAAGAAGAGAATAATTGAAAACCACTAAAGAGCAGAATTTAAAAATTCCTAAAAGCAAGTAATAATAGTAATAATAACTTTTATAATTTCTAAAAATATAAAACTTTTGAAGTCTGTACCAAGCCAAACAAATTAATGTATAAAATCATGGTTTCAATAGCAATTTTATGAGGCATTAATTACTTTGGCTTGGCACAGACTTCAAAAGTATTTATTGAGAATAATAACATTTTAGCGCTCTGCTTTTAGTGCTTTTTTGTTATTTTCTATTTTTAGCGCTTTATGAAGACGATTAATATACATTCATAAAGTTTCCTTTCTCTAGAAACAAGAATCGTTCACTCTTTATGTGTTCCGAAAAAGTCGACCGCGTCTTTTGTATTTTACCTATATGATCTATATGACCTGAGGGAAGACGTAGACTGAAAGTATTACAGAACAAGATCCTGAGACGAATATTCAGACCCAAGAGAAACAGGAATAGGGAATGGCAGAAACTTTAAAACAAGGAACTGCACAATTTATACCACATACCAAACATTGTTAGGATCATCAAGTCTAGGAGGCTCAGGCGAGCAGGTCATGTAGTCAGAATGGAAGAAAGTAGAAACGCTTTCAAAGTCTTAAGTAGAAGACCAATCGGAAAACGACCATTAGGAAGACCTAGGCGCAGGTGAGAGGACAATATTAAGATGGATCTCGCAGAAATAGGAATGCAAAGTAGAAACTGGATCCAGTTGGCTAGATAGAAGTCAATGGAGAGCTTTTGTGAACGCGGCATGGAACCTCCGGGTACCATAGGCCATAGAATTAGTTATTAAGTTACATCTATAAGCACTTCGGAGAAAAATGAATCAGAAAGGGTGAGACAGCACGGAGTTCATGGAAAGTGTAATATTAGAAACATTGGAACATTTAGAGCACAAGCGAATTACCAAAGTTGTGAGAAAAAGAGGCATCAAGTTTGCACGTACAGTTTGTTCATTCAAAAGTTTACACTGATTTTCTACGTTATAAGCGTTGTTTACAACGTCTGGACATGAATCTTTTAGGCTCTGAAGAGTGCTTTGGATAGAGATATTTAAGATTAATTATGTCCAAAATGATCAATAGTATACTTGGTTCCCTTGTGCACTGAACGTGTCATGTAAAGTAGATTCAACATACCTATCGAATGGTAGCATTGCTACTCCATTATTTCACATTTTTCTTCAAGTTTTGGAATAAAATTTGTTAAGCTCTCTTAAACAGTTTACTCAAGAAATTTCCGAAGTGTGAAGCCATCACTGTGTGGGTAACTTGAATATATATAGGGTGCGTCATTTTAACATTTTGTAGGAAATGTTCTTTGTTCTATTGCTATATATTTAAAAACTTCAGATTGATATTAAAAATACCCCCTTTTCTGCTGCGACTTTCTTTTAATTTAAGTTGGTGGCTCTTGACTTACAGTTTGGTACAAACAACCTTCCCGCCCATCTCAGTTCGAAAGGCACTACATTTTCATCTATACGTGTAGTTAAGTTTAAAAAAAAATATGAATCTTCTTTAACCAAGTTTGATCTTGTGCCAAAATTAAGTAATAAAATTTTTTATGTACTGTTACGAAAATACAGAAAAATGTGTTGACAACTATTTTGGTTTAAGACTGTGCATAACAATTCATTAAGCTTTTTAAAATCTGAATATCTATTCATACTTCCATAGTGATATCAATGCCGACAGACTATCTATTTCAACAGAAACTGCGTTTAAGCTTTTCTTGTTTCTTGTTTCAATGTCTTTTTAAAATCAGCATGCATATTTTAATTCTTCATTATTTTTTTTTCTTTAGAGAAAACTCAAGAATAGTATAAGCCCTATATCATACGTAATCGGTAAGACTTATCCGATACATGGTGATACACATTGACAAGTTTAATATGAGTGCAAAATGCCAAGTGGAGGCCTCTGTTTCCCAAGTTATGGGTCATCAATTTTTTCCATATTTAGAACAAAAATACATGAAATGAACGTTAATTTGAGACATAATAAAGTAAATAATGAGACAGTTATTAGCTATGTTGTAAATGTAGTACGTATTTATAATAAATATTTGTTTTAAAAATCAATGGAACATTTTTTTTTTGTCCAATGTATAAATTTGCTAATGTTATAGGGAGGAACGAAATATATTTTATATTTAAAAGGAAGAAAAGAAGAAGATACGGTACTTTCTCAAGTCTTCTGCAACATTCAGATTGCAATAGAAAAGATGCAATCTAAATGGAAAGAACAAGGAAACCATTCTTAGCGAAGACCAAGAAAGACATTAATTTTGTAGCCTATGCCTCTGACATTTGCAGCGTGACGCTGGACAAGACCACCTTTGAAGCCTAGTACCCCTCTACCTACGAAAAGAGAAAGAAAACCATTCACTACATGAAAGTAATTAAACTTCAAAGTACCATTCGCAATTTCTGAATACGGTTGTTCAAATAATCTGCATTTGAACACAACAAAAGAAAAGAAGCATCTACATACGTCAACATGCGAGAAAGCCGAACACTGGAGTCACGGAGATAAAAGAATGTGTCATAAACTATCTTATAGCTGCTGCATCTAAATTTTAAATTTGCTTCTTGAGTTGTTGCTGCTCATATTTTACATCCTCAGAGCCTCCATTCGTTTTCAAGTGATAACATTATTGTTCGTTCGTTCCTCTTTCTATTATCTTGGTGCTCGTGACACAGGAACAGATCCTGTCACTCAGGCTCGCACTCTCGTCATCAACGGAAAGAAAAGCTGCACGACTGGGTAGGAGAAAGTTGGAAAAGGGAATTTACAAACATTGTGAGTAGAAAACAAATTACCTTATCATTTTTAGTATGAAAAGGCTACGGAAGATTCTGTCTCTTCTTCTCAACCCACGCAATATGCATTTTTTTCACCCCGAAACAGACAATTATCATTAGACAACCAAATTTATCTTAGTTGTTTATCACATTTTATTTGGTTTATATTATTTCTGAAATTTTCGTCCCATATTCTATTCCTGGACATTTTTTTAACGTTATCACTTTCCAATAGGCAAAAGAAACTATTTCTAGATTATACAGAGTGAACCAAAATTAGTCCTAATTGTAACATTTTCAAAACATTGTATGAAGAGATAGTATTTAATTACGTGTGAAGAACGACTTATTGAAAGAGCAGATTCACGACGTCATATTATCGGTATTCATTTGGAACTTAAGTAAAAAAAATCGCATACAGGAAAATATTGATTCACTTTAGCAAGCAGGTATGCGCAAATAATTCACACTCTTGCTCTGTAATCGGCAGCTCCCAAGTAACATCTCGTAGGTCTCAATCCTATTTTAAATATAACACTAGTGTACTTACTTCGTACCCTTCCTTAGTGTTATATATATAGGGTGAAACAAAAAATACGACAAAATTTCAGAGGTGATTTCCTTATGGCTAGACAAGCAAAAAAATTCATATTACCATATGTTGGTAAATGCGTCGTACAGAATTACGGCCATTGAGCCGCCTAATGGTGTGAAATAGTCACATTCTAGTCGCTCCTTAATGTGACTCAATTTAAACCTCAAGAACTCAGAAGTTAGGAAGATAATTTTAGTAGCAATGTGTTCCTGAAGGATGAAGCTTTCCGCCGATATGCATTTTATGAGTGTGTCCCCAAGAGGGAAGGAATGCCATCCCCAAAATCCTGATGCAAAAAAACACGTAATTTCCCTCCCCTCTTGGCCGTGGTACCCCCCACATACATAAAATACATATCGGCGGAAAGCGTCATCCTTCAGAAATACATAGATATCAAAATTATCTTCCTAGCTTAATTAGCGCCTGAGTTATTGAGGTTTAAATTGAGTCACATTATTGAGTGGCCAGAATGTAACTATTTCACACCATTAGGCGGCTCAATGGCCTTAACTCTGTAACGATGCATTTCCTGACTATGGTCATATGAACTTTTTTGCTTGTCTATCCACAAGGAATCCACCCCTGAAATTTTACCGCGCCTTTTTGTTACACCCTGTATAAATTAACTTTAAAAGTTCATAGTTCCACTACTATGAGTCCTACCGTAGTCGAGTCAAGACATTACTGAGGAATTTGAAAACGGAATCTTTGAGTTTTACGCCCACGGTTATGCCGGTTAGGTTAAAGGAGACAGTGATTATGAGTAATGAATGAAATGGTGGAATGATGAAAGTAGGAGGAAACGGGAGAACCCCGAGGAAGCCCACGCATACGGTATTTGTCCACCACAAAGTTCACTTGGCTGAGGAATTTGAATGTGAATTATCCAAATATTCATTGTTCAGGACCTCCGGTACTTGTACAATCATCTTTTGAGAGGCTGTTTCGGAGTACTTGAGCACTCTGCACCTATCTCTCTAAAAATTGGTGTGCAAGTACTGTAGCATTCTTAAACATGGATATTTGGATAAACCACATACGAGCTTCTCAGCGATGTCTTGACCTGACTATGGTAGGTCCCATAGTATCAGGTTGCAAAGAAAGTTATTGCGGTTTTTCTTACTTCCATTTTCAGTGATGTATCTTCAACTCAAGTGTCCTTATAATATTGTGCCTATATATATAAGTTTAAAGCGCGTTTTTCGCTCTATCTATTCGTTGTATTAGTTTTGTTTTGAAATACTTATTTTCACTTTTTTTCTGGACTTCAAAGATAGCATGGACAAGAGACAAATTCGCACGATTTTCTTGTTCCAGTTCAAGTTAGGACGAAAAGCTGCCCAGACAGCTCGTGATATCAACGATGCGTTTGGCCCAGGAACCACTAACGAACGTACGGCACAATGGTGGTTCAAGAAATTTCGCAGCGGTGGCGAGAGCCTGGAAGATGACGAGCACAGTGGTCGGTCATCCACTGTTGACAACGACTAACTCAGAGCCTTAGTCAAAGCCAATCCACGCACAACTGTTGGAGAGCTTGCTAAAGACTTAGGTGCAACACCTATGACAATTTACAACCACCTGCAAGAGATTAGGAATTCAGAAAACACGATAAATGGGAGACGCACGAATTAACCGAAAATCATCGAAATCGTCCTTTTGAGGTGTCGTCTTCTCTTCTTCTGCGGAACAAGAACAACCCGTTTCTCGACAGGATTGTGACGTGTAATGAGAAGTGGATCCTTTACAACAATCGGCGACGTTCGGCACAGTGGTGGACGTCGGCGAAGCTTCTCATCAGTTCCCAAAGTCAAAACTTCACCCACAAAAGATCATGGCAACTGTTTGGTGGTCTGCAGCCGGTCTCATCCATCACAGCTTCCTGAATCCGGGCTAAAAGATTACGGCGGAAAAGCACTGCCAATAAATCGACGAAATGACCAGAAGCTTCGAGGTATGTGCCCGGAATTGGTCAACAGAAAGGGACCAATCATGCTCCACGACAACGCTCGTCCGCATGTTGCACCACAGACGCGGCAAAAGTTGAACGTATTTGGCTATGAAACTCTGCCTCATCCACCATACTTGCCGGATGTCTCGCCAAACGACTACCACTTTTTCAGGCATCTCGACTACTTCCTCCGCGAGAAATGCTTCAAAAGCACAGATGATGCCGAAGCGACCTTCAACGACTTCGTCGCGTCCAGAACTCCAGAATTCTATGCTACCAACATTAACACACTCGTTTCTCGTTGGCAAAAGTATATTGATTTTCATGGCTTTTATTTCGATTAATAAAGATTTGTTTGAATTGAGATATGCTCTTTTAAAATCGAATGTTGAAAGCCGCAAGAACTTTCTTTACAACCTGATAGTGGAACTATCAATTTTCAAAGTTCACTTATTTCACGTTTTCTGCTCCCTGTAACTCCGAAACTACTCACTTTTGAGCGCAGGTCCATATGAACTTGTTTTCTTATTTTGATGTGAGTAATATGTTCCCAAAATATTGTGATGCATTTATGTAATATCCTGTATATATACGTTCCTTGGGAGCTTCGTAGTTTCTATATAGTCTATGTAATATCCTGTATATATATATATATATATATATATATATATATATATATATATATATATATATATATATATATATATATATATATCTTGGGAGCTTCCTAGTTTCTATATAGTCTATGTAATATCCTGTATATATACATTCCTTGGGAGCTTCCTAATTTTTATATAGTCTATGTAATATCCTGTATATATACATTCCTTGGGAGCTTCCTAGTTTCTATATAGTCATCTTCGGAATGGAACATCATCCAGGTTCGATTCCAAGCGCGAACTCGCATGATTCGGATCCCACTTTAAGCTATAGGTTCACATTTTTTATAGTTTTAATTCCGGAAGGGAAGCCAAGTTCAAATCTAGCCAACCAACCAATATTTCCTTGGTAAAATTGCCTAATGTTTGCTAATATTGAAGTTCATTAATTACTAGACTTCCAAACTGTGCTATGCATAAGTGTCGGAAATCTTATAGAACGGCTATGTCCGTCAGTTTGTTGATAGGTGTCAGAACAAAATTGGTGAGAAATATCGAGAAGTGTTTATTTGCAATCGGTTTTGCATCTAAAACAATAAGTTCCGTGTCCTTCTCTAACCCCCTATTTAAATCAAAAGTGATTAAAATTAGACATTTCTGTTTTCAACGTTTATCGCCATAGAACGAAAACGGTAAGAGATGACTAGAAACGTTCTCTTTTTGCAAACGATTCACAGTCTCAAGGTATCATATCATGACTACCTGTAATACTCTACCGAATTTACTATTGCTTCCGGCAATTTAGTACATGAAGTGCCTCATACTAAAATTATTTTGGAAGTTCGGAAAAACGTCTAAAGTGGCAGCATATCAAATATCATGTTTTGTTTGCAGGATTTATTTATGTAACTTGCTGCAATATTTTTACATGCACCTTACACAAGTGTAACGTTTAATGCTTGAACTTCATATTCATACGATACACTGGCTTTTATGTACTCTTTTGCTTTTTATGGTTATCATGGGCGAAAAAAGGCCGATCTTTACCCATCTCCTTTACTAGTACTTTAGGTTTCAATACTTATTTCCATAGAGCGGAAATAATAAAAGATATTGAAAAATTGTCCTTTGACACAGCTTCAGCGTATCAATAATGAGTTTTGTCTCGACTTTATCCATCTGTTCTAACCGAAAGTGGTTAAAATCTACATTTAGTTATAAATTTATTTATTTATTTATTACACCACTGATAGCATGATGGATGAAATGGAAATAGATAGTGATAAACAGTTCGTTTTTAATGGATCCAGTCTGCAAGAATATGCTTTACACCTGATGTTATTTTATTGCAACTGAAAGTGATAGACGTCAATTAGCACTTGCGGTATTAATATTAATATCCATAGAACCAGAGTAATGGCTCTTTGATATGGATTCAGAGTCCAAGGAACACCCTCTATCTTTGATCTTATTCCTCTATTACAACCAGCAGTTATAGATATACTACGTCAAGTCTGAGTATTGAATTTGCATAACTTGGATGTCTACTGTAGTTTTACACTGTGAAATGAAACTCGCTTATTAGAAATGTTTATAAATAAAAGTGAAAGTCACCGTTTGTGAGTTAATAACTCTTGAACCACCCGACCGATCTCGATCAAATTTTCAACATAGATGACGTTTGGGCCTGGAATGTTTTTGTTACTTCACTTTGACGTTGCAACTTCAGTGAGGATATATATATATATATATATATATATATATATATATATATATATATATATATATATATATATATATATATATATGTGTGTGTGTGTGTGTGTGTGTGTGTGTGTGTGATCGAAAATGACCGATAATAGTGTCGAATTTGTAGCTTTCGGAGTCGTTGAGATGAACAGCGACACTTCCGATGCCGTTTAAATTCAAATTCAGGCCACAATAATAATATTTAACTTTTAAGACAAAAAACATCGTCTATCAGAGAGCGCTTCAGTAATAGTAAAAATTATTGACCAACGGAACATATTACAATTTTTTCTTATTTTAACCCAACTGGTAACTGACGCTAGTATCAAAGAAGCAGCAATTAAGTAATATTACTTTTGCAAGGACTATTTGTAATATTTATTTAACTGTGTCGAACATGTCATGCAATATTATTATTCTCGATCTGTAGCATCTACAAAATTAGCTAAAACAATTAATTTTGCTGATGCTTTATTCCAAGAAAGAAATATCGTTACTGTCGGTATTAATACAACGTCATGACGGAAAGATAAAATGGATGTAACATTGTGCAATTGACCAATCCAATTTTCACTTCTCTCTTAGCAATTTAATCGAGCACAAAATTTATATTCTCCATTCTTGATTATACTAAACAGGCTGTACTCGTTTTAGTTTCAGCTAATCACTAGTAGAGAAAAATGAGTAAGTTCTTAGCATTTGAAAGCTAATACACTCATTCATTTATCTCAAAATTATGACACGTTAGTTCGTACTCCAACAGGAGTAAATATGATCAATAACGACGCTAAACCATCTGGTAACAGGCTGGCTTGTTGTTCCAATTATCAACAGCGTTAATTAATTTCAGCGTTTTAATCAGCTTATCTGATTAAGTAATCCTATTTAATTGGAATTTATGTCTAATTGCCATTTCCTAATACTCATCTCACGCGCCTTTTTAAAATGAATTTCAACAGATATCTGACACGTTTCCTTTCAATCCGGATGAATAATTACAGAAAAGTTTCCAATGATTTATGTTCAGAAGAGGAATCACTCTGCAGCTTTATATGATTTACGTGTAGATTTTTAATTAGTCAGTATCTATCCCATGGAGGGAAAACAGATTTAAAAAGTCGAGGAGAAAATTTAATCTATTCTGGCGCGCCTTTTCTTCAGCCTTGTATACAAGAACTTCTTCAAACAGTATTAGATTAATTCCTCCCAAGAGACAAAAAAGAAAATGTTTAACAGTAGTAGAGGAAAATACCAAAATGTAAAACAGAGCATGACCTTGGAATTCTTTTCGTAAGTGCTTGAGTCCAGTTCAATATATGCTAGGCTCAATACTTACACGAAACAATAATATGCTATATTGCCTTTTCTGCCATTTCTGTCCAGTGAAAACTGATGATCGAGAGGATTCATGTTTCCTAGTTTTCCGAAATTTAGGTTATACTGTAATTTCTAAGCGGTTTTGTTCAGAGGCTATTTTTAAACAACTAGACTTATTGGGCCTTATGCAAAGTCGTTTTGACGTATGGTTAATATCATATTAAAGGCCTGACTACTGCAGGAAACATATGTTAGTCGAACTCTTTAGTATGGCACTAATCACGCATCAGAACGACTCTAAAGGTTCTTGTATAAGGTAAATTTAATATAAAAGAATCAGTCTTTAAAGTCTCACCTATGATTACAGTGTAAATTAGTAAAAATAAAAATAATAATAATAAGCAAAATAGTTTGTTATTAAAATTCAGCAAGATTTCCAACCAGTGGCGCCGAAACTTATCCCCCTGCAGCAGAAATAAAGTCAGGTCCTATGTGAACCGTATATTTGAGGAAGTGTCTTAAAGTGCGCATTCTCCTCCGCACCGCTCCATCTACAGAGTCATTTCCGCCCCTCTGTTTCGAATGTGTTACAGTATTTCTTATATATAAAAAATAAAACCAATTATAATCCATTCCTTAAAAAGTAAGTTCGACGAAGAACAGCACTTTTCTTATCAGCACTGTACAACGTTTGTTCAAATCAGAGACCATGATCATCTACACACAATTTGCATCAATTGGGAATTGATTGATCGATCCTAGCTCGCGCGGTGTGGACTTTGTGGTGGACAAACACCGTGCTCGTGAGCTTACTCGGGGTTCTCCCGTTCTCCCGATAGAAGTGGAACCAGTGTATGACAACAATCTGTAATTGTCCATCACTATCAAAGTGCGCAATACAGAAAGTTGTTGACATGTAAGAAGACATGGAACTCGACCTATGTGGTGAGTATCCAAACACGTTCCAGTGGAATGACTGCAGAAAGATCAGTTGTTATTCGCCGTATAGCCCGGATTTTGCTCGAAATGATTTTAATGTCTTCTTACACCTTAAGAAATGCCTGTCTGGTACCATTTTGTTAGTAATGAGGATTGCAAACGACTATTACATCCTTGTTTTATTACTAGGTATCTGACTCTTACGACATCGGAATAGGTCTATGTCCTGTTTGTGTTTACCGTCATAGGGAACCTTAATTACTCTGCATTCCTCGTATAAGTAATTCAGATCACAAAGCTTCTGAACAGATATCTCTTCTTTCTTGATTATGTATAACGTCAGCTTTCAAATTCAGTTTTGTAACTGTATTCCCATTAAAGTTGTAACACAAAACCAAGTTATTCTGTGGGTAATTGGCGACTTATTTTAGAGAAAATGCGCACATTTACTGATAAGAAAATTACAATGATAGTCTAACATCCCAAAGCGAATAACAACGATTAAATGTGTAGTGGTTGCCAACCACATCATTGAACAGAAGTTTCTAATGTAAACGAGATTGAAAATTGAAAGTGAATTTCGGTGAAATTACTTTTATCACACCCTGTATTTGTTCAGCCATAACAGTTTTACTTTTATCATTTTCAGGTGAATGAAACACGGAAATAATCGGTTTAGGCCAAAATGATACTCGTAACTGAAGCTGTAAGTTTCTGTACGGAACATACTTGAATTTCAAAGCATCATGAAAATATTATTATGCCCGTACTTTCCGTATAAAACACATGCTATGTAGTATGTATATATATATATATATATATATATATATATATATATATATATATATATAGTACATACGAAGGAGGACCCAAAAAACCGGACTTTAGTTCTAAAAAAAATATTACATTTTTTTACAAAATTCTCTCCGTCTCCTTCAAAGTACTCTCCATTAAATGCGATTCATTTCTCCCATCTTCTTTCCTACTGTTTGAAGCATCTCTGGAACTCTAGAACTTTTATATCATCCAATGCGCTCTGCGAAGTTCTTTTTACAACCTCTACACCATCAAAACATTCTCCTTTTAGATTTTGTTTAATTCTCGGAAAATGTCATCATGTTGGTCAAACAGTTTGGATCACTTTCAATCTGATTTTTTAAGTCCTGACTCAAATTCAGAAGAATGATTTGATCCTGTGTGAGCAGGCGAGAAACAAACTTAGCGGCAACATGTCTCATTTGCAAAACCTCACGCTGGCCCGAGCTCCAACTCACTCCTGCCTGTTTTGAAATATCATCGATCATGAAACGACGATCCTCGCTGATTTTGGAGTTGATTTGTTCGATGGTTTCGTCGTTTCGAAATGATGAAATCCACCCAGCACGAGCATGATTTTCAACACTCATCTCACCACACTTAAAGCGCCCAGACTATTCAAAAAATTGTGTGCCGTTCATAGTCTCCTTCTTAAAAGCCTGTTGAAGCATTTTGTAAGTTTTCGTTTCCGATTTTCCAAGTAGGAAGCAAACACACTTCTTGTTCCTTTGAATCTGCCATAACGATTTCGCAGGCGGCAAACGAGAACAATTGAGAAAAACAATAATATGATCAAACGTTAACCTCCTACGCAGACGCCGCTGGGCCAACTGATCTGCGAAGGTCTCTACTAGACCCACCTTGCAGGAGAATTCTCTACTACGCCTAGGAACGGCAGCGCTCTTTCAATCCGGTTTCTTTTGGGTCCCCCCTCGTGTATATATATATCAGGCACTGTTACTATATCAGAAATGACGTTAATTAACTTTTCATTTTTTCCTGTCGTATGTTGATGGATATGTAACCAAAGGAGTTTTAAGGAATCGATTGAGAAATTCAAACTCTAAAAATAGTTTGAACACTGGTGGGAACATCAATTATTTTCCACTTTTTTGAGTAACTTGGTCGTTGGTGCTAATTAAAATATGAAAATTTAAGCTAAATATTTCTATAAGTAGTATATATACTAGATATGTGATTATGCAATGGCAAATTCGTAGGTTCTTTTTTTCTTAAATATTTGTACCTCACATTAGAATTTAAAGAGTACCTACAAAATGAACAAGAATTTTATGAATGATCCAAAAAGATGGATCAAAAGATTGCGATCTTTGCCGAGAATTTTAGGAATGATCCCAAAAAACGCATCAAAAGATTGCGGCCTTGGCCAATAACTAGTTTTCGGATCAGGACCCACAAAAGTTTGGAACGGCTCCTAATCGGCTTTTGGTATTTGTTTTCAGAATAAGCACGTCATACTGAGTTAAGTGATAGTTTGGGTTTTTCTAAACTATATGCAGTTCTCCAGATATAAGGCATACAAGAAAATGTTTGATTGAATGAAATATATTTATTTGTTTGGACCAGGGGAGCAAAATTTTTAAAAGGCCCGTAAATCCAATTTTCATATATATATATATATATATATATATATATATATATATATATATATATATATATATATATATATATATATATATATATATTTACGGAATAAGCACACCATTCTGAGTAAATTGTCAGTTTCAGTTTGGCTACACTTAATGTAGTTCTCAAACTATGGGTCATATAAGAAAATGCTTGATTGTATGAAACACATTGAATTTTGTGGATCAGGGGCCACAAAATTTTTGAAAGGACCCTAAATCGAGTTTTCGTATTTTTTTACGGAATAAGGGCATCATACTGAGTAAATTGTTATTTTTGATTTGGCTACACTATACGTAGTTCTCAAAATATGGGGCGTACAAGAAAATGTTTGATTCTATTAAATATATTGGATTGGATTAGGGGTCAGAAAATTTTTGAACGGACCCTAAATCAAGTTTTCTTTTCTTTTTTTTTTTTTTTTGCGGAATAAGTACGCCATACGGAGTAAAGTGTTAATTTTGATTTGGCTACGGTATATGTAATTCTCAAAATATGGGGCGTGCAAAAAAAAAGTTTGGTTGAATGTAATATATTGAATATTGTGAATCAGGGGCCACAAAACTTTTGAACAGTCCCTAAATCGAGTTTTCGTATTTCTTACAAAATAAGCACATCATACTGATTAAATTGTTATTTTTGATCTGGCTACACTATATGTAGTTCTCAAAATATGGGGCGTACAAGAAAATTTTTGATTGAATGAAATATATTCATTTTTTTTGGATCAGGGGCCACAAAATTTTTGAACGGTGCCTAAATCGAGTTTTCGTATGTTTTGCAGAATAAGCACATCATACTGAATAAATTGTTAGTTTGGTTTGACTACACTATGTGTAGTTATGGAGATATAAGGCCTAGAAGAAAATTTTTGCCTGAAATATATTGGATCTTTTGATCCAAAAAACACTGTTGCAAAAGGGGTCTTTGTGGAAAGGGGGTACAAAGAGGGTTCCATTGCCATTCCCGATGAGAGCTCCCTCTTGTAGAATTTTGTAGGCGCTGCTGCTTTAAATATACGAGGATGGTCCAACAGTGCCTGATATATATATATATATACAGATAGTGATCAGAAAAATGGAAACACCTGTAGTTGGCAACACGTCAGATGTATGGGTTGACAGTGGTGTTGTGGCGCCCGCAGCGCCGGACCGCTGGTAGTTGTGTTAGGTCGGTCTCCATACTCCGTCAGACGCAGTGGAACAGCAGTGTCCAGTGGCTGCAGCAGACGGAGGTAGTGTAAAATGGGAGACCTCTCAGATTTTCAAAGAGGGCAAATTGTTGGTGCACGGTTATGTGGAGTGAGTGTGACGGCAATGGCTACTGTGTTAGGTGTGTTGCGTGTCGACAATGTCGAAGGTGATGACGGCCTACACAACACACGGGAAAACCACATCGGGGAAGCGGAACAGTGGGCGGAAGAAAATCATGAGTGACTGGTCACGCCGGGTATTAAAGTGCATTATCACGCAGAACCGTCGTGCCACTGCGGATCAAGTGACGGAGGAACTCAATCAGCACCTCCCCCACCCTGTTTCGACAATCACAGTCCGCCGCGAATTACATGACATGAACTTACGGGATCATAATGCACGGGCCAAACCGCTTATCAGGGACCATAACGCTTTCGCACGCCGCAAATGATGCCGCGACCATGCAACTTGGACCGTTGAGGACTGTAAACGTGTGATATGGTCGGATGAGTTATCCTTCACCCTATTCCCAACCACGGGCCGTGTTTATGTGTGGAGAACGCCCAAAGAAGCTTATGATCTGCAGTGTCTCCACCCAACTGTGAAACATGGCGGCAGCTCGGTGATGCTTTGGGCCGCCATATCATGGTTTTCATTGGGTCCTGTGGTCACACTTAGGGGTCGAATCACTGCCAACGTTTATGTCGCAATTTTAGGAGACCACTTGCATCCTATGGTCCGGATATTGTTCCCGGACAATGACGTCATCTTCCGGGATGATAATGCACCCATTCACACAGCTGGCGTTGTTGCAACGTGGTTGAAGGAACATCGGGATGAAGTTCAACACCTCCCAATCCACAGATCTCAACATAATTGAACATCTGTGGTCCGTCTTGGAAACACGACTCCGGCGACGATTTCCACCTCCATCCTCTCTCACAGAACTGGCCGATGCCCTGCACGAGGAATGGTGTAAAATTCCACTTGCTACAATTCAGGACCTCTATGCCTCCATCCCACGTCGCATCAAGGCTGTTCTGAAGGCGAAAGGTGGCCCGACACCATATTAATCTGGTAAGTTGCAATTTCGTTCAGGTGTTTCCATTTTTCTGATCACCATCTGTATATATATATATATATATATATATATATATATATATATATATATATATATATATATATATATATATATATATATATATATACTACGTAGCATGTGTTTTAGTTAATTTTGTCAAAGTTCTTACTGATGTACAGTGATGCGCAAAAGCTGGTACCAATTTCTACAAATATCATTATTAGCTCATTTTTGAGTATACAGCGACCTTGATCTTCAATTTTCCACCTTTTCCCCTTTTCTGTATACATGTACATTAGTTGTATTTAATATTTATACAAAGTTAATGTAACAAATAAAATATAAGATGAAAATGAAGATTGTGCACCTGCGAAAAAATCGTTGTCCGTATAGGGGTATATTGCATAGTTACACGGAATCCTTATGTTTACTACGGAAATCTGCACAGAGCACATGTTATTCATATGCTACATACGTACTGTCTTTTTCCTGCTTAGACGATACATCGTGCCGCTGCAGGATGTCTGACATATAAATGCCATCCGTATGTTTTATATGTATATGTTACATACGTCAGCTATATGTTATATATGTCCATCTGTATGTGAGATTTTTACCGCCTATATACAGTTATTTCTTTCATACGGAAAGTACATATAGATGGAACATTTATACGGAAAGTATTATAAAACACATATTAAGTTATACGTTCGTTGAAGATGTTACATACGGTTGTACATTAAGTCCAAAAACTACAGGATTTACGCACATAACCTACGTTTCTGCGTACGCCCCATACGTTTATTTCTCTGAGTGGATCTACGTACAGTCTTGTTACAAACATCCTGCCTATTCACCTACCTGTAAAAGACCATATTCTAGTAATAGTACATATGAATTTCTAACATTTCAGTTCTAAATAAAAATATCAGTCGACCAAAGAAAATTCACATTTGTTTGATTTAATTCCGTCTGTGGGTTAGAGTTGAGGGCTTTACAAAGAGAAGTGGGTAACCAGATTTTTATAACAAGACTGTACATAATGAGTAGTTAAGTAATGCTTTTGCATATGATAATTCTTCTCTCTTTTTTTCTTTTTTTTTTTCATTTATATACAATTGAACGCTGTAAACACTGTCGAGGTTTTTGTTTGTAGTCTCTGATAATTAAAACAAGCGGCCAGAAAATCCGCATGTGCTCAGCATAATGCAAAATTGCTATTAAACAAGTGAAGTCACGCAGCTGAAAACGTGAACCACGCATTTATAAACTAGACGTGTACAATATTTCATCTACGTTACCAAACACAGTTTCATTTAAAAAAAATAATAAAAAAATGTGAATGGCAATCACAACAAATATTAAAATCTTCATACCAACTTTCAGTGAAATATTTTATATGATATCGCCGTATATACCAAGTTCAGCGCTCTAATGCTCTCACGAGAAGGTAATTACACAGAATTAAAATTCCAGAAGTGTTTTTCACGTTAATATACTTACAACATAATTCTTCTCCATCCTATTTAATGAACATGGGCGACATATAATAAAATTTAAGCGCTTCATTTAGATAATTTCAAATTATTTTATCTACTATTTCGACCTAGAAGGAAAATACATTCATTGCAAATTCATTAATCAGAAAAAAAAACCACTTATATCGTGGTATAGAACGGTGCGGAGTAAGATACTTGCCTTCATTTGACCATGTCTATATTGATTGTTTGTTATTGAACAAATTGCTTTATACTCATTTTTGTGCTCGTGTTGTACACAATAATTATTGTTATCCTCAGCTAAGATTGTTTTATACGCTGAGAAGCTATAATTCACATGAGATGAAATGATAGAATCGTACTTATCGTCTAATCTGTATCTGCAATTTGCATAAGAAAGATGGTGTGTTCTGTGTAATAATGAGTAGTGATTGTGGAAAGTAATGTGCAAATCAAACGTGGATTTCGCTGGTAAGAACCAGGAATGAAAACGCCAGCTGAATGTTGTCCTGAACACTGGTAGGGAAATCTCTGGTAGGGAGTACTGAAATCTCTATAGATTAGATTGTATTAATTTACATGTGTTCAACAATTGAAAGAGTTTGACAGAGCTGAACGCGTACGATAATGTACATAGTTGCTGCATATGTTTACGGAAGAGTTTTTAAACTTATTATTGTATTTATAACTGAAGAAACCTGGTTCCACCTGTTCAATTATATGAATGTATATACAAAATAGAATACACTGGTCTTCTGTAAGTTATCATTTGCTCATGAAGATCCAATAGACAAACAAAATATTGACGTTTGCTGTGCAGTACCAGAAACACAAATAGTGGAACCAATGTTCTACGAAAACCAAATGCGTATCTGGGATAGAATTGTCAATGTTACCTTTTTCCGTAATGTTTACGTTTTCCTGTCCTGCCATGTTTTATTATCTGAAGCCACATATGAATATTGCATATCGCTAAGGAAAAAAACTTTTTCTTCTCTAAAAGGTCTGGCAACGCTGTCCTGGAAATAACTAAACATCTGTACAGCTTACTTGCTCCAGGGCAAATTAACTCGGGACTTGTGTTTCCCAACAAAGTGAGGCAAGATCTCATAGTTCACGCACGATCGCAGGTCCATGAAAATTTCAAGAAGAACGAATTGTCAGCAAGGGGTTATGGCCACTGCAGTCTCCTGACTTATATAAGTAAGATGTTTATCTCAAGGAAATAAATAATGAATATAATGAGTACAAATAATCCGCATACCCTGGATCTACTTCACAAAAGGTATCCACAGTATCACCGTGAAAATCCCTAGACAGCATCAATCAACATGCTGCAACGTTCCTCTAAGCGAATTGAAATCAACTGTAATGGCTCTTGACACCTATCACGACACACTGGAATTATTAACAATCCACAACAGTAAGAACAAAAATGGGAAAGGAAATTGAGAGTATCCACCCAGGGTATATACTAAACCGTACTATCCCTGCGTTTGTGTGTTGGAACGGAGGATAAACTGTATAAACTTGAGTCAGAGTGGTAGGATAACGAATTCCAACCCTGATTCCACCAATTGTAAAGCAAGAATACTAAGCATTAATCTACAATAGCACAAGTGTTTACGTTGTGTTTTTATGAACTTCTGATGTTATTGCCAAACAAAAATATGTAGAATTGGTGCTCATTTTTGCTGCTATTTGTAAATAGTCTAAATGACTCTCACGATTTTATACATATTTTATGAAACAATATTTTGTTGCTAAACCTAAAATATAGCATAGTTCATTTATTTCTGAAGAATACAGAAACTATGAGTTTTCTTTGGACAGAGATACCTGAAAATCCTTATTAAAACTTCTCTGACCTTCTCCTCCTCCATTAGATCTTTATAATTACTTAAATGATATTAACTTTTCATTTTATACTAATTAATCTTAATTCTGCTGTTGTTCAGTAAACATGTTGTTAATTTTAAAAAAATGAAAACATTGACAATGCTAGGAGGGCACTCAGTAGTTAGTGGTTATACTAAAGAGCCAATTTGTTTATATGTGAAATAAAGTAATGTCAAATGCAATAATACGATAAAAGAAGAAAACAAGTAATATACCATACACCAAAAATTAATATTTATTACTGATATATGTAGAACCAGACTACCTAGGTACATATTAGTTAACCAATGCAATAAAAAATCATAGATTGAATCTTAACATTTCACACATGATGGTGGCCTGTCTGAGAGACAATATGTGATATTGGACATGAATATGTTACCTCTGTAAACACAATGTTGCACCTTGTATCGGTATGAAAGTTTCTTTCTGTTGTACTTACGAAATTCCTTCCATTTTCAGGTATTTGCCCTTGTCTAAAGGTTTTCTGTTTATAATACTGTATATGAATGCAGCACTGGATAAAGTAATCAAGCACGTGACCAACTCTTCCAAACGGAGACAAGCAAAGAGTTATCCAGTTCTTCCAACCAGTCGCAGGATAATTAGAACTAAGAACTAAGATAACCCGTTAGAAAAATCTAGCCTTTATAGTGTTTCCCCCTGTGTGAGTCTACTTTCTATTATTAAGTTGGTCACGTGGGCTTGTGTTTAAAATGGCGCATTCGTCTTTCTCTTCTAAAAGTGGCCCTTCTATTCTAAGAGGGCTGAAACAAATGTATTCCACGGAAAGTAAGAAGATATTTAAAAAAAAACTTTTTGCACTTTTTTTTCAAATAAAATATTAAAATAACGTTACGTTTCGTTTATATTTCATAAGTGACTGTTTCAGTAATAACTGCAGTATACATTATTTAAGAAATGGAGCCATAAAGTCTAGTTTAGTGGTCCGTACCTTGTATTTGTTGAAGCATGGGTAAAGCAAAAAGATTTTTAAAAAATCACAGTTAAGGTAAAATGTTAATTATAAAACATATATGATACACAGTATATGTTTGAAAGATGAAAAATGTTTTTGTCGACAATGAATCGGTTAGTGTTCTACCAGTTATTTATTAAATACCAAAGACGTGTATGTTTTATTCATGCAATGAGTAATGAGTAGCTAATATCTCACGACAAGTACCGTGCATGCAACATTACTGAATCTTGGAAGTAAGCGTAAGAAAAAAAAAATATCTTTTTAGCAGTTTAACTCCGTTAAAGTAAGATTACTTGAGTTATATGTCCGATAGGTTCTCTTTATTCTTATGACATGCAAATTGTCCACTACCTTATCTATTAAGAAGTACTTTAGATTAAATATGTTTTAGCAATAGTGGCATTAAATCATAGTTATAGGCGCGACCACAAATGAATAGTAAATAAACTCCACTACTATCGGAAAGAGAGCTGTTTGCACGCCACGAAACTTCACCCAAGCAAACAACACATAGAAACAACATAGCACCGATTCATTTGGTGCAAAAGTATCGATTAGCCTTAGAGAAGCTCGTGTAATTATCTGCATTCTTGAACAATTAATTAGTCGCACTGAATTCGCTGTGAGAGAATTTCCAACAAGAAAGGAACAAACCAATGTAAAAAGAGACACTGTAATTCATGTTATTTTCTTTGGTGTTGTTGTTGTTTACAAAATAGTTCAACGCATCTTTCAGTAATTTTTCTTTTTTTAATTTGAATTGTTTCTTTTCTTACAGAAAATCAAATTGTTAATTGATAGTTAATCAAATTCTCAATGCATATTACTGTAGTAAATCTTTCAAACTAAGAAACAGTCTACAAAAACCTGTAAGCCAAATAAGAGTATGTCAGCTTCAAATTGTAAAGATACATATGACTTTCAAAACAATGGAGATGTCTACGGTTTGCAACAAGTAAGATGTGTAAGATGGTAACACTAAAGATCTATGTGTCGTTGCTAGTGGTATGTTAGATGAAAGTCTGTAGTGCGTTGAACGGGCTATAATGGAAGTTAAATTGGCACATAATGGTAATGCAAAATAGGAATTTCTTGACGACCAAATTGAAGCTCCACGCTAATTGACACAAATGTATATAAGGTGACTAGTGTGTTATATGTGTCGATAGGAACGTTTTCAAGAAGATCTACGGAACTCATAGCAGAAAAAAAAATCAGCGAAGAATAATAACAAGAGAGTATCGCTTCACAGTGTGAAGCTACGGTAGACTTCCAAACTATGACAATTCAATACTCAAACTTCAAGTAGTATATCCTTAACTACTGGTTGCAATAGATTAATGGGATTGAAAATATAACCTGTTCCTCAACGCTGAATCCATATCAAAAAGCCATTATTCGCTATGCGTTGCTGTTTTTGTTCTAGGGTGGTAAAGGTTTGAAACGGAAATCGTTAATTTGAACCACTTTCGGTTCGAATAGATGACTAAGGAAGGAAGGAGATCCTAGTATAGTGAAGCTGAATCAATTACTAGAAACTTCATCTCGATATTTTTTACCACTTTTGCTCTATGAAAATCAGTATTGAAACCGGAAGTAGCTGCCAATTACAATCACTTCTGCTTTTGGTGAAGTGTTCGGGATAGTCATGGTACATTGCCTTGAGACACTGAATCGTTTGCAGAAAACATTTCTCGCTATCTATTACCGTTTTCGTTCTATGGCGATAAACGTTAATACCGGAAATGACTGATGGAACCTATTCTTGGGACGCTGAATCAATTGCAGAAAACCGCATCTCGATATTTTTATAGCTATTTTATCAGGCCTTGTTTCCATTTTGTACTAACACACAACAACACACTGAGCAAGGCTATGTGATAATATGTAGAAAACACACAATCACGTAACAGTTTCGACACAACAATGTGTCTTCATCAGAGTGTGTCGAAACTGTTACGTGATTTTGTGTTCTTTTACATGTAGAATATGTAGAAAACACACAATCACGTAACAGTTTCGACACAATAACTGTGTCTTCATCAGACTGTGTCGAAACTGTTATGTGATTGTGTGTTTTTTTTTTTTACATATTATCATACAGCCTTGCTCAGTACGTTGTTGTGTGTTAATCGATATTTTTTACCGTTTTTACTCTGTTGAAATCCGTATTGAAATCGGAAGTAGTAGTCAATTTCAACCACTTCCGATTTTTGTCGAGTCTTTGGAATAGTCATGGTGCATTGCTTTGAGACGCTGAATCGATTGCATAAAACTGCTTCACGTTATCTGTTCTTATTTTCTTTTCATAGTGATAAACGTTGAAGCCAGGAATGACTAATTTGAACCACTTTCGGTTTGAATGGAGAGTTAACGAAGGAGATGAAATCTATCTTGGAACTCTGAATCAATGGCAAAATACCGCATTTCGATATCTACCATTTTTGCTCTGATACCTGTCGACAGGTAGACGGAGGGACAAAGCCATTCTGTAAGACTTCCAACACTTATGCATAGCATGGTTTGGAAGCGTAATAACCGGAAGAGAGGCCTCTGTGACAAGGATTGTCCATCATTAGAAAACAATATCTCCAAGTGACTGCGGAACTAAATTAGCACCTGGAACCTATCAAGCCTAGAGAGTAGCTTAGCTTAGCATGTAGGGAGCTGGAACCTACAAGCTTATTGTGACTATCACAGTCTGATACAAGTTGCACAATCTGAACATCCACGATCGGATCGCAATTTCCAATCTGCTGATCACCAACAACAACATTTAGCCTGAATTGGTGCCCAAAACATGCAAAGTGCACAGCAAATGATTGGAAATCTGTTATACTGTTCAGAGAGTTACCTTTCTTATTTCTTATTTATTTATTTATTTATTTATTCAACCCAACAGGCTCTAGGACCAGTTACAGCGTTGTTCCTTTATAAATACATTCATCCACAATTACATATTTTAACAATATTATATATTTAGGTATATACATTTTCGTTATCTATATATTTTTAAGTCTATCCCTGTATACTGTCTGCGACATTCCAGAAACATCTATATCAGATATTTACTCAATGTGTTGTAGGCAGCACTCACCTTGCATCTATCGAGAGCATGGTGCCTCAGTAGTAGAGCATTGTGTGTGGGATCCCTGGTTAGATCCCAGCTCGCGCCAAGTGGGCTTTGTGGTGGACAAACACCGTGTTCGTGGGTTTTCTCAGGGTTCTCCAACTTTCTTCACTCTATCATTGCATTCATTTCATTTTTTTTTTTTTCATCTGGCATATAGGAGTCTTAGCGAGGATATTTGTTATTGCCTTTTTGCAATAAAATGTGCTGTTATTTGCTACCCGACTTTTACCTGACGGACGTGCAATTGGACCTTCAAAGTAAGATCGGGACAGTTAATTTTACCATGTAGGAATTTGTGTAAAAATAAAAGATTCCGTATGTTCTCTTCATTGTTTCAATGTATATACATTGAAGTTTTGTATTATTCCTGAGGCTAGTTTTAATATAATTAAGTAATTTCAAGGATTTTGATTTTATTTTTTTCAATCATATCAACATGCCTCAGTGCCTTTGGTGACCAAGACAGTCGTCTATTTTAATTGCGACCTCACAAAAGAAAAATAAAGCTTTATTAATGTCACATCACATTGACATAGTGATGAATAGTCTCATAATAAAGTCAAGATTTCTATTTAATTATTAATAATTGTTTCAATATGATAATTAAAAGTTAATTTAGGATCCTCGATTTTTAATTAAGAGTTCCTAGATGTTTAATTAGGTTAAGTGACTCTAAAATAATTCGTTCAAACTATTTCAAATTATTGTCAACAATAGGCCGTGTTTATGTATGACGGAAGCCCCAAGAAATCTATGTTATGAACTATTTCACCCTCACGTGACATATGGCGGTGGTTTTGTGATACTTGTGGGCCACAACTTCCTGGTATTCTATGGGTCCTGTAACTACGGACACAGGACATGTTACTATCTGTTATTATGTGAGTGTTTTAGGTGACCATGTATATTCTATGGCCCAGATGTTGTTTCCAGATAGTAATACATTTTTCAAGAGTACAATGCTCCAATTCACGCTGCTTGAACTGCTGAGGCGTGGTTTCATGAACATTGGGGTAAATAACAACATCTAGCCTGGCCTGCCCAGTCTCCATATCTCAATATGGTTGAACACCTGTGGCCAGTTGTGAAGGTCAAAATCCGGAGCAGATATCCTCTTCCATCCTCGCTGATGGAACTGAGTGCTACGCTGTGTGACGAATGGTATAATATATCTCTAAAAATTGTTCATAACTTAGATGTCTCCATTTCATGGCAAATAATAGTTGTAATACAGGTTAATGATGATCCCATGAAACAGATAGTTTGCATTTTCTTCAAGTGTATTTTGATAACAAACTGTAGGCTTGTATACAAGATCCAGATCGATATCCTGCATGGAACGTTTATCCTCGTCGCTCTTGTAACTTTTTAAACTAACAGATTTTAAAAATGCTGAAATTTATAGAAGAAAAATATGGACAAGAAAACATGGTATGACATACTCCCCAATACCACCAGATTAACAGTGTTATCAAACAAACAGACATTTTAAAAGTCGCACTATATTGAATTATTACATATTTCAAATTCATATATCATACGTAAACGTAGAGTGCCACATCTATAATACATTCTTACAAACAAGGACGCTACAACACCAGAGACACACACATATAGACCAATTTTGGAGGCATCTACAGCAGTAATAACGCAACTGAGACGGGCGTGGCAAATAATGACCATCTATGGCGTATTTCTAATAAATATAAATAAGTTACAAGGGATTGAAAATTTGACTTTAAAAAATTCGAAAACTTACTTAGATAAGTATAATATCGAATCATAGACGGCAAATACGTAATAAATGTAAAGATCATAATAACATTTATAGCAATTTGAAATCTCAAACTATTCATAAGATATGATGAAGTTTGGAGCACAGCTCAAACTTGTGTACATTAATTGAGAGAACTTGTAATTGTCTGCGAAGAACTACTACTATAATGTTATGGGAAGCAAAAGAAAGTAACAATAATTTTTAAAATATCTCGTAAATACGTCATTTAAAGCAGTATAGTAATTCTCTGGCATTGTTTAAGATATTGACTTGCTGTAAACGACGTTGTGATATTTGGGTTCATTAAAACCACCTACTGGATTGGATATGATACCTTTCCAAAATAAAATATTTTGAAAAACTAAAATTTAAAATCCCTTGTAACTTTCATTCTCCTATTTGTTCGAAATCTGTCGTATCACGATCATAGTATTTATAACTAAGGTGCTTTGAATGTGCATTGCCCCCCTTCCCTCGTTTGAATTGTGTTATTACCGTTGTCAAAACCTTCAAAATATGTTTCCGGTACTACAACACAGAATAATAAGTATGGTGTTGTAAGTTTTTGTTTAGCTTGTAGATTGGAAAATAGCAATAACTTGATGTAGTGTTATTTAAAAAATACAACATTATGTTAGGTTGGCATCATTGTTGATCTTCTAGTGTGGGGCAGAATGTCTGACAATGTCCTCCTGTTAGCATTTGCATTATAAAAAATTTCCGTGCTCTTTGTCTGTTAGTTCAAAAATTACAAAAGCGATTGAAGATAAGTGCTCCAACCTATATACCATCTTAGCATCCTCCTGGTGAAGACAGAAGAAAATACTGGAGAAATTTCAATCAAAATGATCGACTACAGTCAGCGTTGATGTTAATACTAACATTTTTTTTATTTCTGATAACTTAAAATCAACATATGCAACGTAATCGTATGTTATGAAGCATATAAAAAATTCAAAACTTAGTGCATTTCGTATTTTGGTTCTGATTAAATTCCCCTACATGTAAACTATTTTAGTTCCATTTCCACTACTCAATGTTATCCACTTTCTAAAATATGTGAAATTTTTATTTATATGTGTACATTTTTAATGTTATCAAAATGGGGGGAATATCTGCCGAAGTATCTCTTTTAAGTTCATATCTTTTTAACGCTGAAAGAACTTCAGAATGCTTGATATTACATTAGATGTGTGTAATTAATACACCTCTAGTGTTATTATTCAATAATTATTCATTTCACGTTCACTATTCGTATTTTCTCCCCTTTCCTTTACTCTAAGTTCCTATTCTACAATTCTTTTATAATCTTTTGAATCGTAGGAAAACTGTCCATTGTATTCCTGTTTTAATAATTTAATGGCCCCATTTAGCTAAGATACAGGGTTTGTATGATAAGTAATGAGACCAGGTCTGGAAACATTGTTTTATTGATCTGATCTGTACAGGGACTTAAAAGCTTTCGAAGTACTCTCCTCTTGCGTCGATGCACTTCTGCAATCGATGTTTCCACGCTGCAAACGCCCCCTGGAAGTCAGCAGCCGGCATGTCCTTTAGAAATGTGGTCACGGCTGCTTGGATGGCTGTGACGTCTGCAAAACGGGTTCCTTTCAAGCGTGGCTTCAGCTTCGGGAAGAGGAAGAAGTCGGCCGGGCTCACATCTGGGCTGTAGGGTGGTTGTGGAAGGACTTCCACCCCAATCCGGGTCAAAAAGGAGGTCACTAAGAAGGCGGTGTGGGCAGGGGCATTGTCGTGATGCAACTTCCACCGGCTAGCGATTGCCGGTCTTTTCCGCTTGACGCTCCTGTGCAGTCTCTCAAGGACTTGTTTGTAGAAGGCGGCGTTGACGGCTTGTCCTTGGGGTACAAACTCCTTGTGGACCACCCCCACATTGTCAAAAAAAACAATCAACATTGTTTTCACCTTTGACTTCGACATTCTGGCCTTCTTGGGGCGCGGGGACGCAGGAGTGTGCCACTCCGCGCTTTGACGTTTCGTTTCAGGGTCGTACTGGAACACCCACGACTCGTCACCTGTTATGACGTCATCTTCAAAGTTAGGGTCACTGTTCATGAGGTTCAACAGTTCCTGACAACAATCAACACGTCGTTGCTTTTGTTCGTCAGTCAACACTCGCGGCACCAGTTTCGCACAGATTTTTCTCATTCCCAATTGTTCCGTCACAATCTTGTGCACTGTTGTGTGGTTCATATCGAGTTCATCAGCAATCAATCTCAACGATAATCGACGGTCTGAGTTCAGGAGATCCCTCACTTTTGCCACAGTTTCGTCCGTAGTCACTGTTGTCGGGCGTCCAGCCCTCTCCAGATCCTCAACGCTTTCCCGGCCGTTCCGGAACGCACTGTGCCAACGAAACACCTGGGCTTTGGATAGGGCTTCCTCTTTGTAGGCCTCCGTGATGAGAGAAAGCGTCTGAGTAGCCGTTTTCCCCAGGCGAACGCAAAATTTGATCGCATAACGCTGTTCGATGGAACCCTCCATGTTTGTTGATTTTCCGCCGTGACAAGAATGTTCACAAGGGCTTTGTCCAAGGCTTGTCCGCGCTCCACTAAGGCTCGGAGCCAACTGACGCGCGGTGCGTTGCTTTGCTCGGACCCCCCCCTACATCCTCCATCACCGACAAACCCGCTCCAGCGACACGCGCGCCGCGGCGCGGCGAGTCTCATTACTTATCATACAGACCTTGTAAGTGACTACTCAGGAATTTGCCCCAAACTAGATACATAACACTTGCAGCAGACAAAACCGGAGTGTTAGACCCACAATATTGAATTCGTCATTTTAATTAGATAATGTGCTTCAACTGAAAGGAAATGAGCCTTGAAATATGTTACATTGAAAAGTTAATATCATCCAAAAAGATTAGGAAAAATCTGCCTATCCCTTCCAAATAAGCACGTTTTCTGTAAAGTCTACATCAATGAACGGATGTACGAGCGAGTTGGTTGAAATGTGAGTGGTCGTCTTTCACAATGTTAATGTTGATCAGGGAACTAAAATGTTGCCACTTCCAGCCGAGCTTTCTAAACTTAACTGGAATTCATTCATTCCATCAACCCTTCGCTGTTGTGGTTTCGCGTTACGACCTGCGTACCCAAAACAAATACCAATTCTCCATGCCTGTAAGAGAATTATAACACACCAGAGACTAAATAAAACGAGCCACACAACACTTTGCGGTTGATGCTCTGTGAAGTTTGGGAGAAATCTACGGAGGGAAAAACGTAACTTACAACTTCGTATCTTTCAATTCATAGGTTCGATAACCAATAAATACTAAGAAGAATTGTTTTGTTCTCTACACTGTTATACTTTATTAAACTTTATAAAACTGTATAAAAATCTATGTGCTGTATAAAGCTCTAAAAGATTGGTGAATGTTCATTTGTGTTTACTTGACTTGATTCCAATAAAATCTTTACAATGTCGTCATTTGATTCTCAGAATAGCTGTGGGCTGCTTACCTACACTCTTACACTTCACAAAATTAGTCAATACCACAAGCGCTGGAGCAAAGTTTGTTAAAATTGATTTAATTATTCGTTTCTTTTCAATTAGTTCTTTATATTGTTTAACAGTTTACATGTAGTAGTGTAAAACTACGGCTTTTGTGAGAAAGAAAATTATTTAAAACTACGTGCAAACTTTTCCAAAAGTTGTGTGACAGGAATTTTTAAAAAGGAATAGTTCGAAACGAAATGAAATGAAATTTTTGAGTTTTACGTCCCACGGTTATGCCGGTTAGGCTAAAGGAGACGGTGATGATGAGAGATGAATGAAATGGTGGAATGAAGAAAGTGGGAGGAAACGGGAGAACCCCGAGAAAACCCACGCACACGGTGTAAGGAGTAGTTCGAAACTGCAGTGAGACAAATTTGAGTCCAGTTTGAAATGAAAGCGTTGTGTATGTTACAGTTACTTCCTCAGTGGCGGTTGTCGAGGGAAGTGACTCGTAATAATTTAAATTTATATACACGCTAAAAGCTAAGAGAAGAAAGCTTAATACAGCTTTAGGAATTAGTCCAATAGATAAGCTTTCTTTCCTTAGTTAATAGCGATAAAAACAACTTCCTTTATAACGATTTGACTTCTCTTAAGAGTCATCACTATAGCTACCACACTCTTAAAAATTTCCTTGCTCAGAAATGAGAAAATTGCATGTTCAAAACAAAATAAGTAATTTTTACTCATATTTGAGACAAAATATCTCATTATTTTGAAACGTGTTTTCATTTTTGAGCTCAAGGCAAATTTTCAGGTTCCCATTTATGAGATTTTCTCATTTCTTAAAAATGAGAATGAAATAGTGCGTGATTTGTAATATAATAGATGGCAGAAAAATAACGGTAACAATTTTACCGAAATAATATTACCATGTTTTACTTGGGAGTAATATTGCTAGGGTTTAATTACTATACAGGAAACGAGATAAAGGATTTCAGTTGTAGCAGAATGCGAATGGATATGAGTACGCAGTACGGTGATGCGGCTGAAGAGGCGTATGGGTACACATCACATCATGTGAGAAGGAAGACAGCGGCGAAGAGACTGAAGAGTTGATAAAGTGTGTGAAAGTTCTAGTTGGACTCAAGTTAGAACAGTATGTGCCAGCTTTCGAACGTAAGTATAAATTATACTAAGTAACTACAAAATGCACAGCTCGTTGTTTACTTACCTGAAGTTCTGGTATGAATGTGATTCAGTGTTTTGTAAACATACTACAGTGTATAGTCGTTAGGGTGTAAAATGCTGATTCCTTTCATATAAGTTCGTAATCAAGTTAGCTCCTACATTTATCAAGCTAAATATTCAATGCACATAATAACGAGGCAGTAATAACAAGTAAAGGCGGGCTGGAGCCCCGTAGGGAACGTTGATTTCTATATTACAATAGAATGAGGAGACATGTCAATGTTTTACACCCTTTCCCCTTCGCTATAAGTTGCAAAATAGCTATGTACGGAGTCAAAGAACACATGTCATCTGTGTAGTTAACATAGAAACAGCGTTTAAAAAATTGTGATTTATAATTATGGAATTGCAATGCGGAGGTGCTTTGTACTGATCACGTAACATAGATTAGCGCCTTTTTTTTTTTTTTTTTTTTTTTGTATCAGTAATAGTTTTAATGACATAATATATGCAGGTTATTTGGGCCTATGTTTAGCAGAAGGGGTCCAGCTCTTTTCTCTAAAAAAATGTTACAATTTTGGTATTTTCTGTTCACATTCGGTTAGTTTAGAGTAGGTTAGGTTAGTTTGGATTAGGTTAGGTTAGTTTAGGATAGGATAGGTCAGGGGCGGATCCAGGACCGACTTCTGGGGGGGGCGGCGTGTTGTCATACTGCTACTTTTAAGGGCTCCAAACTTTGGGATGGGTTTTATTTATATATATAAAATAAGAAAGATGCCTCTTCTGGGGGGGGGGCAATCCCCCCCTGGATACGCCCCTGGGTTAGGTTAGTTTAGTTTGTTATATTAGTGTAGGGATCCCTCATAATTTTCCAAAAAATTATAGAATTTCGCTTATTTCTTCTAATATTAGGTTAGTTTAGGTTAGCTTAGGTTGGGTTAGATTTGGTTACGTTATGTTACGTCTAAGTACTTGCATCATTCATTTCTCCTGTAAATTTTGTGTTTTTTACGTGCTTCTTGATCCCTTGTACTAAACATACTCCGTTATTTGTAGCATATAGGCAGGTCAGTATGCGAATTGAATATTTCGTGCAGATTGATTATACAAATCCATACAGAGATTCATGAAATATATACTACTTTTTCTCTGAATTCGCTTTCTCTACCTTCAGCATGACGTGTGAACTTGCATTCCTCGGTGCAAATTCACTTTAAGAAACTTCGTGCAAAAACATCAGCAAACCTGTGCTAGGTGCCTCTAAAAAGCACGAGTTCTATCTACCTGACTCAGGGCAAAAGCACAGCATGGGAACCCATGCTGTAACGTTGGGATACGTCCGTAGGGATCAGGCGCGTCAGAGATGGTGGATATACGCGTAAATTAGGATTTTGAAAAACGACTGCTTTCACGATGCAAAGATATATTTTTGTTAAATTCATTTGCTTGTTACATTGAAGTGTGCATTTACATTCCCGGTGCAGATTTAGTTTAAGAGGTCATGTGCAAAAACAATTTTACCTGTGCTAGGTGGCCACTAAAAGGATGAATGCTATGTAACCGACTCAAAGCACGAGCACAGCAGGGTACCGAGCGCGAATGCATCCGTAGGGAACTGGCACGTCAGTAATTGTGGGTATACACATGAACAAGGACCCTAGAGAACAATTGTTTCACGATGGAAAGATAACTTTTTTGTTAAAGTAATTTGCTCGTTACATTCCTTGCACGTTACGTTGTCCTTCATTAATCTACCACTACTTACCTTATGGACGAATGAGTGCATACTAGGTTTCACGTTCATTAATATATACACGTAAATACATATTTCACAAGTGAGAGCATGTCATATTTCGATTACTTTCATACTGCTCGATTAAAATATTAATACAAATATCTTCTATAAATTTCACAAATATGTGGATCCGTATAATCAATCTGCACATATTTTTCCCAGGGAAGGGATTAATTTCACCCATATATGCACCCAGTCATCACTCACGTATACTATATATTGAGAATTTGAAAAGTTATCAATACCAAGGATAACAATTTTCTTGTCCAGGAATAATTTTGTTTTTTCAGGGGGGAAATCCCTGACATTCTCCGTCAATTTGCACATTGCATATAGTACTGTGCATATTTGTTCTTAATGTAACGTAGGGGCCGCGGTAGCTCAGTGGTAGAACGTTTGGTGCGTGAGGACCTAAGTTCGATCCCAGCTCACGGCAAGTGGGCTTTGTGATGGATAAATACAGTGTGTGTGGGTTTCCTCTGGATTCTCCTGCTTCTTCCTACTTTCTTCATTCCACTATCTTATTCATTTTTATCATAGTCTCCTTTAGCGTACCCTACAGAACTGTGGGACGTAGAACTTAAGATTGCTTTTTTTTAAATTAATTTAACGTTCCAAGATTGAGCTCTAAGTCTGAGAGAGACCCACCCGTTTGACGTGCGTTGAGATGGAATCAGTGAGTTTCGTTTCAGTATCGAGTTCGGCGGAATATATATATATATATATATATATATATATATATATATATATATATATATATATATATATTTCGGGAAACTGCCACCTTAGTAATGCCAATGTGATTATTCATAAGCAAATGATGTTTATATAAATAATGAATGATGAAATTTAAATTAGAAGTTTAGTATATAGGCTAGATAATCAAAAATATTAAAAAGTCCAACTGGCAAACTAGAGGTGTAATCGAAAAAATTTTCCGAGCAGTTATTAATACATTGAATCAAATTTAACGTTGGCTTCTGTATGAAACAATAGGCATTCAGGCAAACAGATAGATTAGGCAACTTGGTTTCGTTTAGTTTGTAAAGGCGTGTATAACAGCGAGGGAATGAGCGACGGGACCTACTCTTTAGAGTGACGCTTATCTCGGGGCCGCGGTGGCTGAGCGCCAAGTGAGCTTTCTGATGTACAGTGGGTTTTCCCGTGGTTCTATCATTCACTCCCACTTTATTTTTACTACTTTGTTTATTAACATTTAACATCGGGACATAAACGTTGGACGTTACACTCAAATAGGAATTGTTGCCTTTGGGCTAACGGACAGATGGGACAATAATTATTACGTTTGTAGAAAAAAGAAGGAAACTGGAGAACATCGAGAGAGCCCAGGAATTCAATGTTGTCTGTCAGAGACTTACATGAGATCGAACCATAGACCTCTCGCGACAGGTGAGTGACAGCTGCCCCACATCCTTTCCTCTTACGTAAATAAGGTACCGAAACTTCACTCTTCGTTTTAGTGTATGTATCTACAAATAAAAAAAAAAGTTAAAAGTTTTGAGTCACGTTTCATGGTGTAATGAACATCTTAATGGATTCTACCGTTTTATCTTTTAGGCTTGTACCCGCTAAACGAATATAGGATTATAATACGCATGGGCTCTGGTGCAGTTTTTGAAAAATGAAATCTTTCAGTTCAGCATTCCACGATTATGCCCTGGAACTAAGAGAGACTGATGATGCGAATGAATGAAATGGTGGAATGAAGAAAGTGAGGAGGAAACGTGAGAATCCCGAGAAAACCCACGCGCACGGTGGATGTTCACCACAAAGCCCACTTGGCGTGAGCTGGGATCGAACCAGGGACCCCACGCACCAGGGTGAATGCTCTACCTTTGAGCCACCGCAGCTCCTGGTGCAGTTTTTGTGGGTTTCATTTCAAAAAGTGTAAGGGTGATCTGGAAGCGAACCGGTTAGCTTAGTGATTAACGCGTGAGCACAATAAACCGGAGACGCGCATTCGATTCTCTGTCCAGTTATACATTTTTCGCTTTTTGTATATCAATGTCTTCGTACCTATAGACGAATTGATCTGATATGAAATCAGTTTTTTTCTGCGTGTATCATACATGCTATCTATTGAAGCAAGTGGGCCTACATCCTGTTTGAAAAAATGATGGGTATTTTTTTGTTTTCCTGATCATCCAGCACGTACGGTTGGTGCTTGTTTTTCTCACGAGTGATCATTTGAATGTGTCATTTTGTTTTAGGAGCATTTCTGATGGGAAATTGTATCCCCTCCGTGAATTTGAAACTTATACACTTTTAGTTATCAGGGTAAAAATATACCAATGAAAAACATGAAAATACTCCTATATCAGATGGTTCCCCCCACCTCCTCGTAACAAAGTCTGAAATAACATTGTTTATTTTAATGGATACAAAATAACGCAAAAGGGGAGCATTATTTCTTACTTAAAATTACACTGACTTAAGTACCCAAATGTAGAAAAAACTTGACGCTACATTTCATGACCCCTTGTCATCTTCCTCGCGCTTGTATTTTTCTTAACAAGAAAGTAGTACTGTCACGTGTCCATCGGTGAAGGAGTTTGGTTTGTTTGGCATGATATTTTTTGCAATATAGAAACCGGAAATTGTAGTGTGCTTCTACTTCCGATCTTAATGTATGTTCTTTGGACGCTTAATTGATTGAAGAAAACTACTTAATGCTATCTATTGCCGTTTTCACAACCAACGTTAAAACTGAAGCGAGTTTTCTGTCATTTCTCGTTTAAATATAGGTTAAGAGAAGATGGTACGTACTTACGCTCAGAACACTAAATCGATTTCAAAGATCCACTTTTAGCTATCTCTTAATATTTTTTTTCTGTGTAGATCAATATTAAATTGGAAACAGTAGTAAACTATTACCACTTCCGGTTATGGTGGAGGGATACGGGTAAGGATGGAATATTTCCGTGATACGCAGAGTCGATCATAAAAACCGTTTCTCGCTATGTTACCATTTTTGTTCTATGGCAATGGACGTTGAAACTGAAATGAAACCTCTTCTTGAGATCTTGAATCCATTCTAAGAAACCGCTTGTGGCTATCTGGTTCTGGTCTACGGCGATCAATATTAAAATCGGAAATGATTCATTTATGTTGGAGTTAGGAGAGGATAGATGGAAATGCCTGCAAAAAGGCATTTGGTTATTGGTACGATTTGTTAGACGAAAGAGTGAACTGCGTTACTGTCGATACACTGTGATCAAATAAGTGGTTTCTTGCAGTGGTGCTATTCTAATTTTTTAACAATCTGTTCTCTCTGTCTCTGTATATATAGCAAATAATGCACCTTCACCCGCGTAATAAATATCGCTGAACCGCGTAGCCACCGTACCTTCCTAGGGAAAAGCAGCTGTGAATATTAGTGATATACAGGTGTAATTTAATGATTCAGTCTCTTGAGTTGCAGTGTATTACGTTGCGAAGCTTCCATTTGTGCTCACTGTATGTGTTTTCATTTTAGGTGAAAAAATAGACGAGGAAAGCTTTTATTTGTTAGATGAAGAAACAATTAAAGCATTAATTCCTGAAGCAGGTCCTCGCTTAAAATTCCGCAAGAAATGGCAGGAAATGACATCATCATCATGTTCTTCACCACCTACAACACTGAGAGACGAAGACACAGATTCAACCTTAGACGTTTTCTCGTCTCCTTGTGATGATGAGGGTAGTAGTATTGAAACGTCGACATGTGGAAGCCGAACTCCGTCGCATTCCCCTGAGGAGCAAGACAATGATTTAAATTTAAACTTAAGAACACTTTTGGAAAGGAAATGTCCAGATCTGCTTGAGAAGATGGATAATAATCAAGGGATTAATATTCTAGAGAAGTACAGTATCAACCGAATTATAGTAGATGCTTTTATTGAAAAATACGGCTGTCAGCCAACTACAAAGCAAAAAACCAATCTTGCAAAATTGATCATAGGATCGTTCCCTATATTGAAGGGAAATGGTGGCAGTGGATTTGTGAGTATCACACTTGGCTTTTATTAGAAATATATCTTTTGTATTGATGATTGTAGTTTAAAATAGTGGTTCTTAACATTTTCGACCGTAGCATTCTTTGGGTGAATGCGATTGTCTTGATGCTCCTGTCATCTTAATCCAGTTCACCCATACACAAGGCTGAATGTAAGACTAGGGCAAAGCAGTTTAAGAACCATAAAACGCTTCAATTATTATTATTATTTGTAAAAAGCGTACTAAAATGTATAATAGCTTTTGTCGCATAATATGAAGGAAAAAAAAGACTAATAGGTCATGCAATCTTAAATAGACTATTAGAACTTTGTTTCAGAACTCCCTTTGGAAACAAGAACACTCCCTGACTATTAGTAACACCCACGTTGAGAACCACTGGTTTAGAACCGCATATGAAAACATTAATTATGAGTTCTTCAAACTATTTTGAAGTTCAAATGTGTTGACTTTGCATGCGACTTCACAACATGTTTAACTACAGTAACAGGAAATGGATTACAGATTGTGATTTATTTACTGAAGTTCAGAATGCTGAGAAACAATTCATATACCCTTCAATGGTGTGTCAACATTTTTAAGTAGCTTTATTAAGCATTCTTATATGTATTTTTTTAAGTATGTGTTGTTGCATATCTGTTTTCCTTTTGGTTCGTTTATGATTTTTTTTTCTTCAGATTGATAGTGAATTCGAGTGTTTATTTGGTGGACGATCTAATGCACTCACTCTTGACTTCGGGCTAATTGCGGACAAACTAATTTTACAAGCCCGAAATTGTGGTCGGAAAGCAGCAGAAGACGTAGCTTCCGATTTCCTTGCGAAGTATGGACGAACTACGGATATTACTGCAGAAAGTAAGTACCATTTGTATTTTTAATTGTTTTGGCATGAGTAGTACACAATAGGAACATGTTTAGAAACTGGATTTTCAAGTTTCTTCATGTGGCCGGCAACATGAAGAATAGGGTTAAAGAACATCTCAAGTGCGAAAATATCCTCTCCGTAAAATACATGAAGCCAGTTACAGTGAATTCTGAAACATAAAAATTTAGCAACGCTTAACACCAGTTTCTAAGGAAGTAATTGTATTCTTTTAACAACTGTTGATAAATTCCTTAGTTGTTCGCAGTGTATTACACTCATCGCAGTAAAGCGATTAGCAGTGTTACAGAAGGCAATCCATGTATTATGGTTTCTTCTGTTATTTCAGCTGCAAGATGATCTACAACTTCACGTAACAATTCATTAATTCCAGTATCTAGTCATTAACAGTATAACAGTGTTCCGCCGAACAGTATAACATCTAATACAGTACCTATGAATTTAATGCAGAAATACAAATTTCAGTAAATTGAGAAGCAGAAGTAGCAACAAATCTCGCATCAGTTATCAAAATTAGTCGATGAGATTGTAAACCTTTTTAATTTCATTCTTTTCGTGCTTTGTTTTCATTATTTAATTCTTTAGGGTTTGTTCCGGAATTTTGAAGTTTGCCAACTTATCTTTCCATTGGAGGAGAGAATGAACAGAAACTACTGTGAATTTTAGTATTTTGAATAATAATAATAAACTTGTGAAAAAATAATCCGATAAATTTATTCCACACTTCTAGATTTTCGTAAATCCAAACCTATAGAGCACATTGTCCATTCTGTAATGTTTTGTTCAGAAGGTAGTAATTTATGCGTGACAGCTGTTAATGTACATTTGTATATTTGATTTGGAAATTTGACCCTTAATATTTTGTACAATATTAAGCTGGTGAATATATATACTATCACCTATACTATATTGTGTTGTTAAGCTCAATAGCCGTCTCTGGAGGTGTATTTTTATTTCGTCATGCTCAATTTTGTTTCTAATAGGTACTCGGACAAGACATTGAGTGTATTAGTGAATAGTGTATATAATTTGGAGAATTAGTTTTGATGTGATTTGGTCATTTGCGCTTTTGAGAAATTTAAGAATTTTAATTTATTTATTTTGGCAATTGCTTCTCAAACTTTCTTCTTTGCGCGATACCCTTTCGAACCTCTCCTCTCTATATTTTAGTTTAAACCAATTGATTAGTACTGGGTGGCCATTAAAAGGCCACCTTAAATTGAAATCTTTCGTTGGGCTTATTATTTATTTATTTCTATTTATCAGTTCTATGGCGATCCAAATTAATATTGTATTGTATTGTATTGTTTATTTTCGGTGTATATTCATAAACAATTGTTTATAGAATACTATGCACAGAAGTTTATGTACACCTTTTCTAAATGAACTAACATCTAGTCTGTTGAAATAGAAAAAAAAATACAGCAAGATTTGCTATCTGAGATTGACATTCCTTATTTTCTTTCTTTCAAGAAACGAACGTTGCACTAAAATTATTACCCTATCTTCTACCTCAAGGAGTGATTTCCAGACGAAAGGGACGAAAACATGTGAAAGAACGTCCAACAGTTTTGGATTCATTGGAGCATTTTATTAACACCATACCTGTAAGTAACTAAGTTATTTTCGTTGTCATACACGTGTATGTTAAAATTAGTTTCTTCCTTGAAATAATGTACAATTCTTATTCATCAACGATTATAATGTAGTTTGTAGTTCATTCCCAAGTAGCGAACAGTCAAGAACATACAGGCTTTTTGCTATAATGTTAAGCTTTATCATATCATGAAATACTAACCTTGAAATACACTCAGCACCTGTTGTATTAATTTTGTGTTATAGGCTTCGATAACTACATAATTTTTGTGCTGGTTCGTGGATTCACATTATGGCAAATGCTTTCAGTCTATGGGGGGGGGACTTCGTTAATAAAAGTAAACACAACAGAGAATGTGTTTCTCCAACAAAACAAGTTGAAGTTTTGATACATTGCAGCGTCACATAATGTGTGGCCTCTGCTTACCTGTTAAATAAAATAATTTCATTTATGAGGACCAAGGTTATTTAATAGGCCACATTGTGTGACGTGGCAGATCATCAACCCTCCAGATGGTGAATTGAAGTAATACTCTCAATTGGGTGATTCTGCTATTAATGAAGTGTAATCTGTTTTTCCTAAAGACTGAAAATAACATTTACCATTATACGATGTCCACGAACCAAAGTAAAGATTTTCTGAGTCACGTACAGATGATAAGAAACCATCAAAATGTTTACGATTAAAATGAGTGTTTAATTGTAGTTCAAGGTTAATATTTCATAACTAAACATGCATTCCATTAATTCATTTCGTAATTATGCCAAGCCATAGATGAATGTAGCATCATTCGACTTGATCGGCTTTTATGTGTGTGTTCGAGTGTCGATCTGTCTGCTCCACGATAACTCTCGTAAAACTTATCCGATTTTAATGAAATTTGGTATGTAGATTCCTTTGACATTCTCACGTTACCCTATTGTTTGGGGTGGCAGTCCATTAAAAACAAGGGAGAAAACCTAACAGCTTTTTTCTTTATGTAAGTCGGTTGAGGCGTTCAGGAAAAAAAAATCCTTCCCCCCTCCTAACACCCCTCCAAAAATGCTTGGCGGCTGAAACTTTTGGAAACTGAGTTTCTCATAAATGTTAATCGATACTGTAAATTTGGTGCAGATATGCTTGGGGGCAGTTTTCACATGCTTATTCCGCTAGGCCCTTTGCAGGATGACGTAGTGAAATTTATTAAATTCATTAGACGAAAGAAATTCATTATTGAAATTTATTAGACAAAAGTTACTGTGTACTTTCTTTATATGATTCCAATGATGATTTAAATTTGCTTAGAACAAAGGGGTGAATTTACACACACATACACACACTCCAATAGTGCCTACATTTTCTTTAAGGGTAGCAAATCATTACTTATAGGAACAGCTAAAATCAGTGAAATATCATAGATCAATTACGACCCCCTCCCTTTCCCCGCGAATTTTGACTTCCAAACTATGGTATATATAAATATAGGAAGTCTTATAGAACGCCTGTGTTACTCTGTCTGCTTGCCTCTGAACAGGTATCAGAGCAAAAACGGTAACAGCTATCGACAAGCGGTTTTCGGGAATCGATTCAGCGTCCGAGGAATAGGTTCCTCGTTGAACAACCTTCTGCTTAAACTAGAAGTGATTGAAATCGAACATTTCTGGTTTCAACAGTAATAGGTATAACTCAAAAACCATGTTAGCTAGCGACAAGCGATTTTCGGAAACCGACACATGGTCTCAAGGAAGTAACCCACCTTAATCCCTATATTTCCACTGAAACCAGTAATGGCAGAAATTCGCTGCTACTTCGGTTTCAATATTAATTTTTATAGGACAAAAGCGGTGAGATCGAAAAGCGGTTTTCGGGAATTGACTCAGAATCCCAAACATTAATTCAGTGTTCGTTCATTATTTTCTATTTAAACCAAAAGTGGTATAAATCGCCATTTTCGGTTTAAACATTAATGATTATAAATTAAAACAATGGAGTATTAGATCATTTCGCGTGCAGTACATCAGTCAGTTCCGTGAAAGAGGATGGAGGTAGAAATCTGCGCGGGGTTCGTGTATCCAAAACTGACCACAGATGTTCAATTATGTTCAGGGATTGGCCGGACCAGGGTAGGTGTGCATGGGCGTACCATCATCCTGGAATATGGTGTCATTGCCTGGAAACAATATTTGGACTATAGGATGCATGTGGTCTCCTAAAATGGCGACATAGTCACACCCAGTAACCATCAGTACAGGACCAACTAAAAACCAGGATATTGCTACCCACAGCTTCATGCAGCCATATTGCTCCCATATTTCACGATTGGCTGGAGATACTGTGGATCATATTTTTCTGAGGGAGTCCCCAGACATAAACATAGCCTATAGTTTGCAATAAGATAAACGATGACTCATCCGACCATATCATACGTTTCCAGTCATCAACTGTCTATGTCTATTCGCGGCAGCATTGGCGCAGTTTTAAAATGTTAGGTCCTCTATCAATGGTTTCGCCAGTGAAATCCAACCTTGTATGTTCATGTAATGTAATCATGGCGGACTGTGATTGTCGATAAGGCTGTAGGAAGGGCTGCTTGAGTTCCTTCGTCACTTGCCGCGCAGTTGTACAAAGGTTCTGAGTAATAGTCCGCGTAAATACTTGATGGGACCGGTACCTGTCACTGATGTTTTTCTTCTAACCACTGTTCCTCTTCGCCGATGTGGTTTATCCAGTTTTGTAGGCCATCATTACCTGGGATATTCTGCCTCGAGACACACACACACATTTGCCACTTTCGTTACGCTTGCACGACATAGCGGAGCGAAAAAGGTTTGCCCTCTTGGGAAATCGGAACGGTCGCATATTTCAACACTATGAAGGGCCGCGGTGGCTCAGTGGTAGAGCGTTCACCTCCCTGGTTCGATCCCAGCTCGCGGCGTGTGGACTTTGTGGTGAACAAACACCGTGCTCATGGGTTTTCTCGGGGTTCTCCCGTTTCATCCCACTTTCTTCATTCCACCATTTCATTCTTTTCTTATACTCACCGTCTCCTTTAGCCTTTCTTATACTGACCGGCATAACCGTGGGATGTAAAACTGAAAGATTTCTTTTTCATTTCATTTTTTCAACATTGAACGTCTGCTCAATTCATTGCATCTTGCCCTTCTATTGCTCCTTGCGTAGTACAGCGTTTGTACTAAAACACCACAACAGTAGCTGGACGCTTCCACTGCCAACGAAAGATCTTTAGTTTTCAGGTGTGTCCATTAAATTGATAATTTTCTGTATATTACTTCATGTTGTGAATATAGTGTCCACCGCGTGTCTTTTTTTTTTGGGTGGGGGGGTCTTTACGTTTCGTCTCTAATTTTGTTTCACCATTTTGTTAACATTGCTGTGTCCTTTTGTTTCAGATCATAAACGTAAAACGTTTACCTAAATCAAAATAAATACGATTTTATTTCCGTAAGTTAAAATGTTGTCATTCATTATCAGACGATGGAAAAGATCAGACAATAATGATACTTAAAAAAAAAAAAAAAAGAATTCTTATGTTCCATACAGAATTCCATTTGTTTGCAATAACCTTAATTACGTTCAATTTATGATCAAAAACATTTTAGAAATTCATGCACAACATGCCCTCACGCAAAAAAAAAAAAAAAAAAAAAAAAATCGAACATTCCAGATTTTGTCTCATGTTATTAACTTAAACTAACGATAGATTTACCTACAAAAATACTAACATTTATTATTCGCTTTTTGGTAGGTGGGAGCTGGACTGGAACGGATCATGAAGGAAGAAAGACTTTTGAATGGAATGAGAACCCAGCCCTTTGTTCTTGTTATAGGAGATCTTGTGCGTCCACAGCAAGTGTTCGTAATCATTGAGGACCATATCATTCCAGCAACTTCTGTGTTGAAAGCTGTAGACTTAGTTTTCAAACTTACATACACTTTGAATTTAGAATTTTCACCATATTGCAAGAACGTGTGGCTATTTTTGGACGATGCATTCTACAAGTGTGGGAGAGATACACCTATATTTTGTCAAATTGAGGACATTGTGCTTTTCATGGAGTCAGTTTACATCTTATGTAAAAGTTTTCAGACGATTGGTTTCTCTGAACATTTCCATGCGTATGTAGTAACACCACGAACGACTGTACAAGTTGTAACTATAAACTCTCTTTATAATTATTTGCCACTTCATGTTCGTTCCTCTTTCCATAATGGTGACGATAATTTATATGTTACATTGAAACATGAAATTAGTTCCAATAACCGTTTTTTTTTTTTAAGATAGTATAATACTTTTGCAGTAGAGAACACATAAGATGGTTGTGAACCATATTTTGTTATATTCAAACATGTAATTAGTTCCAGAAACCTTTCTGTTTCTAAGATAGTGTAATACTTCTGTATTCAAAATCACATTATGGTTGTGAACCATAAGTTACACGTTGCACTGAAACCAGGTGCGGCTCGTAAGGGAAATCACATAGGTAAAATTTAATGTTTTATCGCTTCGAACTAAGTGAAAAAAGTTACCTGTTGTCATTCTTGCTCTCAACAATTAGAACACTAGGCAACTTTCCTTCTTTTGTTTGAAACAATAAAACACTTTATTTTTACCGATATAACTTCCCTCACGAGCCGCCTCTGATTAGAACATGAAATGAGCTCCAACAACCTTTTGTTTCTAAGATAGTGTAATATTATGTAATCGAAATCGCATATGATGGTTGTGAACCGTATTTTATACTTGTATTGAAACACGAAATGAGTTCTAATAATCTTTTGTTCCTAAGATATATGTAGTCGAGAGCACATATGATGGCTGTAAACAAAGTTATTTCATTTGCAAAGATAAGCATAGTGGAGTCAGGAACAAAAGTGGTTGATACCTTTTATCTGTTATTTCATAAGTTCATAATCTAAAAACTAATCGACCGATTGAAGTCGTTTTTGATACATAGTAGTAACTTTTTGTGTGTGTGATTTTTGTATATTGTTAATAATTTACAGCTACGAATTACTCTATTTAATCTATAATCTGTGTGAACTTAAACATACGATGGTAACATGAATAATAACTTGCTTTAGAAACTCATCTTCTTAAAGAAAAATCAACATAATCACAAATCAGCTTATTTTTTGGTTTATTGTAAAACAAATGTTTCGTTATCAAATAGTATAATTTTCTTAGAATATATCTGCTTATTTTTTGGTTTATTGTAAAACAAACGTTTCTTTATGAAAGAATATACTTTTCTTAGAATTTATCTGCATATTCTTTGGTTTATTGTAAAACAAACGTTTCGTTATCAAAGAATATAATTTTCTTAGAATTTATCTGCTTATTTTATTGATTTATTGTAAAACAAATGTTTCGTTGTTAAAGAATGTAATTTTCTTGCGTTGAAACAAAGGTTTAAAAGTGCTATATTTTAAACATGTTCATTTAATATAAATTCTGTATGTACTAAAAGTGTTTTTTTTTTTTTTTTTTTACATGTTTATATTTTGTTTATATCTTTTCCCTTCTTCTCGTATTTGAGAACCCCGTTTCTGTGCATCGTTTCTCACTTTTGAGAAAGACACTTCTCAAATTTTTTTGAGAAATGTGTTTCTCAAAATTGAGGTTATATGTCTCATTTACTGAGATGTTCCTTTCTCAATTTTAAGAAAAAGTACATTATTTCTCAAATTTAAGAAACCAATTGCACCCTCAGAAATGAGACATAATTACTCGTATTTGAGTCATTATTTCTCAAAATGATTTGAGAAAATCGAAATCTCACTTTTAAGAATGTATTACTCGGTGCACAGATAAGAAACGGATGTTCTCAAATACGAGGATTTTTTTCTCGAATTTAAGAAACCATTTTTAACAGTGCAATAATCATATCTCATACTGAATTAAGATTGTGAAAAATAAAAATATAACGGAATCTTGCCGTAAAGATATTCTTTTAAATAAAATCGGTCATTTTTTTTAACTGTTTAACCAAGTAAGTACCTTGAGCCTAAATGATAAGCATGGTAGATAATATTAATTAATTCGCTAGTTACGAAAACTATAAACGCTATAAACACTCGGAAACTATAAGAGCAGCATAATGTTAATTTTGTCAAAAAAAAAAAAAAAAAACTTTGCAATATTACATTGAGATTTTGAACTTATCTCAATCATTATAACTTTGAAATATAGTAATATACCAAAATTAAAGCTCCAAAATTATTGTAGTTTGTATAAACAAAATTGATCATTGTATTATATAAAGTTATGTAAACATTTTAAGGCTGGTTTCAATACAAAACGCAAACTGTCTAAATAAAACAAATTAAGTTAGGATGTTTTGTTTGAAAATCTAATATAGATTATTAAATTACGCCCAAAGCTCATTTAATTTTACCAAACACATGAAACTCGCAAATAAATATTTAGAAACTTGAAAAATGTATTTTAATATTTTATGTAAAAACAACCTTCTAAATAAAGTATTTTATTTAGTCGACCTCGTTTTAAGTCTAAAGACTTATTATTAACTCTAAATTACGCAGGTATGAACTCCACCTTCAATATCTATTTCAGTTGCAAAAAATCACAATGTGCCTATTCATATTCCCGTTTCTGATTTTTTTTTTAAATTCCGTGTCTCATATCTCAAACACAATACTCATACTCATTATAGTAAAAGCAATTAATAAAATTAAAATGTATTTAGCCCTCAATTATTTATTTTACATTCTCTTTATTACACCTGGTGTCAACAATTCACAATTTAAGTATGTCCTGATGTTATTTACATTTAAGAGAGCAATAACTCGGGACATAACTTCATAAATTTAAGTAAGCTGTTAAAATACCCTAAGTATTTCTTTAAAACAAAATTGAATCCATATAATATTATGTGCAGGGCCGGTCCTAATTTTCCGCCCCATACAATGGCATCATTTGCCGTCCCCTTTCTACAGAAAGAAGATACCTTCAAAGCCAGAATTTTAAGTATGCTACCCCATAATGAACAACGAAGGAGAGGAAAAGGTCACTCGCACTCAGAAAGGCCGAAACACTACAAATACAATCCTGTTGTGTCTGTTTTTTTCTTTAAATAATAATCTATTATGTTACTGAAAGATGAAGTAAAGATCAGTTCGCAATTCCAGTGCAGCTCGCTCTTGTATCTTTATTTATTGATTTTTCTTCTACATCTGTTAAAAAACTTGTTTTATCCTTCAGTGACAAGGAACTTGTTTCCGACAAAGACAAAACTAGTTTTCATAACAAAACTGTGATAACTAACTAAATCAAGCAGGTGTTCGCTAATGTTAGAGAATTGAGTTCTTGTATTTGACAACAATCAAGCAATTCATGCTGAGATTTGTTGACTATTTGCTTTAGCACTGTCCATGTGACCTTAAACTAATGAGACCTAAACATGACTTATGAGTGTGGTATTCAAATAGTCAACATAGTAAATTGAAGTCTTTTTCCAACAATAAATATTATTTTAAATAGTATAATTAAGACAAATTTTGCCGCACCGTTGGAAATACACGTGTTGCATATATGGTAGAGCCGGCTCTGATTGTGTAAGCAACTATATCAAATTTTTAAACAGATCAAAACCCGATAACTAAGAGTTCAATTCTCGGCTCGGTAATTAGTAATCTTCAGAAAATAATATGGTGATAAGAGTCCTAAGGAACCTGCATGGTGGTACACACAAAATTACAATGTTAAACACTCTAACTAAAGATTAATTTTGGGATTTATTATCGTGATCTAACTGAGGCTGTAACTCCTGAATTCCTTCAAGTAAGTCATCTTCTCTGTTACTTTATTTAAGTCCCTAGGATTCACAAAAATTGAGTCTAAGTTTGACCCTTAAATAAGAAAAAGTTCGAGAAATATATACTGGGCATTTAAGATGGAACTAGACCATGTAAATTAAGTTATATTTGGATGGTATAGCTTAATCTGAAGTCCTGAGTCTGAAAAATAACCAATCAGAATTGTTTGCTTTGAGATATGAAGAATCCGTCATTAAGAAGTGAGAAGGGAACATTAGAATGGCCCTTTAATAATTCTTATTTTCTTTCAAGTTATAAAAATCTGACAAAATGCTGTAGTCATAAGGTAAAACTTTGTTTAACTATTTCTATCAAAATATTTGAGTAATCGTATAAAAATCAGTTTCTTTATGTATTTTAATTATCACCCCACAATTATTCACTGAGACTAAGGCAGGCGTCGATGAAGATAATGAACGAATTGGTGGAACGGTGAAAGTTGGGAGAAACGAGAGAACCCTGAGAACATCTACATACATGGCGTTTATCCACCTCGAAGCTCACTGCTGCGAGATTGAATTTAAAGTTTATTTATTTGATTGAATACGCTGTTATTGCTATTAGAGTAACTTGGGTAAAGATGCCCAACTTTTATATTATTACCCATATTCCACTCCTGCAATTGAGATGAGATTGTTGAATTTATGATCAATTAGAAGATTAATGTCTTGTTTGTAATATCTTGAAAGACAATTTGATTTCAGTAAATTAAGAACTTAAAATAAACCATTTACAGAAACCTTCAAGTGGGGCATCTTCGGCATGCATATGGGGGAAAGATACCCCAGTTTTACAATTTTTCAAAATGTGTTCATAAACATCATAGAAACAGGCATCTACGCTTTTGTATCACTGATATTACTAACTTTAATTTCTATTAAATATAAAGAACATTTTCAAGAAAATGACAAGTATTCTCCATGTATATTTTCTAAATCCGTTTGTAAGTAATGGATAAAAATAAAAGAAAAAAGAATTGAGAACTTTAGATATTATTAGCATTTGTTCATTTTCTTCAAACTTGGATTCTTGCGATCACTATTAACGCAGTGACATGCAGTGAACCTTCAGTTTAAATCCAAACCACCGTAATCGTTCAAATTTTCAAAGACGTTCACACCAGGAATCGAACCCGGGATTTCGTGCACCAAAGGGACACGAAACCACAGCTTGCTAGCCAACTAATGTCATATACATTATGTGAAGTTCATTCAGTACAACGTTTAAGGAGCGAAAAGAAAATAGTTCATAAAAAGAATATTACATCATGGAAAGCAGCAACCCAACCAGGAGACCAAGCCCTTGCTGCAAACGGGAATTTCCCGTTTGCTTCTGAGTGAACAACTAATTACAAGTTATTACAGAACAATTAGTGTTTTATATTTAAACCAAACATAGTTTAAAACATAACGAACTTACAAATCTTTGCAACACCTCATAAACTGGTTGTCCTGAACAGAAATCTTAAAATGTTAATGTTATAAAGTGGGGCATCTTTGCTTCGATTTCACTGGGGTAACTTCCCCAATTTTGAAGCAATGACGCCCCAGTCGATCACGTGACATACTCATAGACACAGGAACACAAAAGAGCACATTAGCGTTTGTAAAAAACTGAAGTTCTTAAGCAATTATGTTTTATTCATGTACATCTATTTAGCTACCGTCAAGAGCATTACTATGTTTCACTCTCTAAAATTATAGGCATTGAAATAAGAGTAACATAGCTTTGTGAACAGGCCTGAACAAAAGGAGCTTCTTTCTCCGATGCAACTTCCACATATATTTACTCTATACTGTATACCCTTTCACGCGAATGGCAAGTCCTGTGACCACGATTCACAGGTCTTGAGCAATTCGAGCAGGGGCGTCTTCACTCAGTGGGGCATCTTTAGCCAATATACTATATATACAATTTAAAAGTTGCAGAACAGTGATCGCCAAACTTATGAAGCTTCTGAACTACCGTGCCATTTTTAAATCCTACTCTGAGCTACCAACCAAAAGAACTACCAACTTTTTCATTAAAGAAACATTTGTTTATTGCCTATAAACTTACATTTCTAGTAAATATGGAATCAAACTATCCAAGTTAGCAAATGTCTAATATATACACGATAAACATAACGTGCACAATCCCAAGCGTATACAATGAGACTGTGAGATGAGACTGACAATGGCATTTGCGCAGGAAAACAAGCAGTTGTTGTCGTCAGCGCCCCCTGTCGTTAGTATTAGCTCAGTTAATGAATCAAGTTTAGCCAACTGGAGCGTTAACGCGATCTACAGAAAAATGTTCCCACGAGCTACTAATAGCTCGCGATCGACGGTTTGGCGATCACTTCTGTAGAACATATTGTAAGAATAATCTAGCTACTAATTAAAATTAACAATGAGTTTGACCAATTTTGACTTCAGGAATATCCTATCATGATGGATACACTGCAGTAATTTGTGAGACAAAATACTATTTTAAATGTCTTCCCTCAAAGTGTAAAATTTCGTAGTTGCTTCTTTTTAAAAATATACATAAAGATGATAAAATATTTTCCCTACTAACTTAGGAGGCTAGATTTTCACCTTCGTTTCTTCGTGTTAAACTGGCAAGCTTCCAAACGCTCAAATGAGCGCAGTTGGAGGCGTTACACAGGAAATCTAACGTCTACGCCTTGAACCCAAGTTTCCCTCATCTTATCGCAAAAACCTTGGTGGTTTTAAGTCGTTCCAATCATGACACGGAGAATCAGAAAAGACTGCTTGCTCTCGTCCCTGACATTCATTAGCTTGCATCTCTTTAGCTCTAAGGCGACAGGAAAACTACGAACACTTTGCTTGATGCAATATACAATTACCATTTTTCTTCTCTAAGCCACAGGTAATAAACGGGAAGAATGCAAAAGTTGTAAGATTTTCTACTACTATCGATAGAAACACGTTTGCAAAATGGCGTTTTAAGTAATAAAAAGAAGAGGGGGAAACAACTAGACTTAAATATATTTCCCTGAATAAATTTGCTTTATTGTCCTTCAGAAAGCGATAAAGAGCATCACTGGCGACCTTATGGAAAGTTTCGTATTCACATTCAACAATTATCTTGTTTAAAGACTAAAATAAGTTTCAACGAACGGAAAGTGGTAATCTAATTTGCAATTGCCTGTAAAAGTATTATATGTTCTAAAACGCGATGATATATGAGTTGTCGCGCTGATTAAGTAACTAGCATGCATGTCTTTGGCCTTTAACCTCAAATCACCTTTGTCTCAACACTTTTAAGACCATTCTTTAACTGGAAATGGCCATGAAATTAAAACGAACACCATCATTCAGTCTCATAAGACTTACTACATCTACCTCATACAGTATTCTTCATTGAGGAATGTCTCGTCCATGTGAGTATTCGCCACATTCTTATAAAATGTCCCAAATACTCAGATATCAGAGAACGTATCGGACTGCCCAGTGCTTTCAGATGTACTTTGGGCGATGACATTGTTTCTGTTCAGCAAGTTATTTCTTGTTTCTTTTCGTGTTACTGACTCTAGAAACGTTCACTGAGCCTTTTTGTTCCTTTCATATTTCTTTCTCGCTGCTGAGTTTTATTTATTCTATTCTGTTTTATTGTTTTTAATTTATATATATTGTTATATTTTTATGCTCGCTGTTTATTTTTTGAACTATTGAATGTTGCTTTATTATTGCAGCGTTTTTTATTCTTTCTTTTGTGGTGGTCTTTATTTGCTTTAGTAGTATGATCTTGTTTTTCTTAATTTTGCCGCCCTGCCTTTTGGTCAGTTGTCTTTGCCGTGACGTGGACACATGGTCCCAACGCGGACGTAATTATTAACCTCCAAGTCCAATCCAAAGTACTGGACTGGCAAGGATCACATCGATTAAATTTAAGTCACTTATGCAGTAATTTTCCTAATACATACTTGATACGTTAAGTTTTTGTAGAATTTCTTCGTTTTGATTTCTGTGTTGATGGCTTCATTTTATGTGCAAAATTTAATTTTGTATTCAGCGAAAAGAAAAGGAATATCTATGTAATACTATACATCACTAACAAACAACAGTTGTAGTTTCTACGCCTTAAGATTTTTAGATTGTCTTTCATCATATTAATACTGAGAAGGAAACCCCCAAGAAAAGAGAGTTATGATGAAAGTATAAAAGAGAACGGGAAGGTAGTAAGCGAGAGGAGTGAAGTCTTAGGAAAATGAAAAGAATATGTTGAGGACTTGAATGAGAGTAGGGATAGACCGCATTGCCTAGATGTCTATGTAGAAAATGAAGTACGCGAGAATGACACATGATTCAATATTCTTCGAGACGAGATTGGAAAAGCCATATCCGAGATTAGTAATGGAAAGGCAACTGAGATAGGTACTATGCGAATCAAATTCATTAAGAACATGAAAGACAATGCAAAATGAATTTTCCCGACTCTGCCATGAAATATATGAAACAGAAAAGTGCAAACATGTCTTCTTGAAGACGATCATGATACCGATGGCTAAGTACCCAAAGAGATGAGAACCATACAGCAATTAGTTTTACATCGCATACAACAAATATTATGCTTCAAATACTTAGCAGAACTTTGTATGGAAGAACAAATGATGAAGTTGAGAAGGAACAGTTAAGGTTTGGGAGAGGAAAGGGTACAAGAAATGCAATTAGCATATAAAGGATAATCGGGGAAAGAAAATATAGAAGAAGGAAAAGAGATGTGTGTTGTATTTGTTGATCTAGAAAAGGCCTTTGACCACGTAAATTGAGAATTCTTGTTGGGAGTTCGAAAGAAAGTTGAGATGGAAAGATCGAAGACTCATAAGAAACTTATATATGAACTAGCAAATACGCGCAAGTAAGAATCAGAGTAGGGGAAGAAACTTCAGAGGAGAGTGCAATTAGAATGGTAGGTTGATAGGCATGTTGTCTCTCGCTTGACGTTATTTAATATATATTTAGCAAATATAGTGAAAAAGATTGTATTTCGGAAATTGATTGTATTAAGAGGTATGGTCGATCCAATATGGTTTGCATATGATATGGAGCTTGTTGCGAAATCTAGAAAGACAATCAATAAGATACTAGAGGACTTGAGAAAGAGCTGTGAATAATGTGGAATGAGCATAAACGGTAGGAAAACAAAAGGCATGGTGATTGGAACGAAGCGGTCGGTGCCAAATTTAGAAGTAGAAGGGGAGAAAATAGGACAACTGATTAGTTTTCGATATCTGAGTAGTATTATTTCTGATGGTATGAAGTGTAAATGTGAAGTAAAAGCAAGGACAAAATGGTGGAAGGAGCGTGTAGGAGGAAGAAAAATATATTTTATAGAACCTTGAATAAAGAGTTGGCAAAAAATACTAATAAAATGCTTCATGTGGTGTATTGAACTGTATAGAGCAGAAGCATGAGCATTGTGCAAAAATAACGAAAAATGACTGGAAGGTTTCAAAATATGGGTGTGGAGAAGAATGCATAAAATTAACTGGGTCAGATAGAAAACGAATGAGAGTGTGGAAAAATGGTGAAGAAAAGAACAATTTTAGGTGTGATTGAAAAAAGGAAGATAAACTGGTTGGGACATTGGGTGAGAAGGAACTGTGTCATGATGATTGTGCTAGAAGAGTATGGTGGCAGGCAAGGGAAGAAGGGGTGAAAGAGGCTTCAGTTGATGGACGGTATCAAAACATACGTGAAGAGGAAGAGGTTAGCTGAAAACTGCAGAACATGAAAGCTTCTCATTTGCCGTAAGTGACCTGCCAATAATGGCAGAATATCTGTGATAATGATGAAATTAGTAATCTATTGTAATCAAATACCGTGCCTTTAGAACACTTGGTTTGTATTTAACTTCCGCTAGATAGTTCAGAAAATAAAATTCCGCTATTTTTGTTTAATTTAATATCCCACGATTATTACCTTTATACTAAAGGAGACTGATGATTAATGAAAGTGAATTATTGTAAAATTATTTTTTAAACTCTCTACTGGGAATCCAACCCATGACTACGTGCACCACAAGCACATGCGCTGGCCAATAGACCAGCGGAAAAGGATTTATAGTGTTCAGAATTCCACTCATTCTAGCTTTGGAACTTCTTGTATAAAATAACAGACAAATTCTGACCAAAGCATATATTAACTAATGTGTCTGATGAAGGCAAAGTTAATTTGCTGAAACTGTAACGCTATTATTTATTAGTTAATATATGCTTTGGTCAGAATTTGTCTGTTATTTTATGTTCAGAATTGTAGATCTTGCTCCAGTACCCCAACACAATTGGAAAGAAGTAAGCTCTGGCTCTGAAAACCAGAAACAATGAATGATGTTAGGAGCCTATGTGATGATCACACATCATTCAGTTAAACATATCATTTAGAGCCAGCCATGGATCTGTATGGGTTCTAGTGTCACGGAGTTAACCGGTTAGTTTCTTGACAAGGTTACTGCTGGATATAATTCCAGCTACTTGACAAAGATTATCGGTCAGTATGTTTGAAAGTCTTACATTCTAACTAAAGTATTTAACAGTGGACATTTACATAGTAACAAGCTGAAAAATTATTTTTCTCTTTCTTTCCTCACAAGTGTCAAGTCGCTAATGCCACCTATAAACGCCCTCGTGGACAATTAAACAATAGAGCGTCCTCGTTATTACATTATTATTCTACTCGTCTTCGACGCTGAAGGTCCGGGCTTAATCTGGTGAGAAGCCGTGTGATTCAGATCCCATGTTAAGGGGTTAATCTATGGCTCACATAGCATCGGTGTTATAAGGAACGTTAAACTGGAAGCCAACCAATCAAATAGTAGAACAAAACCTAGCTTGCCAGGACCAGTTTTGTGGTCCTTTTTCCAGCTATCTTGGGGACTAGGTAGTGTGGTGGGAAACGACTCACACTGTAAGGGCTGATCTTTCATGATGATCTGTGCACCCATTAGCTGCACTGGAATCAAATTTCGGAGCCCTCGTTAATAGTGTGTTCTTTCCTTCATAATCTTAGTGTTCCACAAAGATGTAAAACAAAAAGACAAAAGGCTGCTAAGTAAATGGTAGTTCAGATCATGAAGAACTTTAGCTAAGTTATTTGTTATGAGTGGTCAGTAATTACTCTATCGCCATTCTTGCTTCTGATTTTCTTCAGCAAAGTTTTGCTATCTTTAAATACAAGCACCAGAAATTGAAACTGAGTTCGCACACGCTAAACTCGTAGGTATTATTCGTTTGATTACAAATGAGTGTTTCTCATGGATAATTTGCAAGATAGTTTTGGTACGGGGCAGATAACTTAAGAAAGTATTTTGAAAATATTGTTATTAAATCTTAAGAAATTAAAGTTCTCTTTTTTATTTTTTTATTTTTTATGAATCCTGTATTATTTCTTATATCTTTTATTTCTACGGGTCCCTCAAACTAAAACTTCCTCAAAGTTTCTGTCAAGAATATGAATTACAAGGAATAACTTTCTTAGGATAAGGACTGCTAGTTGAATGGAATTATTAACCTCCACAGACAATCATCTCGTACTAGCAAACCCTTCGTCTTCAACTGTAGGATGGGAAAGACTGAAACTATAGGTTAGCCAACCTCTCTTGTCCTTTCAACGACGACTCTATTTATTCATTCCTCTTAGAATTCGTCTAATTTTTGTCAAACAGCTTTCTTTTTTTTCTATTTTTTTGTCAATTTCATCATAAAAGTCTTGATGAGTCAGCATATAGTTGCATGCCTCACGTGTGTTTTTTCGGTTAGTTAAACAGCATTTGTCCCGCCAATTATCTCTTGTCTTCACGGAAAATCTGAAAAGAATTATTTCCAAGAGTGCGATAGAAAGTTAAGATTCTGTAAAAAGCTTCTTGGTACAGTCAGCATTTTCTTTTCATGTAGCATTTTCTCAATATTTATATTGTGTGCTTCCTTGTACTTGTCTTAGACTTTCCAACGCGGAAAAAAAAAATGCGTTTGAGCATCAAAAGAATTATCGCATTCTTTAAATGCTTAGTCAAGTTCAAACATTTGATTCTTTAAAGGTGTCAACAAAGAAAAAGTAGTCAAATGTTTACACGACGCTATTTTATGTATATTTTTTTAAGATTTATTTTTTATTTCATATTTATGGATGTTCTTAAACAAAATGTAAGGATGGACATAATACCTGAATGACAAGTTGGATGGCATCTGATATGTAAATGCAATCCTTCGTCCGTTCTGCTTTTCTTGTCCGGCTACTATTTCTATGTAAGCTTGTGAAAGAAGAGTAGGTTTTGAAGTATTTTCTTTCTTTAATCTGACTCCCTTCTGGTGCAGAAGTCCCTTGTTCGATCCCAGCTCATTCCAAGTGGGATTTGCGGTAAACAAACACCATATGTGTGAGTTTTTATCATGGTCGTCTCGTTTCCTCCCACTTTCCTCATTCCACCATTTCATCCATTCTCATTTTCGCCGTCTTATTTAGCCTATACGGCATAACAGAGCTCAATCATTAAGTAGTTAGCGTAAGCGCTTTTGACGTCGGAGACTAGGGTTCGATTCCCAGCGGGAGCTCACGTGGTTCGTATCCCTCGCTAATATGTAAGCTCACGTCTCATATACAGTTGCTGCTAATAGGACGCTAGACTCAAACTCGAATCAAATCAAGTACATGGCACATCCTTGGAACCCAAAACTGAAAGATTTAATTTCATTTTTCTTTAATCCGACTGCACATTTTATTGCTGAGGTTTAATGGAGCGTTGTTTAATAAAACTGACTATCTAATTCTCTTTAAGTTCTACGTCCTCACTCCTGTAAGTATTCATTACCTCTCAAAAAATACATTTGTTTGAAATAATAATACATGTATTGTTAAAAGTTCGTATCTGGCTATATGATTAACATATGTGTCTTTTGCATTTCTAATCCGCCATTTTGGAAGGTACTCAAAATTTGCTTGCCGTAACTCAACGCAAACCACACAACAAGAAATTATAACTGCTATGCCCATTATTGCAAACCAAAACGCAAATTCCGCGTTGAGTTGACGCATACCGTTACAGAATAATAAGGCTTTCGGTGGGAGCTTACTATAAGAAAATATTTTTACCACCCTACGTAGGCTAATGGTCAACATGGTTGGAAATTGGGAATTGCGAATGTAAAAGTATAAAATACGTTGGCCCACCGTAGTTTAGAGTATGCGTTGGTCAAGCAACTATTTGCCGTCATTTGTCCAGCAGCTTCAACTTTGCGCTCCGGATCGCAGTTATGTTTCCTTTTACAGGACTGTGCTTGCAATTGATTTGGTTAGCAAATGGTTACACAGCGGACAGCTACAGCGTAGGACTAACGTTGTAAGGTTGGTAGCCTACCGTTTCTCACAGTTAGCCCTACTCCCTGTGCTGCTAGGGCATATGGTTTGTATTCCACGGTAGGTACAATTCTCATACAGTCTTTGTGCTTAAAAGAAACACTAAACTCAAAACTTTTCACGAGAGATGGTGGCTACTTCTGAAAGTAGAAACTATTAGTAATACATAAAATATACAATGGTTTACTGTTAAATGAATTCGTTTCTTTTTAATATGAAATAAAATTGTGATTAATATAGTTACATAATTTCAGAAACAACAATAGGCCTACATATTGAGGTCTGAGTAGCTCATTCACTAATACGCATATCTCTGTGTGTGCAATCAGCAGTCTAATACAGTAGTTCCCAAAGTAAGATCCGCAGACCCATGGGATCCGTGGGATCCAGCCAGGGTATCCACGACACCTAAAAATTAAAATGTGTTGTAACAAAATGGAACTCACAACTCTGTTATTCAAGGAGTACATTTTCAGTTACTAAAAGGAAAGCAATTAGTAATTATACTACGTTTGCAAATTTAAATGTTTTCCTATTTTACTAAATTCCTGCCCTGAAGCCGATCAACGGTTGTATAGAACTACTTCAAGTGAGAGAAATTCGTTCTTTGTTGGAACACTTTTTCAAAAGCAATTCTACATAAACTGCACGGCGCCTCGGAGTTTCATGGATTTCATCTTCAAGTGGCGGAAAGCTCCATCAGTAACACCAACTCCAGATTTAAAACAAAAAAAAAGTAAATGTCAATCACTCCTATGCTTATATACATCAAGCCTCCCCAATTCTGGGATTTAAAAGAACTATGAGAAACCCTTCCCAAAATATGTTCCTATCATAGATCCGCCATTGCAAGTAACTGTTGACTCAAATTGGTCTGAACCTAAGATTGATGGTGACAAAAACTATTTCAGATGTCAATGTACTTATGGAAAAACAAATAATTTCATTCCTCACATTAGTGATCCCACATATGAGAAAGTTGTTTATTAAATGGATTTCTTTTTTAAAAAAGAAGAAGAAGAAGAAGAAGAAGAAAAGATTCCTTTTCAGTCTTGAAAATTACTGTATTTTCAAGTGAAATTTCGTTCACTAGGAAACGATTATGAATCTTTAGGATAAATTACTTATTGCATTACTGTTTTAAAATCTTTTCCTTGTCAGTGGTAATTCTAATTAGTGTATTTTTTAAATGTGAAATTTCAGATAGCATTGCAAGGGAGTCCGCAAGTCACTTCCTGAATGAACAGGAGGTCTGCATTATCGGAAAGTTTGAGAACCACTGGTCTAATCTAAATAGTTAGTGGATCAACATGTAATTTCATTGAACAGTAGATTAGCATCTCATATAGCCTTGGTGTTGGAAAAATGTGTTAGGCTTTAAACGTTTTAAAAAAGGGAAAATATAGAGTTGTCAACATTATGCATTCTTTTCCTGGAACTCTTTGTTAACAATTGTGTTTTCGTTTAAAATTATCTTTCAGTAACAATCTAAGGTATATATACTGTCCCATAATTCGTGTGTAAATGTTTAATTTCATTGTACCAAGCACTCGTAAAAGCTAGAACTGTGAAATTTGCAGGCAATTTAGAGGAAAGTCAGAAGACTTGTTTGATATCAAAACAGGACCACGGGTGTTATATATATAAGTTTAGCTCTTAAGGAATTGACTACAATTTCAGGCTTTCTTTTCAATATTTAAATAATTGTAGAATGCTTCACTTATTGACGTTAATTTATTTGTGTTCAGCTCATAAAAAAGTTTTTTTTAAAAAAAATAATCTTTAAAATAAAGTTGAAGTGAAAAAACACTATAAAACAAAATCAGAAAGCAATAACCTATCCGACAAGATTAGTTGAGTTGATTTTGAGTTTAACGTCCCTCTCAGGAGCGAGGCTATATGAGACGGGACCTACTGATTAGCATGAAATCCGAAGTACCTGAACTCCCACTCGGAATCTAACCCGTGTCTCCCAAGCCAAAGGCGCGCATGCTAACCACTTAGCCACGAAGGAACTTCCGGCAACATTAATGTTGGCGTTATAAGTTTCTAGATAATATTCTAATAATTACCATTGCTCTAATATTTTAACATTTCATTAGTGGCTACTGTATAAAGAATGGATTTACAGTATTTTCCTTCAGCCCTTAGAACGTTATTACCACTAAAAGATAAAATATTGAGTTTTGGTGTGGAGAGGTAATTAGAGATCACCATTGTGAAAAACAGTTATCTGCAGCACCTCTATGTGCCTTAAGCTATCTGATTATGAAATCAAATTTTGTATACCTTAAATTACTTGCGGGTTATTGGGAATCTCTGGCTCCCGTAGAAAGCACAATTATGGTAATAGGTGGCTCTAATGTAACAAAAAAAAACAAGCTGCTTCCCTTTGCATCTCGGTTCTACCTGAATTTGAAATCAGAATTCGTCTAACCGACTTTGGCGTTTCAGAGAGACGGAGACGAGAAATATGTTATCAGACTTTCGTCACTTCATAAAAGAACGTCAAAGCTTTATTAAAAAAAATAAAAAAAAGAGTTCTATTCGTAAAATTTAAAAAAATGAAATAATTTTGTCCTATGATAACATTATTCATAAAATTATGTTGGTACCTATTTTAACTTTTTCGCAAGTTTGATGCGTTTTTCACATGGCCGCCAGCAAGGTAGGAAAAGGGAGCAATTATTCTTCCCTTGGATTTTCGAAGAGAGTTAAGTTTTTTTTTTTTTAATACGTATCAGTGCATATTTTATGTGCTTACTCATACTAGTATATTGTAGTTAATAAAGTTATGAATTGTACACACATGAATAATTGTTGATTTACGTGAAATATTTGAACACGTCCGTCAATGTAAGTGTGTATTCGCGACTGCGACTGTGTCGGTCTTTTGATCCCCCCCCCCCCCCCCGCCTTTGCAAAAAAAAATATCCTTCAGGCGTCCCTAGTTTTGACCAAGTAATAAACATTTCTTTTTATCCTAATTTCAGTTGGAAAATTTAAGTTGAGGTTTAAATTCGCGAACTAAAAAAAAGTCTTTTACGATATTTGTCATATTGTATGCTGTTTAAAATCATACTGATTTCTTACTTTAAACCCTCGCTTCTCATATTTACTTATATATATCCTACCTTGCCACATCATACTGTGGTCTTGTGTAGTGTAGGATTGTTTCCCAGCTACTAGATATATGAAAGAATAAAATCATTACTTTTTTCCATAATTCTAATTAACTTTTCTTGTGTTAACTCTTGAATTTTAAAGGTACAGTACACTTTCAAGACGTTACATGTTCTCTAATGAGTAACATCTTGCACGCAAGCTTTCTCGAGTTGTTGCATTTCCTTCCATATCCTGATTTGACCAATTACTTCACGAAAGAAAAGGGAATTTTCAATAGGCCCCTAACATCCTACGATAGTGTCCTTTAGGATAAAGGGAAAAGATAAATGTAAAAGTAATGATTGTAAAAGTATTTTTTTTTGTGTTCTTCCGTGAGAATCAAACCTAGGGCAAGTGCACCAAAGGCGAACGCGCTAGCCACTAGACCAGTGGAGAGGATTACAAATCATTTTGAATGTATATCCAATATACAAGGTGCTACATTTATCTTGAAACGCGATTGTAAGTCTTAAACTAATAAATACAAATCAATAAAAAATTTGTATGATGCAAGTACTATAAACATGAAATTTTTCTAACAAGAGGAATAAAGCTACAAGGGATTGAAAGTTTGACGTTTTTCAACGGGTTTAATTTAGAAAAACTGTTTCCATAATTATCACATCCAATCACTTAGTTAATTTGCAATGAGCGTAAAGATCATAATGGTGTTTAGAGTAATTTGATACCGTTCCGCAGATACGATAAACATTAGTGAAGATTACAAGACTGCCCAAAATTATGTTATTACGACAACCTGCAATTACAATTACCAAAAACTATATAAGCAGAAGAAAGTAACAATATGTTTAACACTTCCCTAGAATTATGTCATTTGAGGCAGTATAGCAATCTTCACCACGTTTCTCATATCTTGAGAATGATTTGAGAATCAAATAGCTATAAACGGAATTATAATCTTTACATTCATTGAAAACCAATTATGTGATTTAATGTAGTACTTGTTTAAGCGCACTTTCGAAATAAAGCCTTAAAAAAAATCAATTACCTCTAATGTTGTTCACATTTGTTCAAAATACTTCTTATTATTGCGATGGTATTTGCTAAAGTACTTCCAGCCATGTCTGTCTCTCTTGCTTTATTACTGTTGAAGAGGTCTCCAAAGCTTGTATTTTCGTGATACTGTAGTGTCCATATTTCACAAAACTGAATGATAAGTGTAGTATTATAAGTTTTCGTGGTGATGAGACGAGTGATGATGAGTAATGCATGAAATGGTGGAATGAAGAAAGTGGGAAGAAACGGGAGAACCCCTGAAAATCCACGCACACGGTGTTTGTCCACCACAAAGTTCACTTGGCAGGGGCTGGGATCGAACCCGGGATCCCAAGCACCAGAGGTGAACGCTCTACCACTGAGCCACCTCGGCCCCCCGTTTAACGTGTGTATTTGAAATATGTAATAATCTGATGAAGTACCTTTCAAAAATAAAACTTTATGTTCAATCGGCCACACACTTAGTCTGTGATGTTGCAGGGTATGTTTCGTAATGTTTTCCTGACATATTTGCATAGTATAAAATTTCATCGATTTTTATTCATTAAGTTACAAGGGCATTTCAAGATTGCTCTAAACTGCTTCTCGATACCTCTTACCGCTTTAGATTTCCAAACCATGCTATGCATCAGTTTCGGAAGTCCCATAGAACGGGTATGTCCGTCTGTCAGTGTGTCCATCTACAGGTATCAGAACAAACACGGTATGAGATATCGAGAATCGGTTTTGTGCAATCGTTTTGTACTAAGAACAAATGCCATTTCCTCTGTTAACCTTCTATTCAAACCAGAAGTGGTATATATCAACCATTTCCTTTTATGTTTATCGCCATAGAACAAAACACTAATCGTATAATGGATCAAATGGAAACATGTAGGGTCTATATCAACTATATTTTTTTATTATTATTATTTATTTTACAGAGATTCAGTAGAATATATTTCATCTCTGATTTACTCCTCTATTAACTGTAAGTGATAGACATCAATTAGCATTTCAGGTTTTAATATTAATCTCCATAGAGCACAAACAAGGAACATGTTCTATATTTGATCTTATTTATCTAGTCCAACCAGTAATTGTATATGTACTACCTAAAATTTTAGTAGTGAATTCGAATAGTATGAATCTACCGTAGTTTCACACTGTGAAACAAAACTCACTTGTTTGCCCTATGGAAATCAGAAGTACTAGTAAATCTTAACCACATTCGATTTTGGTAGATTGTTGTGGGGGATATATATATATATATATATATATATATATATATATATATATATTGTTTTTGTTTTTTTTTTTTGAAACCCTGAATCGACTGTAAAAACAAAAAAGAAAAAAATGTTTCTATTTGTTTCCATTTTCTGTTCTATGGCGATAAACGTTCAAACCGGAAATATCTAATTTGAACCACTTTCGGTCTGAATAGAGGGCTAATGGATGAGATAGGATCTACTCTTGGGACGCTGAATCTATGGCAAAGGAATCCGCTTCTAGATATGTGTTTACCGTTTCTGCTATAATACCTGCTAAACACATATCTAGAAGCGGATAGTCGTTCTGTAAGACTTCCGACACTTACACATAGCATAATTTGGAAGTCTAAAAATGCTGACATATTTGTTTGATTATTTTAAATGAAAAGAATAAATGAAAATGTCGTTTCTCTAACCTTAAGAGATTCCGAGTTATGGACATCTTATTATAATAATTACAACCTTAACTTACTGCCCCTTCCACATCGAATTTTAGTAAAGAGGTCCCTCGTGGCTAAGCGATTAGCGTACACGTCTTTGGCGTGGAAGACCTGTGTTCGATTCCCAGCGAGAGCTCATATGGTTCGGATCCAACGTTAAGTTGGAGGACCACGTCTCATACAACCTCACTGCTAAGAGGGACACTAAAATCAATTAATTAATCGATTTTATAAAATTCTTTCTCAATGGCACCTTACGTCACAGATCCTATATAATGCCCAAATTTCAAGTTTCTAGCTTAAGCCGATCACTCAGTCAGATTTTTTTCTTTTATAAATAGAAATTAAAACACAGAAGTGATGCTTTTATGAAATATTCTTTAATCGAATAAGTTTATTTTAAAGAAACAAGTCATGAAGAACCTAATCTACATTACTAATGTGGTTCATACATCAAATACCAGGTTGCAACTCTGAGTGTTGGTTTGCCGATTCACACAGTCAAGAGCCCTTACTAGTGAGGTTTAAAAATATTTAAAACGCCAGTTTAAACTTAAGAATTTCGGGACTAGTCTAATCCCCTTCACGTGGAGATTTAAAAAAAACAAACTTTTTTTCTTTACAAGCATTAATAGACATTTCCTTGATTGATCGCTTCCGTATTTACTTCTCAAAAAATAATTTATATGGAATGTAAAGCATAGAGCTCCCTCGTGATTATGTTGATAGCATACATACTTTAAGCGCGGGAGACCCAGATTTGATTACTGGCGGAAACTCATGTGGTTCAGATTCCCATGTTAAGCTATAGGTCTACGTCTCATATAGCCTCGCTGCTCAAAGGGATGTTAAACTCAAATCAAATCAAATGTAAAGGATGATCTAAATTGATGAAATATTATAAAGGATCCAAAATAAAGCCATAATTTCTCGTAAATTTATTTTGGAATTGTACAAACTCCGGCAGAAAAACCTTCCGGTTTTGAAATTGAAATTGTGACGATACTGATTGTATTACATATGATCTCTTATTTCCCAGTTGAATTATAACTAAAAATATTTTGCTTACAACAATTAGTTATAAAACATAACACCCTTATTTATTAAAAATTCTGATTTTCAGACGATTTTCTCAATGAGGTCTCTTCTTCACGGCACAAGTTTTTTTTCCATGAAAGTTCGTAATCCAGAAGAGTACTTTGCTACGGCTTGGAACACTGAGATTCCGATGAATATTGATTGCTGGCAAAACGCACACTGAATAACAATCACTGACACTTTTGTTATTATTATTAATATTTTATTTCTAATTGTCTGCACGTTGAATACTCGATGTTCTGCTGACCAGCGTCTTATGGCGACTGAAATGTTTTCAACTGGCTACAATGTCACAGTCAATCTCAGCATTCATGTCTGCACAGAATCCATCTGAAAAGAAAAGAAAAGGAAAGAAAAAGCAAAGCTTTCAGTTACGTCAGTGGTGAATATGCCTCTCAGACATGGAGAAAACATATGAAAAAAAAACTGTAAAAATGTAACTTTCAAAAGGAAGATACAGCACATTTCATAACTAATTGTTGTAATTAAAACAATTTTGAATTATAATTCAATTGGGGAACAAAAGATCACATGTCAAATAATCAGTCCGGATACAATTTCAATTTGAAACCCGTCATGATTTGTTGCCGGACCCTATATAAGGAGTCAAGCTGTATACAACTCAATTTGTGTAAGGAAATTAAGAGAAACGTAGACATCAAGGTACAAGTATAGTAGATAGTACTTCTATACAGAAGGAAATAACGTAGGGGTTTCGTACGAAAGACTTAAATATGCACTATGCAGTAATTGGGAAGTTTAGAATCACAGAAAAAGACGTAACTTTGTAGGCACGAGAGGTTAGCTCTGAGATTCTGAATTGCGAGTGTGAGATCGATATAATTAGAAAGTAAACTGAGATGTATTATATCTGATACTATAAGCAAGTACGCGTTTGCATTACATTTACATTGTTGGAATATGTATGTTATTTAAGCACTGTGCCATCCAATCAGAAAAGACAACTCAGGTCAAGTAGTTTGAGTCCTTTAATGCTTCAGACTAATATACATAAGCGCTTCTTAATTAAACCTCTAATAAATCTTTTCATCCTTATTATAGTATGTCGTACGAGTTTAAAATTATCCGTTTGAAATCGAACTTACCATGGTGATAGACCCTAATCTGCTTTATAAGCGAGTGAAATATTATTTTGATCAAGTTACCGGCGGTCAAATTTTGCATCACATTTCGGAAGCTAAAATAATACTAAAAACGCATTCGATCAACGTTAAACGTAGCACAGTATTAGAATTTTACTTGCTACATGCGAATGTGAAATATTATATTGTGTAGGGATTTGAATCCCGAGAGTTATGGGTGATCAAATTCTACGTGTTTTTTTTTTTTTTTTTTTTTTTTTTTGAAAAGATAAAACTCATATACCAAATTAACTAGATTAAGATCAAACTTGGCTTAGAGGTAGATCTTTAACTGTTATTTAAGTGTATGCATGAAATATTTTGGTGTATAGGCTTTTGATTCTCAGATTATGAGCTGTCAAATTCTGCGTCTTATTTTTTTTTATTTTTTATTTATTTATTTATTTATTTATTTTGAAACACGCTGAATTCAGCCTATTACGATCAAACTTAGCATGGGAATAGATCTTGGCATGTTATACAAACATATTAAGTAATATGTTGTACAGGTTTTTGATTCCTAAGTTATGCATAATCAAAATTATGTCTTTTAAATCAATTCTTTATGCATACTAAGAATGTAATAAATGGTGTTTAAATAACAATTTAAGGCAAGTATTTGAAAAATAAAATTAACAATAAAGTGAAGTATTTTTTTTTCACGACTTTATATAGTTCATGTGTAGTTCTAAAACCACTGTAACTGTTCAATGATAACTTACGGTTTTCATATTTAGTTGTATTACAAATTTCAGACGATTTATGCTTATTTTGCAAAGCTTCGATGCAGTTTGACTTTATGCCAAATAAATTGAGATGTGTACCAAACTTTAATATTGTACGGTTATCAAAGATAAGTACATACATTTAAAAAAAAAAGAAAGAAAGAAACATGTCAGAAGTAAGTAAAAAAATGGCTGAAAATTTGATTCAAACTGAGGAGACAAATTAACCTGTAATATTAGTAGGGACCGGAAGATATGTCAGACATGTGAAAGATTGGTTAATAAGAAAAGAAAAAAGAGAGATACGAGCTGAAACAAAACGCGTTTCAGTCGACTAGAATTTCTGCCTCAATTTTTCCCGTTCGTTCTCTTTCTCTGTTACTTGGAACGTATTTACATATAAGGTAGAGATATTGGTTGATCTTCAGTGCGTATAGTATAGTGTAATGTTCCGGCGACACATTTATCACATTCCAAGTGAACCCAAGGGACCTCACGCAACGGGTTACTTCTGCGGCTTGGGCAAAGGGAAGTCGTATTTTACATTGGCCGGATGGAGATTGCGAGCGAGCAATTGAATCGCAAACACTACCCTTCTGACAAATAGATTTAGACCAGAACACGTCTCGATTTCTTTTTCTAACGGTTGCCACTTTTGTAGGTAAGAAATTCTTTTTTACGACACAACTACTCTTTCGGAAATATTATTATAAGTAATAACTGTGCTCTTGAGACACAAAAAGAAATGATTTACATGAAACGATAACCGATACATAAAAAAAAGAATCAGTTTTATTGCTATGATTCATACTATTGTCCACAAGGGAAATTTTTCAAAATTATTCTATTCACATATTACTTCTCATTTGAATCCATTCTTGATAATAGATAAATGTATAGTGACGTTAAAATTTACTAAAGTGGATAGCATAGACTTTAGCTGGAGGTAATTAAACTTGAATGGTACGTTAACCCTCAGAAAGATGCATCTTTTTGTGCACACACCAACACATGAACGGTAAATTTGTCAAAACACTTTTACTGGCGCTCATAAAATCAATATATCAAGGATACTTCAATTTCATCGTGAAAACTGTTCACGAAATTTTGTTAAAACACATATATGAACGCGATAAAAATCTTGACTTTTAGTGTAGTGGAAAACTCACTGAGTGATGGCAATAGAAACAATATTTTTTCGGATTGCATAAATACTCGTACTCATGAAATGAACCTAATCTATCATTTTCAGTCATAACAATTTTCATAAAACAGGATTTGATCTAAAGTTTTTTAAGTACAAGAAAGCAAATCACCTTTGAAGGGACCTCGGTGGCTCAGCGGTGCAGCATTTACCCCTTGTGCATGGAGGTTCCTGGTTCGACCCTAGCTCGCGCCAAGTGAACTTTGTAGTGGACAAACAACGCATGCGTGGGTTTTCCCGGGATTCTCTCGTTCCTCCTACTTTCTTAATTCCATCATTTCCTTCATTTCTCATCGTCACCGTCTCCTTTAGCGTAGCCAGCATAATCGTAGAACGAAAAAGATTTCATTTCATTTCAAATCATCTTTGTTTTCTCTTTGGACAAACTCATCCATGGGCGGCTTTATGAAAACTTTTTGATAAGGTTAAGAGTTTCATGAAACTTCGGCCTCAGAAGATGATTTTGATATTTCTCGACTTTGAGAAAAAATGTTTCGTGGCGACTTGCAAAAGATAATAATTTACCCACAGAGGACGTAAGAGAACGAATTTGGTATCTGCAGACTTTCTATTTAACAAATAATAATAATAATAATAATAATAATAATAATAATAATAATAATAATAATAATAATAATAATAATAATAATAATATATTTTCACTTCAACAAATTTAATAATAACACAGCCACACACACACACACACACACACACACATACACAATAATTAAGTTTCTTTGCACCAGACCCCAGAGTTTGGAATTGATATATATTTTTTTTTTTACGCAGAATCAAAATTTCGAAATTCCAATACAATCAACCGTGTCATTTTTTTAATGGCCGAAAAACTTAAGCTATTTTGCATAGGGAGAATACACGTAAGACAGCCATCCAAAAAAAAAAAAAATGTTCTGTGCAGTGGACTCCAGAGTATGAATTGGATGTATTTTGGTACACATAATACTGATTTCGAAATCCCAAGACGACTGACCGTGTCAATTTTTTAATGGTCAAAAGATTTTAGTGAATTTTGGTGCAAATATTGGTACGTAAGACAGCACATACATTTTTCACCCATAAAACAAAATTGACAGGATCAATCGTCCTGGGGTTTCGAAATTTGGATTCTGTGTACTAAAATATATCGAATCCATACTCTGGGATCCAGTGCACAAAACTTTTATTGTGTGTGTGTGTGTGTGTGTGTGTGTGTGTGTGTGTGTGTGTGTGTGTGTGTGGTTGTGTAATAATTTGTGACGCAGAGAGAAGAAAGTTACTTTAGATCGTCAAACACCACTTCCGAACCTATGTAAAGTGTGAAATTTCACACATTTCAAGGCATCATATTATACCGGAGTTCTTACTTCCCTGTAATGGGGTAAGTTAATTTTATTGACTCAAAATTGTAAACAAAGTAACTCAGGTCAATACATTGCAGTATAATTACCTTGATCCTGAAGGAAAAGATTAACAAAATCTCTCTGAGGTTTATTATGATCCACTTGATGATACTTGAATTAGTTTACTCTTTCAGAACAACATCAATAGGACAATATAATACAAGGTTATTGAGATCATACCGTCTCTAATAAATGTAAAGACTCTCTATTTTTTGAACGTCGACGAATTGTAGTGAGTCAAACTGTATGAACTCTTTATCTATTTTGCTATTTATGGTTCCAACCTACAAAAAGAGTATTAGCTTATATGTTCATGATCGACATATATTAATTTGCAAGTCATTAAAAGCAATTGTAACGTTTTCATTAATACTATTTCCTCACTAAGCTCTTTGTCTCTTGACCTAGTTTATTGTTTGCACTGTTATAGCTTGACAGTTATGTTTTGATACCTGAGGTGCTAAAATTGCAGAAAGTAATATATATTAACACAACACTGTATTTACATCTACCTAGAACAATTAATCGAGAATGAGTCATTTCTAGCAACTAAATTCCCAATTTGGTCAGGTGACTTTTGGTTGCGGTATATTTAGCTACAATTATAATTGACCCAGCAATCAAGTCATTCTTTTCTGGCTATATTATGCAATTTCCTTTAGTGATTTACATCCAAGATACGATATATTTTCTATCACCTTCATTCGAGACAAAAATTTCTTCTCAATCAGTTTCCTATACCACTTAATTTCCCGTTTCGAAAGTCCAATATTCATTTTATCTCTTTTACGTGCAGTTATACTCTTGTAACCCTGTCCTTTAGAAGTGAGTAGAAGATTTTTTTTCTGAAGTGAGAGGTTTATATTGCTTTGTTCCTAATTTCAATCCCAAACAATAAGAGTAAGTTTTAAGTCTCAAGTAAAACACATACTGTTTTAAAAAATTCGGAGACGTTTTGCAAAATATATGTTTTCTTTTTTAAAAAAAACGGAAAAAATAAGTCCATTCTCATGTTCTTGACCAATATCAAGTTCGAACATTAGGGGTGGTTAAAGAAGCCTTAAAGAACAATTACGTTACACTGCATCAAAATCGGACAATTTCACGAAAGATATATATATATATATATATATATATATATATATATATATAGAGAGAGAGAGAGAGAGAGAGAGAGAGATAAATATACAGCTTTTCTAAAAATATAGGTGCCAGTACGCTAGACCTCTGGTCCATAATGGTTAAAAAGTTGCATACCTTTCAAAGTGTTATTATTATTATTATTATTATTATTATTATTATTATTATTATTATTATTATTATTATTATTATTATTATTACTACTATTAAGACCGCAGTTACAAGACTGCAGTGATATGCTAATGGACATTAATAATAATAATAATAATAATAATGATGATGTCCAGTAGCATATCACTGCAGTTTTGTAACTAAAAACTCTTACTTACATTATATATATAAAGATGCTTTAAAACTGCCTGATTCTTACATCTTAATTTTATAGTAAAATAAGCGTAATGGCAATCAATATTTCTTAGTGATTTGTTTCTTATTTTTTTCTCTCTTTTTGTGAACGGGCGAAAGTAAGCTGCTGCTGGTTGTTTTCAAAAGGCATCAAGAGTTCCACAAATACTGAATTTCAATAACACACATACAGTATATTCGTAATTGTGGTTCTGTGATTACTACACAATGGGCATTTTGCATTTGGTTCGGACTTGGCCAACATGATTCTGTTCCGTATAGAAAAGTTATTTAATTGTGGGTATCGAACTTTAGAACAACAGGTTCTACACTGAAAAAAAAAACTTCTGACCGACCGACCTCAGACCGTAACAACGCCGGAAAACGCGGTGCGTGTGAAAGCGTCCATCCAGTAATCTCCATAGCATTCAGCACAGGTCGGCCAGGAGTTTTTTTTTTTCTTAGTGCAGAACCTGTTGCTCTAAAGTTCTATACCCAAACGTGAATGTATTTTTTATCTGCAACAGAATCATGTAGACCAAGTCGGAGCCGAATATGAAAAGCCAGTTGAGTAGTAATCACAGAACCACCATTACGGATATACTCCTCCACAACAAACGCATGATGCTCACCGTGCCACGCCATTGCGACTACTGAAAATGAGACTTATACCGCTATCGATCGATACCCTTTCCGCCGCCGAATCCCCACCACAACTCACATAGCGCCCTCTTCAAATATGTTGGAGATCTTTTTGCCGGACCCTATATGTCATGATCATTCATTTTCATTAATTGTTCCCACTTTAGCCTAAAGGGTATAAAGATAGTACATTAAATCTAAGATCTAAATTTCACTCGGTATGGGATAATTAGAAAATCGTAAAGAAAATTACACTGTAATGCGACAAAATAGCTTTTTCTTTCTTTCTTCCTTTTTTCTACAAAAGTTATAGCGGGAAATTGCCTTATCACATCATTTACAAGTGAAAACTTCCAACATGGGGTTAATTTTACCCTCACCTGACTTTTTAATCACCCTGTTCTGGGCAATTGTTTTCTTTTCTTTTTCATAAGCCTGGAGAAAAGTATGTGACAATTTTCATTAAAATTGGAAAGTTGACGAGGGAGAAACAGACAGGTAGGCAGACAAATATACAAGTTGACTCAAATATTAGAAGTTCGCGTCCACCCCTTTCAATGACTGTATAAATAAATTAAATAAAATGTATACACAAAAGCAGAAATTCTATTGTCACGAGAACTTTGAAACATTCCAACTAAAGAAATGTCAGAGAAGAGAACAATGTCAAAACTGTAATTAGTGCAGTACAGAAGACTACATACTACCTTCAGAAACGTAAAACTGCTGTTGCACAAAGGTAGGAAGGCAAGTACATAACATGTGGATTTTCTGTTTGACGAAATATTTCGTCAGAAGCATAGTAAATTCTCTTCACTTAAACAATTCACTAATGAGGTCCTTGTTCCTAGCTAAAATTTTTATCTATTTTATGTGTCCCAGTCTTTCGCTACAAACTATCATACTCAGATATCGTGTATAATATAATGCATACTCATATTAATCAATACTAATAAAACTTTAACTTGTGGAGTACAATGTATATATGCATAAATTAATTATTTAATTAGTGTATGTTTGACCGTCAATGGTTTCAAAAGTACTGGAACAATATTAGTGAAACTTTCATTATTTTCTTATTTCTTGATAGATATAGACTAAGCATCCTTACTCTTCGACCTCATGGAACTAACTTAATAGGATAAAAGTGTGTGAAAAACATTACATCCTAAATTTTATCATTATTTGGGATTTAGAATTTAGATTTCTGGGCTTTCAGTATCTAGTAGTCCATTTAGCCCTTCACGTATGAGGGATGACGTCCCTCGGAGAGTACACTATCCAGGGAAAGGAAAGGAAGAAAGGATTAGGAACGGAAGGAAGCGGCTTGGGACCTATAAGTTAGGTACCACCCCGTCATTTACCTCGTGTGAACGAGGAAAACCCTGGAAAACCTCATTCAGGATGGCTGGCCTGAAAAAACGTTTTACATTTTTTCGATCGAGTGCCCCCACCTCTGGTGAAACCAGGGACCGCTCATTTATTATTATTTCAACTGTTGAATATAAAAGCACAAAAATTTATAAGAACCTATGCCTTTTGAGAGAGATTATTTAATGAGATTCAAACCATATGAGCTTACATTGGAATCGAACTCCAGTCCTTCGTGCAAGCGAGGAAGACACCAACTAATTTTAAGTTTAGAGTTGTTATTTTTTTAAGGCTTCCTTAGAGTGATTTTGTATCCTTGTCTTAAATATCCAGTAAATAAAGATTGTTTACAAACAATCAAAAATTGTAAATAATCTCTCTCACGTCAGCACTAGTTCTAAAGATATTGTTTATGATTCATTAAATTACATTTTGTTAATGCCCTTATAATATGTACATTCATTTTCCTTTAAACAAATATACACAGAAATATTCGTGAAAATGGAAAAGTAGATTTTGTTAGGGATTATTTACATCTCATCACTAATTCCACTTCAGAGAGAAAATTAGTGTGTTCACATAACAACATGTGAAAAGTCTCTTTTTATTAAAAAAAAAAAAAAACGAAATAAGTTGGAAAGAAACTAATAGTACTGATGCAGAAGAGCTTATATTACTATTACATATACCTTCCAATTTTAAAGGAAATTACTATTTGCATAAAAGCTAGACACAATATTTTGAAGACAAGAAAACGAAAACGTGAATTTGAACGGAGTTGTTTGCAAATTGTACGTTGTTTCTATTCCGAGAAACGGAGGAATTCTTTTTAATCTTTCAGATACAGTGCCTCTCAAATGGGTTTTCCTATCTACAGTCGTCCTTCTAAATCCTCATTTTATAGGAAAATTCGTAATTTTGAAGACTAACAAATTGTGTTTGTTCTTTCGCATTACTTTCCTGCAGGTACGTGTAAAATCAATAGACATGTAACCATAGAAATAGCGAAGTAGTACTCGAACTCTTTGAGCCACCAGATGCTCAGGCAATTTCTTTTCCTCTGAGTTTCGTGGCTTTGAGCATCACAAGCTTATCCCCTCTATTTTTTCGCTAGTTATACACTTCGCAAAAACAGTTCACGTTGGAAAGAACCACAAATCTCTTTTCGAAGATTGACCTAACTTCTCCAATTCCAAGAACGATTGAAAACGTCCTAAGTCTCTTTAATACCACCACAGGAATTTAAATTGGACAAATAAAACATAGCTATGTGGAAATAATTCCACGTTCTCTATGTAGTTACTTTTAATATAATTAAAAATTTTGAGGAAAATAAATCGCACTTAGTGGTATTTTATTCTACAAAGCGACTTTCAAAAGTATTAATGAAAGTTAGTTTATAATCACCTATAATATAATACCGTTAACAGATTTTTTTCCTAATTACCTGACTTCCAAACTGCCCGTTCGTCTGTCGTAGGTATCAGAGCATAAACAGCAACGGATCTTGCCCGGGTCCGGGGAGACCTAGGCCCTCCAGTTTTTTGAGTGGCATAAGGTATTATTTATATATTTTTGAAACTTTATAGTAAATTCATGATATACCTATCATAGGCTGAGTTCTGGGTGGTCCACCAGTTTTTATCTTCTTGATCCGCCACTGAGCAAATATGGTAAAAAATATTGAGGAGCAGTTCTTTTTTTTTTAAGTTATGTTCAGTGTCTAAAGAACAAATTCCATTTTTACCTATGTATCAATATTAAAAAGAATAACTTTTCTTTATTGATCTACATAGTGCAAAACCAGTATGAGATAGCGATAACGGCGTTATTGTATGAATTCAGCGCCCCAACGAATGGCGTTATAGCTTGCTTTCGAGTACTATCCCTCTACTCAAACTGGATGTGGTGAAAATCTATCATTTCCGATTTCAAAACTGATCGCCATGGCAAAAAGTGGTAATAGATAGCGAGAGGCAGTTTATTATAGATTTATTACCTTCGATTTCAGTATTGAATTCGGATAGTTCAAAGTGTACCGTAGTTTCACACACACACACACAAGAGTAAAACGAAACTCATTTGAGGAGAGCAACATTTACTCTAGACAAATTTAATCCTTTTATGATTTTCATTTTTTTAGGTAAATTTTAAACTTTCACTCAAACAGCTACTTCATCTTTACTATTTATTGTAGGATCATGGTTCATACCTAGTTCCTTAAAGGATAGAGCATACTTTACAAAGCTACTGCTCGCTTGTCCGTATTGTACAGCATAAAAGGGAAAATTGGAAAAAATCGAGATATTTTTTGAAACAAAAACGAAATTTTTGCGCCCCTCGGGCCTGGGCCTGGGTTTACGTAGCGATCTGATTTTTTTTTTTTTAAAAAAAAAGAGAGAATGCATCGTTATGTACATAATACGTGTGCAAAATTTCAATCTTGTATCTTGAAAACTGAGGTTTGCAGAAATTTTGGAAAGTGCGAAGGTAACCATTTTTTAAAATATATATATAAATATTTCAAAAATGTACTGCGTCATTACTATTTGACCTAGAGTCATGGTTCATAGGCCTTTACTTTAGTATGATGAGCCCTTTTCAATGGTACCACTCTTATGTCCGTATCATACAACTGAACCGGAAAAATCTGGAAAAACCGGGTTTTTTTCTGAAAAAATCACCCCCTCGAAACACTTGCCCCTCTCGGGCTTGGCTCCAGTTTCACGTAGGGATCTCAAAAAATATGATAAATTTCCAAACGTACACACAATCGGTATGCAAAGTTTCAATCTTATATCTTGAAAACTAAAGGCGTGCAAAAATTTTGAAATTTGCCTTAAGGAAAAAAGAAAAAGTTACGCCCCTTCGCCTCCACTTGCCGCCAAGTTCAACATCCGGTTCCAAAATGCATCTCAGGTGTTCTTTGGTCCATCCTTGACTGATCAATAAAAAAGCCGGCCTAAATACATGTTATAGAACCTAAATATGTGGTCAAGGACGATACTACGCCATGGTATAAAAATATACCATAAATCCTAAAAGTGTTAATAATCGTGACCAGTAGTCATATGAATTTTTAAAATAGTGCACAAACTTGGATTAAGATTTTATTGTTTTATATTTAACTAGCAGAATACCGGTTCTTCGCGCGAGAAAAATAAGGTTTATTCAAATGATTTGTTATAGACCCCGTTTGGCCTAATGTCTCCGTCTCCTTTAGCCTAACCGGCATAACCGTGGGACGTAAAACTCAAAGATTTTAATTTTTTCAAATGATTTTTAAAGTACACTAACCAGCTAGAACATTATGCCCACCTTTTATATTTGGTATACTATTCACCTTTCTCTCGTAGGAAAGCACCAATGCGGTTTGGCATGGAAGTAATGAGATCTTCGTAGGTGGCTGGATGAATTACGCAACACACCTACATTAACAACTCACTTTATTAGTATAAATTCCGCAGAAGGTTGATGAATTCGAATCTGACGTTCATTGACATTCCAAAGGTGTTCAATCGAGTTTAAATCGGGTGAGTTTGGGAGCCATTGCAGCAATTAAAATTCACCACTGAGCTCTTCGAACCACTGGAATACAACGTTGGTCTTGTGGCAAGAAGCGTTTTTATGTTGACAAATGTCATTCTCAGCTGAAAATATGACCAAATTGAATAGAAATACGTAATCTGCAATGACTTGCCGATAGCTAGAAGACACCATGGTGCACTCCACATGCACTGCAGGCTCCATTGATGATCATATGAAAGTTTCCCAAATCATAATGGAGCCATCATCGGTCTGTCGTCGTCCTACTCCGCACATCTTGAGCAACTGTTTTCCTGGAGGACGACGGATTCTGATTCGGCCATTGATGTGATGGCAGTTTCGCAATTTATTCAACCATGCAATGTTCTGCTACTGCTCTCGATCCAATGACAAACAACACGTGCCAATTCCACTCGTCATTGATTATATCGTGCGGTTAATAATATACATTTATGATACATCTGCTGCGGAGGCCCACTGCATCTGCACTGCCATACCTAACACTGTACGGTAAGCCGTGTACTCAGTCATACGCGTGCTTTGTCCACTGCTAGTCTATTAAAAACTTCTGTTAATAGTGCCACTCTTTGCAGCTTTTCGTAGTGTACCAACATCGTTAGCTTACGACGTCCAACATTGCTAATGGAGTATAGCAGGGACACTGTCGAGATCCCTTGCACCGACAGTGGCTTGTAGTTTGGTGCTGATTTCACCGTTCTTTTCTCATTTTTAGAAGACACTAACTACGGCAGCTCACGAACACATGATAAAGCGCGCTGTTTCCAAGATGCTTTTCCCAGCCATCTGGCCTCTATCAAACTCCAACATATCGCCGACCTTCAGCATTCTACACATAAGAAAGACACTGATGATCGAGTGAGATCCGTGTCACCGTCTGCCTAACGGATCTGTTGTGTACTGCCTCTTACGTCAGCCCAACGACTTCGTTCAAGAAAGGGAGGCCGCGGTGGCTCAGTGGTAGAGCGTTCACCTCTGGTGCTTGGGGTCCCGCGTTCGATCCCAGCCCCCGCCAAGTGAACTTTATGGTGGACAAACGCCAAGTGAACGTGTGCGTGGGTTTTCTCGGGGTACTCCCGTTTCCTCCCACTTTCTTCATTCCACCATTTCATTCATTACTCATCATCACCGTCTCCTTTAGCCTAACCGGCATAACCGTGGGACGTAACACTCAAAGATTTCATTTTTTTCGTACAAAAAACTCAACTCTTTTTGTATAGAAAAAAATACATATGAAAGATAATTCCACTGACTCACTTATTGACTCATTCATCACCAAATCTCCAAAATTATTAGGCGTAGGACCTTAAAATTTATATAAATATTTTACTTAAGTCTTACAGTACAATAAAAATAGCCGTGTTAATTCAACACGATGATCCTGTATAAGATTAGTTGTATTAAATTTTGACAAGCGCCTGATTCTCCTTCAAATTCAATGGATTTTGGAGTAAATTGTTAAAATGGTAGTGATCAAATCAACTAGCTGAAATGATTACTTGGAGTGTGGAGTGATTTTCGTAGTACATCAAAGATGTTTTCTGTGCAGCTGCAAAGCAACTATATTTACGAAAACTTTTTCTTTCTAATTAAATGAAAATGGCTGTTATTGAAGACAATAAAGTATTGCCATATATATTTATAAGTGGATGTAAGGAACGGCTTTCTTTTTGAAGTTTAACGTCCCTTAATTATGCACCGAGGCAAAGGTAGACTATAATGAGAGACGATAAACAACTTAGCCACTAAGTCACAAAACCTACTTAGCGGGAGCTGGGATCAAAGCAGGGACCCACGCTCCAGAAACAATAGCTCTACCGCTAAGCCATTGCACCTCCCACGAAGAACGGAATATAGTTGGAGAGGAAGAGAAACATCGTGACTTCAATGTTGTGACCTAGCAACCACGCTTCCCAAATGAAACAACATCGGGAAATGACCAGCTAAGTAATGAAACATGTGGTTAAATGTTCTTGGCTTAAGATTCATTTTGAAGAGTTCTTATGACTTGGAATCATCCAATTGACATCATATATATTTGGGACTTCACCATGGTGGATAGGCAAATATGCTTGTAATCGCACAAATAAACTGAAGGTGCATAAAGTAAATGTTTTAGATATCGAGAGGATCTTTCAATACGATTTTAATGTATATTGTTTTAACCAGGTTGTCGTGTCACTAAGATTACAAATTAAAACGGGGACTGTTTGCAAAGTATGTAGAAAGAATGAAGCGAAATGAAATGAAATCTTTAACTTGATGCGCTACGATTGTATCATTTAGGCTAAAAATACGGTTGCTTACCGAAAGTGAATAATTATGGAAGTATTGGTGGAATGAGAATGTTGATGGAAACTGGAAAATCATGAGAAAACTCACTGGAAGTTTTTTCCCATCATAAACTTATACAGCTTGAGTTCGAATAGCGACCCTTTGTGCCAAATGTGAGCGTCCTACCACTGAACCACTGTGCTTTCCCTGATAATATGCAGAGTAGTTATTTCTGTACACTTTGCTACCAACCTTCCCTCTGGTTTAGTAGCTAGCGGTGAGCCTTTCGCAGGCTCGATTCAACGTGGAAAGCATTGAAGTTTGAACGATTACAGTGATTCAGATTTCACGTTAAACTGTAGATCCACGTCTCATGTAGTCTCGATGCTGGAAAGGGACGATAAACCTTAACAAATGCTTCTACTCCTGTTACTGTTTTCTGAAGAAACTTTTGTTTTCTCATTTCAGCCATCATTGATTCACAATTCACCTTCATTTATATCAGTCTGTTTCTTAGGACTGTTCAGCCTCACAATGCATTTCCAAGTAGAAAAATCTAAAAAATAATAAAAGTTCATAAAATACCTTTTCAGAATTTGTAAAATGATGCAGGTATAGACGCAAGGTTTTATCAAGAAGTAAGTTAGTTATATCTGCGAGTAATGGTGACATCATGTGACGCCTTGATACAAGCAACTACTTCAGATATTAGTATTTTGTAAGCATTGAAAAGTTATGTTTATCTTTTTTTTATTAGTTGTCATACTTTACTACAGAAGTTTGAAATAAATATTAAAGTACGACGGTCAGAATAGTTGTAACCTGCAAAACATAAAATTCCATGTGTTGTTAAAATTTCATTCAATTTCCGTTTCCAGTTTAAAGTTGTATCTTTAAAAACGAAAATCATGGGCAGTTCAGAAGTGAAAAAAAAATTCTAATTTACTGGAGAAGAAACAAGTTTTTGACAAACAACTGAGGCCTACACACCGAAAATACGTGGATCAAGTGTTCCTTCTTCTCTTCGCCAAAACATACGCTTGTGAGAAAAATTCGTTCTTCAGACAGCGGTATATTTACAAATATATTGAATCCTCTTGCTTACTACAGAAATCAGTATGGGGCATACGTTATCCATATGCTACAGAGGCACTGCCCTGAGATCATGCCGTTGCAGGATGTCTGACATCTAACAGTTTTCCGTATATCACATGCATATACATATGTTACATTCCTCAGTTATATGCAAGCTCAGACTGGCCAGGGCAGTAGGGCAGGGATCCCTGCCGGGGTCCTCTCTAAATATATATTGTAGTTTTTTTTCGTTTCTAGAGTTCAGTGACCCCAGCACTGAACGTAGTTTTGATGTTCCATTATTGGAATGAAACTAACAGTATTATAAAGTCCTGTTTGGGGTCCTTTGTGGCCTAGTAAGAATATATTTCAACGATATTAAGAATGGGGCCCCGGCATCATATTGTCTAAATGTGTATTAGGTCCCATAAATACCGAAGTGAGACTCACTTTTATCAAGTCCTGCAGGGGCCCAGGGACGCCCGAATATAATTTTCTAGGGTTGCACATCTCCATATTATATCTGATATTTCTGGTAATTAATATGCGTGTTTTGCTATATTACGTATACATTTTCGTGAGCCATGAGAGGATGCCTCACCCTACACCCACCTTCGGATGCCCATGCTGGGGCCTCTGTTAGTCGTTTGACAAGTTATTGCAACACCATAAAGAAACAGACCCTGGGGCCCTATTACCTCGCGTAAATGAAGTTGACAGCTTTATGAGGAAAAGCAACCCGTCCCCATTAGCAAAAGTTTTACAAGACTTTGTTAAACTTGTACTACTACTCCCACCACCACTACTACTACTACTACTACTACTACTACTACTACTACTACTACTACTACTAATAATAATAATAATAATAATAATAATAATAATAATAATAATAATAATAATAATAAGGAAGATAGGGCCCTCCAAATGAGTCTCCTGCCTGGTCCCTACACCCCCCAGTCTGAGACTGGCTATATGTTATATACGTCCATTTGTATGTGAGATCCTGACCGCCTATATTATTTCATACGGAAAGTACGTATAGATGAAGCACACGGAAAGTATTATAAAACATGCGTTTTCAGTTATACGTCTGCTGTACGTCAAGTTCAAAAACTACAGGAATTACGCATGTAACCTACCTTTTTAAGTACGCCACCTACATTTTTTTGTCAGTGTACAAAAGCTGTTCGACGGATCAAAACAGAAGTAAAGTTTGAAAGTATTATTAATTTTATTTATTTATTATGTACCCTTGGTTTGGCAAATAAAATAATTTAGTAATGGCCGAAAAACGAAAATCAATATCTTAAAAAAAAAAAGACTCAAAATTTATCTTTATTCCTTCATAAATCAATATGTCATTATAAACCCTCCAACGTGTCATGAGTTTAAAAAGATACAATTTCTACTGCACTTATGCTGTTTATTTTGAAGGTTATTTTTAATATGATCATTTGTTTACATAAAACATTAAGAATGACGAACAATTAAAAGTTTTGAAATGTTGTATTTGGCTATCTTATGATCTGCAAATATACATCTCCGCTTGTTACTAAATCTGCATTTTTATTTATTTATTTATTTATTTATTTTTAGATTATCCTCTTCGCACGAATACATCAACGCGATTAAAATACGGTGTTGCCAAGGAATATAAGGAGGACGAGCTGAAAGGAGATAAATCAGTGCAATACGACACAGGAAGTGTTGACCAAGCCCGTAAAAGTAAATTTGCCAATTGTTCTCTTTGGCAATTGGAAGACGAGCGCATAGACGAAAACATTATACTTCACATGTTTTAATCTTTTAACGAATTAAGAGGCCTCTTACTGTAGAAGTAATCTTAAGAATAGAAATAATAAGACTACTATCGATAGAATAAGTAAAAATGGAAAAGTTTCTATGTACCAGAGTACGAGTAATGCTAGAAATTGAGAATGAAATTATCAATGAAGAACGCTGAAACAGGCGATTGACTAACAAGACGTCCATTGCTATTCCCAGATACCCCCAAAATATTGTTATGTCATTACTCTTATAACTTCCATTTGCTTTACTACAAACTACCGAGGCGTGACCTCATCTTTCGTCCCAAACTTTGACACTGGAACTGATACCACTGCCCAATGCTGCAAGCATGAGCGACTGAAGTGTGGAGAAAGGGAAAAGCTTATAGGAGTAACTAGAGAAAACCAGGGAGCCACCACCAGAAAACTGTTGCTTCCCTTTAGAATACCGTTGGGCCATAGTTTAAAATTGGAGTTGTACTTTCAATTCTCAGAAGTAAGTGCCCATGAAACCTATATAAAAATATCTTAAGTCATATCAACCGGTCGATTTCTTCACTGAATTTTGGAAGAGGATTTAGGGTTGCCACTCGTCCCGAATTTGGAAAAAGTACCGCGTCTCAGCGTGGCTATGTCTCGACTTTCATATTTATTGATAAAGTTGGTATATTATTATTATTATTATTATTATTATTATTATTATTATTATTATTATTATTATTATTATTATTATTATTATTATTATTATTGGAATATAGTTTCTTTCCACATTATTATACAGAGCCTTCAAAATAAGTGGCAGGCACGTAGCAATGTCCCTGGCAACAGAAAGTTTAAGCTCACTTTGTAGCTGGTAAAGATCAAATTCGCAAGGCAGCAACAATTAACCACAAGTGTGAGAAGCAGCAATAGCAGAAGTAGACTTGGGACTGGCAACAACTAATGCAATACGAGAGCCACTATTTATATTTTGAGCCTTATCAACACTGATTGTAGTTAGGCGCTAGTTTTTGGTTGACATTGTTGACCATAACGTACTTAAAATGTTTTGTCAATAGCTTTATTTGTGTTGTTTACCTTGACTTAAAGAGTGCGTGACAACAGAAAAATTTAATTAATTCGTGAAAATTTTCGTGCGATGATTTGTTACGATTTTCGACGTGGATTATCAAGACAACAGTGCATCGATCAACTTACTTTCACATTTAGCGATAAAGCACCACCCTTTGCCACTGCGAAACGCTGGTATAACGATTTTACTCGTGGCCGCCTTTCGCTCACTGACGAAATTCGTGAAGGTCGTCCAAAATAAGTTTTTATTCAAGAAAACATTGATGCTGTGCAAAACCTAATACCACAAGATCGTCATGTGACATACTGTGAGATTGACGCAACCCTAGTTATTAGTTCCACCAGCATATATAAAATATTACATGATCATTTAGCTGTGAGAAAGGTTTGTTCTCCTTGAATCCCACATGATTTGACAAAAACTCAAAAAGAAGCTCGCATCGATTGGTGCACACAAATTCTCAATAAATACAATGGCGGTGCTTCAAAAGACGTATATAGGATTGTAACAGGTGACGAATCATAGATATATGCATATGAGCCGGAACGTAAACAGCAGTCGACTGTATGGGTGTTTCAAGATGAACCAAATCCGACAAAAGTTGTTCGCGCTCAAAGCACATCGAAACAAATGGTCGCCTGTTTTTCTTTTTTTTGTTTTTCTTTTTTTTTCGGCAAAACTGGTCATGTGGCAACTGTACCTTTAGAGGAACTTAGAACGGTCAACTCTGAATGGTACACAACAATTTGTTTGCCAGAGGTCTTCGGTCAAATATGGAAAACAAACAAGCGCCGTCGGATCATTCTTCATCAAGACAATGCGAGATCTCACACATCTCGTCTAACAACCGACTATTTGACACTCAAAAAATCGAATTGATGAGTCATCCGCTGTACATTCTGATTTGGCACCCAATGACTTCTTCTTGTTGAATGTCAAGAATAGATTGTGTGGACAACGATTTTCGTCGGCAGAAAAAGCCGTTGATGCGTTCAAAAACCATGTCATGGAGGCGTATCAAGAGGATTGGAAAAAATGCTTTGACAGATGGTTCCAACGAATGCAAAAATGTATTGATCATAAAGGAGAATGTTTCGAAAAATAATAAATCAATTTCCAATGACAAATTACAGTTTTTTCATTGTTAGGCTCAAAATAGTGGCCCTCGTAACAACAAGTGGCACCGTTCCTACAACAAAAATTATATTGATAGTTAACCGTCTGTATATATATATATATATATATATATATATATATATATATATATATATATATAACTTTGCGTGTAATTAAGTACAAAGAATATAAGCCTAAACACAGACCACATGCTTTTCAAGTTGGTCATATTTTATAATATTTTAGAAAGCCCATATAGCTAATTTAAGTTGTTTTACTTTCCTTTTATCAACTAGGCATATATGATTCGCGTGTCACTATGGAAAGACACATTACATTGTTACGGAAAAAGAAACGCTGGCAGATATCCACCCCACCCCCGCCGCAAATAGTTGCAAGAAGTGTCCCTACATTTTGTTTTAGAAAAGTCGCAGAAAGCACGAAGCGTCCCAATATCTTGCTTTCAAAAGCTGACAACCCTAAACGAGTTTCGTTCTTCAAATACATGTTAAAATGTATTAGATTTGCTTATTCACACATTATAGTATGCTGATAATAAGGTTACGCCAATGTGCGTAAATAATTGTTGTTTTACACAAGGCATTAGGTGCGTATGTGCACCAAGTTGTGCGTATATGTGTAATGCACATATGTATCAGTCTCTGATCCCTTGGAAAAATAATACCGGCGTCCCTCACTGTATGTAAAACGTTCCTCTGAAATGTCAGTGTGTGTCTTTCAAAGGTTAGGAGGTATATAGCATGACAGTATATACGAATATGTCTATTTATGTTGGTGTTAACGTAAACAAAAATTCCATACATAAACTACAGTAAGTAGCTCATTGTATTATTGGATATTTCATTATGTCTTTGAATTACGTCACCTATGCTAATATTTCATGCGAATAGATATCCTTTGCAAGTAACTTTTGTAATTGTTAACAATTTCTTATTCTAAGAGGTTTCCCATCCAAGAACAATAGATCTGCGTTTCCTTACATGTCCTTGTTTCATCACATGAGCTCTCGTCCATCTGAGCTTGAACAATAAATAATCCTATTTGTTAAACCGCAGTACAAAAGCATTTATCAAAATATAGTATAAGACCTGGGCTTATATCACTATTGTTCCATCATGTAGTGCACTCTGTTGTATTCTTGTTGAAATTCATAACATTGCGATTTCTGTGTTAGTGGGCACATATGCAATCTTATTGAATGAGTTGCATTTCTTGAACTCAGCACCTTTTGTTCCCTGATACACAGTTGTTTCTCTATAGCATTCTATAAGCTGATTCGAATAACATATAGAGTCTTATTTAAAAATTCTTATTTCAACAATAAGTGTGTATTCTTGATAGCCCTACAGGATCATTCTTAATAATGTATTGGATTTTATTAAACTGCAATAATTCAAAAAACAAGTAACTTACTTCGCTGTGCTAATGACTCAAGAATTTGTCTTTGCAGCCTAGCTGCTTTCGTATTTTCGCTTACATGCCTGCTCGTCCTTTCAAGCATATCAAATGGTAACACAGGCCGTAAATAGAAAATGGCATTAGATAATAAAAACTATTTTGTGTCTTGGAGTATGAGAACTGTACATCGGTTGATCCTGTACAACGTCATTCAGAAGACAGTATGAAGCAAAGCTGCCAGGGCTCCAGAGAATCTTGAGATGTATCATAATTCAAGGAAACTAGTTACTTGTTTGGCAGTAAGTGCTATGAACTTTGGAGATTTAGTGCAAAGGATGATTAAGTGCTGCCTATATCACCCATAGGTACCCTAATCTCAAAGTTTGTGATGTTCTCTTTGGGTGGGGGACGTTAAAGGCTGTGTTTACCCAACAACCGTATTATCGTTGCTGTTATGATAACCGATAATGCTAGAACGTGTGTAGACTGGACTAGACTATCTCATAGAAAATGGCACGTCGTGTGACCAAAGAGAGGCACATAGAACACTTCTAAGAGTATCAAAAAACTTACCTTTTTCCTACAGCACTACTTATAATTTCTAAATTTATTACTTTAAAAATTCAACTCATTAAATCTCTGTAAATAATTTACTCAGTGTATAGGGCGTTCAGCACGTAAGATATTCAAATCCAATTTTGATCATTTCAGACATATTTCGCATTTAAGATCTCTACCTGAATCTCCTTTCAATGCTTAAAAGATTCCTGTCTAGATACTATAAATAACTGTTACAATGTTGGTAAACAGTGTTCACTTTTCCATGTATCTAAACGGAGCGCAAAAACTTTATATATATCTTTTTCTCACAACTTCGGTAATTAGGTGAATCCATTGTGCTCTGAACGTCTCATGTTTTTTTTTTTTCTTTAAGAGCTCATCAACAAAGAACGTTAAAACTATAATAACGTATTTTTGTGCAAATATAGTGCAAAATAAGAAAATAATACAAGGAAATTCTAAATTGTTTGTAACGGTTTCTGGCATCGCTAGCTTGCAATTGAAAGGGGTAAAAGGATGTGATTGCGATTGCAAAAGCAAAATAATTTGAAACTAAGGGAGGATATAATAAGTTTTCGCGAACACTGTTACATGTTAATTACTTTGATAAGGTTACTACTTAATACTACTTACAGAGTCCTAATATGTATACTTAGCCAACATTTTATGTTAAATTAACTAGAACGCAGATAAACAGTTGGTCAGATCTGAACTGGTAGTATATAGTTATGACTTGTAATTGCAACCCCTTATAGCAACCTCTTATTGCAACCCCGCGCACAAGCGCGCACACACACGCGTCAGTTTGGTAAGTACTATTCAAATATATATAGACCAGATGCTGTAGTCAAAGTTTAAAGTAAAATCTTTCAGTTTTACGTCCCACGCTTATGCCGTGTAGGCTAAAGAAGACGGCGGTGATGAGAAATGAATGAAAGGGTGGAATGAAGAAAGTGAGAGAGAACAGGAGAACCCAGAGAAAACCCACGCATATGGTGTTTATCCTGCAGAAAGCCTACTTGGCGCGAACTACGATCGAACCAGGGAGCCCACACACCAGAGGTAAAATATCTACCACTGAGCCGCCGCGGCCCCCTAAAATTTAAAGTAAATCAGTCCACCAACAACAAAGTTATTAAGATACCAGAGGCGGATCCAGGACCGACTTCTGAGGGGGGCAGTGGGTCGTCATACTGCCATTTAGAGCTACTTTTAAGAGCTTCAAACTCTGGAATGGGTTTTGGGAGGTGCGATTGCCCCGATCGCTTTCCCCTGGATCCGCCACTGTAAGACACTTTGCTAATTCTACTGTACAATATTGCTAGGGGGCACGGTAGTCAATGTGGCTGCTAATAATAACTTATAAGCTTATGACGGAACACCCACGAATGTTCTCTATCGCTTATGCTGTATAATAACCATAGTCAGGCCAGTAACTACGAGAGGCATACGAGAGCTATCCCCTAAATATAGTCCTGTCTTCCCCGAGTGAAATTTCAACACAAATTTCTTGATATGTGCTGTACCAGGGTTATTAGTTTAGAAATATCGTTCTTCAATCGGCGATAGTTTTCATTTTGGAGCTCAGGCAGGGCAAATGTTGAAGTAACGGGGAATTGGGGGACACGAAAGGACCAAAATCTAAGTAAGGACTTTTACCCTAATCTCTACATTATTTACTGATATTTACACTAGGCATGGTTTCACTGGCAAAAGTATTTAGAATAAATTCTATGAGCAGTGCCAGAAAAGCCGCCTGTACCTAGGATAACACGCTCTTTCAAACGCTCTCGATTTCTGTCCGTGATAGGAAATGTTTCTATAATTTGTCTTATATTAGCTACCTGTTTCCTTATGTTTTCCTTCCATCAAACTCCGTAAATAGATTTTCGCCCCCCACCCCAATTGACCCTTCTTGCCATAGCTCCACCTTTGGAAACAACAACGCGTCCTGGAGAGTATTAACGTTCACGTTGATAAGCACTGGAAGGTTCAAAGAGAAATATTTTTTCTATTATTGTTTGTCATAGAAGCGTGTTTGCTAAATATATGTATTTTTAATTGTTTAATGTGAAATAAAATAGCCTAATACTACTTCACTAGGTATTCACAACGCGAAAGATAGAAGTTCTCAACTCTGCTAAGTATGTATGTATCTTCTTCTGAAGTGTTTACGGTGTATGGCTTCATACATTCTTGAAATGTGTGATTAATATAATTGTGTTACATTGTGATTAACCATGAACTCGGCTTTTTCAAGTATTCAAATAATATAGAGGTAAACGGAACTATAGTGCAAATTAGAAGTAGTTTTTTCTTGAATTTCTACTGTCTTATATATATATATATATATATATATATATATATATATAAAGATTGAAAACCCAGATATTCCAGACTCTATAACCTACATTCAAAATTTACCGTTTCCCTGCGCCACCACGTATTAATGGCTTTGGGTTAAATAACATGGAAATCGTTACTCACTCTATCTTATAAATTCCGATTAAACGTTTAGCTACATCTGAAAATTAATTTACTGTGAAGTCTGTCACAAACGAGACATCATGACGCCTCCTAATCTCGCCACCAACGAATAAATTTGCTTCACAAACGCTCCTGTTTATTATTCGTATGCAGGGAATACTAAACTAGGAACCAATAGTGCTCTTTTTTTTATGAAGAAATACCACATGACAACAAATTTAAAGCTAGAATTCACAACATAGGTCAAAATTTACCTATTATATATTTTAATATACATTTTTTTCTGAAATGATATCCTTTCTACAGTTTTTGTTCCCCGTAATACCTTCTATTGATATATTTGCCTCTTGAAAATTACGAATTTAAAGTGTTTTTTTTTTTTTAAATTTACATACATTTTCAGCAATTTAGTGCTTATATATATATATCTACGTTACATATCATGGGTCATTTCTGATCCGCGATATATTGTGATGACATAATCACTATAAAAACTACGTAATAATTGCAAAACCCAATATTATCATAAGAAAGAGTGTGGCTACGCTCCAAAAGCGTATCTGGTTGTCATGGAAAGATTTAGAATTGCCTACGATTAACAATGATGGTCCTCACACATAAACAGCAAGCAAGGAGAGAAGAAGATATTTTAAATGTCCCAGAAACAAGGACAAAAGATCTTCAAAATTTTGTATTAAGTGTGACAAGTTTGTCTGCAATGAACATTCTGTATATTTTGTTGTTTGTGAAAATCATGGCTAAAAGGTAGTCCACTTCAAAAATAAACATGACACATCACACTACTGTTTATGTCATAGTTTCAAATAATTAAAAATAAAGACTTCAAGTGCAATATTTTAAAGATCTTTTCCATGAAATTTCTTTCAGAAATTATAACATTGCTAAAGACGTATACTTTGTACTAATATATATATATATATATATATATATATATATATATATATATATATATATATATATATATATATAATTTGTATTTCTTCTTTGTAACTTTACACAAAAATTGTTCGTATTTAGGCTAAGTAGTATATTTTAAGTGTTATATATGTTAATATTTTGAATAAATAACTTAAATTACATATAGAAAAAAACATATTATGAAAACAAAACTAAAATCAAAAATTCAGTAAATGAGTACATATACAGAGTAATTTTTTTCTTGAAATCACAGTTTCTAGTAGATTTATCACATTGAAATTGAGTATGGATCAAAAATGACCCCTGTACTGGAAACTAAGATAAAATTTGTGTTGTAATATCTAGGATTGAAATATGTACAGGGATATTCATGAAGCATTTCCAGTTTGTGCATGTTTCTTAGACAATGTACGCTCATCAATTTGAACTGAATCTTTTACTATTGTCTTCATAAATTATTTAAAGTCAATAGTTAAAACAGCTTTTTTTTGTTTTGCTGACGGACTGTTTTTTCCAGTGTTAAACTATTTTAATTGTTTTCCTTTTCATTTCAAAATTCACAGAAAATACTCTTTTAAATTTTAAAGATATGTCTATAAACTACAAAGCTTTTTATAAAAATGTAAAGTAAAGGGAAGTTTGTACCCGTTGTCTGTCTTCTGGACGTTAGTTCCACCAGGGGCATAGCTCGTCCGAAATGTATTAACTTTCCTCTAAAAAAAAAATAAGAAATAAATCACAGTAAAACATTTCTGAGATAAAAAAGTGCAGCCCAGGTGGCACTCAAAGGGTGCTGAGATTACAAAGGGTGCTTTAACTCTGAGATTACAAAAAATCGAAATCTATGAATATGTGTGATTTATCTATACTTTAATATATCCAGTATCATCTCGCACCTTCATACTTCATCTCCCATCAAATTTGGGCATATAATTCTTGCATCTCCTACCACAACACATACTGCAGTATAATCTTGTACTCTACACATTACATATAGTAAAGTCGTCGTAAAGTGGTTACGCTTGATCATGTTCCACTAAATGCTGAAATTCTATTCACAGTATGTTTTCTTAGATTTCAAAATAACCTAACTAATACAATCATATTAAAAAAAAAAGTTTGGCTCTAACATAACTCGGAAATTTTTAAGAAATTAGAAAACTAATTTGAATTTTCGGTGTTTCCTGAGAGCTGATTACAGCTTTCACTAAAACTAATAACGTGATATAACTAAAGAAATTCGGAAATGTTAATATATTTAATGTGTGTTCGTAGATAGCGGATCATGTATTAATATGTCTTAGTACAGAGATAGCATATAAAAATATTTAATTGGAAGTTTTCTAATGGTAGATCCTTATTTATTACAAGTCTTTAAATAAGAGACTTTGCATTAATTAAGCGAAAAAATATCAAAAACTTTTATGAACTAATAAAATAAATTTAAACGTTAAATACTACCATAGTATTAGATAATGGGGTATGTAATCGCTTTTAGAGGAAGAACTCCGAACTGTATATTTATGTTTTCTCGCCACAGCAACGCCGGTATCCAACCCAAAATGGACTGTTAACAAGTCAGCTAAAGCACATACGGGTGCAGTTGATTGTTATTAGGAGATAATTAGTAACAGGGAATCATTTGCATTAGAGGTAAGTGGAAGAAAACCACAACTATCAAGTTGCAGGCACACGCATGGGTCTTGATAGAAAGAACAAACTAGAGTATCAAGAAAAGAAAGGGGGAAAATTCTGGGGAAACTGTAATAGCAAAGAGTCTCATATTGCATTCTGAATAATTTAACTATCTGATTAAACCCTTAATGTGTATCTAAATTTCGTTGCTGCACTTGGCTCGTACGCATGCAGTTAGTGTAATTGTCGAAATCATTAGCGTTATCTGTACTGAAGGAACTGTAGAGATTTTCACTTCCCTTCGTTTCGTGTGGGGGTAAATTAACATACGAGCCGTGAAACTCCTTTCTTCTTCTCCAACTAGAAAATTATACGATGCTCCTATCTCTCGGAGGCTCATTAGATACCTGAAATGAAGTCACAGCGTGGCATAGACGTTTCACGTTAAATGCAATACCCCTCCCTATCTGAAGTCTCCTTCCTTTTTTCCCCCGTTTGGTCGTAGCTCTAATCCTTTTCTTTCATTTTAAGACTAATAATACAGAACAGTAATTTCAAAAGAGAAGTAATTTGAAGCACAATTTTCCTACCATATTTTCAGTGCCTTGTGCTAGAGATAGTGTAAGAAGCTTTGTCCTCTCCTTGATACCCTTAAATTTTGTTAATTCCCAATTGCTGTATTCTAGGAAGGTTTTTCATTAACGACGGGAATAAATTTTGCATTAACACCGCACTGTGCATTTAATGAGAAGTTTCTGTAAGTAGAGTTCGTGTTCCGACTTTAACAACAAATTATTATTTGTCAGACAAGTTTTTTTTTTTTTAAATTGTTAACGTATTTTAATTTTCGGCTACTTCCTGAGGGTTAAATAATTATACCAGTATTCATTTTTATTGCTTTTTAAAACTTCATTATGAACAAGAATTTAAGTATGAAAATGAGCTTACTTCATTACATTTTAATAACATTTGACTGTCCAATGCTCGTATGGAAGGATTTAAAATAGAAAAAAGGAAATCTCACAGGTCAATATAGCGAAGCCTGCCCAAGCTGGTCACTGTCGGTACTGGCTTATGCAATATATTATAACTCCTTGAATCTTGTTGGCCAAGCTTGTATTAAATACGGATTGGAACGTTCAACTATATATTGAAGTATCTTCTCAGTTAGAGAATATCTGAAACGATTAATAGATGTTGATAGTTTTTTTTTTTCTGTTCTTTTAGGTACTACGGAAGTCATCCGAATTTTACATCGTCTTTGGATTTTTCTGTATTTCTAGGCCTCCATTTTACTCTTTTCAAATCGTACAACAATGTAAACATTTTATTCTGAGAATTTCTAATGAGGAAAGAAGACACATCATCAGCATCTGAATCTACTGTATCATCTGAATTGTGTATCACTATCCTCTCGGTAGGATGAGAAAGTGAATCTTCATCGGAGTCCTGAGCCACCTATTGCCAGTTCGTAGATATGGTACTGTTTTCCTTTCAGTTAAATCTGTTAATTATCATTAGAAAGCTTTCTGAGAGCTAATGAAGAGAATTCATAAATTAGCAGTCGATCTACTGCAACGAAAGAACCGAAGAAAGATCACAATAGTTTAAAACTTCTACAGCTCAAAAACAGAAAAAGAAAAGGAAAAGGAAAAGCCTGAACGTATGGTGTGACACATGTGGCATATATACAGTATTTAAAAAAACGTACCTTCATTACAAATCAACAGTATTAAGATTCATGAATAAAAATATATGCTTAATGGATATTTATTTTGATTATGATACTTTTTGAAAGTATTACACTCAATTCCTGACAAAAAGAATCAATCAATCAAACTTACTTCTAAGCATAAAGCATAACGTCCCCACCAACACTTCCCGCGCCAACTACTTTCCAAAACAAACACCAGGTGACAGAAAAATCAGTTGTTATATCGAAAACAATAATAAATTGCGCGACATACATAGCATGATATATACCTACGGTAAGTGGTTGAAATAAAAATGATTGTCTTTAATACCTTCTGTAATCTTCTTCACCAAGGTGGAAACCATCATCATACGTATTTTGCCATTATTGGCAGGCTACTTTCTGCAAACTGAGAAACTTCCATACGCTACGGTCCTGAGCTAAACTGTTCGTCTTCAGGTACGAATTTTCTGTTTTAGTATCGCCCATCAATGGTAGCCTCTTTCACCTCCTCCATCTTTTTCCCTGCTACCGTACATTCCAGCACATTCCTCATAATATAATTCCTCCTTAGGCAATGCCCCAACCAGGTATGCTTCCTCATTGCAATTACATCAGAAAATGTTATTTTCTTCTCTTATGTTCATTAAATTTATTCTAGGTTTTCCTGAATATGAGAGTAATATTTGCATGAGAAAGTGCTCCTTTCTCTTTTTTATACTTGTGTATAATGACATAGAGAGTGGAAGAGGAGCGTTGTATCTCTGATGATGGTGAAATATGGTGACTTGATGAGATTTTCATGTTTTTATTTCGTACTTTAGTATGTTATTTAATATTTACAACTGTCAGGGGTATGATAACTTTTCACTTACCCTTCAGTTGAGACGTGAGAAGCATGTCTGAGACTGATAAATACAACTTCATAAAACTAGCTCATATAGACTATCTACCGACATGTATAATATTATATTTTTACGAAATCGGAATGAAGAGAAAAGCTTCTCAACGAATTCAAGAAGTTCGTTACTGAATTCTCTATGTCTGTGTGTGTGTATGAAAATTTGCGAATTTTTCAATTTTGAGCTCTCCATTTGATAGAGCATCAAAAACTATCTAGAAGTGATAGAATTTTTCGCGTCACTCTTACCGTTCTCAAGATATTGGCCAAACAATTTCGGGAGATTTAAAGAGCGATATCTTGATAACCGTAAGTCATAGAGAGATGATGTTAGTGTTGACCAATACCAATATTGATTCAATAACAAAATCAGTTACTGACTCAATAATTAGTCATTAGTCATTAGTTATTCATTCAATAATTATTGCGTCATTAGTTAATGGAATAAATTTAATATACAACCTCATATAAATTTCGAAAAAAAATAATTATTTTTAAATTCGTTGTGGCAATGCTCTTGGAGCATTCTCAACTGGTTTGTTCTGATCGACTCTTGAACATAGTTTTTCCTACAAATTGTTCTTAAATACAGTATTATTTATTGTTTTATTGTATAATGTATGATTTTATGCTAGTTACTCTCCCTCCCTTCCTTTCTTTCTTCTACTGAAATACTGGAATTCCTACATTATTTATCTATATATCAACGAGCAAATACGCTCAATGATTCACTCATCAACAGATCTCTGAAACTATTAGGCTTAAAACCTTGTAATTTTATACAAATGCTCTTCTTGGGTCCTAAGCTGTAGATGAGACGAGATTTAGCGAAATGCGGCCCCTAAAAGGAGATAATGCGGCTTCAATGATGTTTTGCCGTTAGCCAGATCTACGAACCTATTAGGTGTAGAATCTTGAAATTCTGTATAATTATTCTCCTTGCACTCTAGGCTACAGATAAGACAAACTTTTTCAAAATGCATTCTCCAAAGAGAGATAATGGATCTTGAATGTATTTTTGCTGATCACCATACCTTCGAAACTATTAAATGTATATCCTTGGAAGTTTGAACAAGTTCTTGTCTCATTTCAAATCGTACACAAGACGAGTTTTTTTTTTTTTTTTTAAGTGGGTCCCCTATGGGTGGAATAGAGGACTTGAGTGATTTTTTGCTGTTCATCATATCTCCAAAACTATTAGGAGTAAAATTTTGAAGTTCTGTACAAATGTTCCCCTTAGATTATAGACTGAAGATAACACGAGATTTTGCGAAATGTGACCTCTAAGAGATTATAACGGAGCTTGAATGACATTTTGCCCTTCGTCATATCTCCAAAATTATTAGGTGTAAAATCTTGAAACTTTGTATAGATGTATTCCTTGTACTCTAGATTGTAAATAAGTCAATATTTTGCAAAATAAAGCCTACGAGGCAATAAGGGAGCTTGAATGTATTTTATTTTAGTCGTTCGCTAGCTATCCGAAACTATTAGGTATAGAATCTTTGAACTTTGGCTAAATGTTCTCTTTACACTTTAGCTGTAGACAAGACCTCCTTTTTCTTTTTTTCCTGATGTGTGGTTCTATGAAGCGAAAAAGAGGCTTGAATATTTTTTGGTGCTATCGAGATCTCAAAAATTATTAGGCGTAGAATCTAGAAATTGTCTTCACAAATATTTCCCATGTACCCTAGACTGAGGAAGTAAAGAATGTTTACAGATCAAAAAGAGGCTGTGAACATTTCCTTCGAATTTTACCAGAGATTTTGAGAGTACTCGGGTGTAGAATTTGAAATTTTGTACAAATGTTCTCCTTGAACTTTAGGCCGAGGGTGTTGTAGAATATCACGAAATAGTACCCCTACAGGAAAGTAGGGTGCCTTAAACCTTCCCTTCAACTTCTACCGAATTTTGGAACTCTTGAGTGCAGAACTTGAAATATTGTACAAATTTGCTAGTTGAATACTAGACTGAGGATAGGATGGACATTTACGAAAAGTGAACCTAAGGGAGAGAGAAACAGGTTCGGACTGTTTTTAATTGTTCAACTGATCTCCGTAACAGTTGAGATCGGGGATAGTTGAAATTTATTAAAAATCATTTCCTCAGACTTCACGGATAATATAGAAATTTTTGAAATGGAAATCTACGTAAGAGGGTAAGAAAGGAGGATAAACTTATTTTTTTTTCTAAGAAGTTCCAGTTTTCTAAAATTGGCCAAGACATGCATAAGTTTATTGAAAGTGCTACATTATTATTATTATGACTTTTTAAACATTCAGCTTACAGCCATAAAATTTATGTACTATGTATTTTGGTACACGCAATATGAATATTTTACGCAAGAGGACAATTTGGCTAAATATCGATACTGGAGGTAACAATTAAGGTTGATTTTTCAAAATTCAGTTCAAGGGATATAAAACATTTTAGTAACAAAATTCACGAAACGGAGAAAATCTTTTGATTTCAGGTGAGAGGGAAGCACATTTTCAACATAACTTAGACAAAATAGGGGCTTGAATATATATATATATATATATATATATATATATATATATATATATATATATATATATATATATATATATATATATATATATATATATATATATATATAGGGTGCTAATGAAATATACCGACAAACTGTAAGAGGTGATTCCTCACATCAAAAGAAGAGAAAAAGTTCATATGGAACTATGGGGAAAAGTGCATAGTTTCAGAGCTAGGGCTTTTCAAAATAGCAAAAAAGCTAAATTTCAACAGGCCCTATTTTGAATTCGAGAAGCTGTGGATGATGGTCCATATCAGCGTAAGGGAAGCCACGCATACGTAATTCATAAATGCATATTCCATCAATGTTCAATGAATGTACAGAGTATTCCCTGCAGGATGTAATTTCCAGATATGTACTCAACCGAATTTCCAGATGTGCTCTAACCTTATGCTTGGTCTAAAGTGAGCAAACGATAAGCTTCGACAGTAATGAACACGGAATTCTTTGGCGCGATATTGGATGTGTAAGGGACCGTCAGCAGCACGGTCTGTTGTATTCGGAAAAAGGCGTGCTGCGATGTTTTCTTTTACGCTTATAAGTGCAAAAAACGTGAAATATATCGTGACGAATTACATCCCAGCACACATAATTCCGAATACAAAAAATTTTAGAGCTGCCTGTTCCTAAAACTTCCGACTTTACTCCAAAGCATTGGGTATCCATCGTTGTTGTCTTACATCTTGCATATTTGAATCCACCTTGTAATCAGGGCATATCTGAAAACACTGTTGAGAGCATATCTGAGAATAGCGCCCTGTAGGGAATACCCTGCACACCCACTGAACATTGATGGAATATACATATTTTAACTGCATATGCTTGGCTTCCCTTACGCTGATAAAGGAACACCATCCACAGTTTCTCGTATTCAAAATAAGGCCTTTTGAAATTTGGTTTTTCGCAATTTTGGACAGTCCTAGCACTGAAACTATGCACTTTTCCCCATAGGTCCATATGAACTTTTTCTCTTCTTTTGATGTGAGGAATCATCTCTTGCAGTTTGTTGGTATAGTTCATTAACACCCTGTATATATCAGGATGACAAAAATTGACTCATAATTTCCTTAACGATTTCTATGAATTTCAGTAAGCACACTACTCTTTCAGATTAGTGACGACTTGACTTGATCTTGAAGTAGTGAAAAGTTCTTTAGGACCACTTGTGAAACAATTGCAGTGAAATCAATCTTTACTGACAAATATTTGAAACCAGAAAAATGTTATATATATATATATATATATATATATATATATATATATATATATATATATATATATATATATATCTTTCAGATATTTTCCACAAAGCTTATTCTTCCTGTGCGAAGAATGGGCTTTCTGCTTGTTAACAGAGGATAAGGTGGAAATATGGGAAGGTATTTCCTTTCAGTCATAGACCAAACTCTATCACATTAAAAATGTATATTATTAATGCAAATTAAATTATGAATCTTTGGCTTTCTGAAGCCAAAATATTTATCTATTAGTCATAGTGGGTAAAAAGAAAATGTAAAAGAATGAAAGATGTTTCAAAATGAACTCCCCTTCCAAAACAATGGTGGTAATATGGGAGAAGTTTACTTTTTAAACATAAAAAGTGGGAAAAGGTAGAAAATGACTTTCTAAAACATAAAATAGTGGCTGTTTATTAATGTAAAATGAACAAGAAAGTTGCAAATGACAAATTTGTTGTTCTAAAATCAGAAACAATTATGTTACTTTTACCTTTATGCTTTACAATCAAGATCATTTACGTAGGCCTATAATTAGCAACTTCAGTAAAAATAGGAATAATAACTTCTTTAAAATTACTCAAAAATACATGTAATAGGCCATATGTAGATCTTATTTATATTGTTGACATAATACCTAAAATAAAAGATTGTTGACATTCGATCCTAACTTATGTTTCACAGATTGGCCAAACTAATGGAAGCTGTAAAACTGCCCGATAACAATAGTAACAGAATATGTGAGTGCAGAAAAACAGTAGTGTTTTGTGTAGAAAAACAGTACAGTCTACTTTGCAAACAGTAATATCAGATACATCACTCTTTTTTTTTTACATCTGTTACATACTAAGTGTGACTAGTGACTACAGACTATACATTTAATTCACTGTTCTCGGAGATGAGACACAAATTTAAATGTCAAGACCCGGTGATTATGATAACCGCTCTGCTTTTCTGGCGGGATAAATGTGGCCAACTTAAGTATGGGAATCATCATTTCGCTAATTCTCATATTGCCACCTGCGCCATTTTTCGACAAACCTACCTAAATTGGGTCTCGACATGTTATTGCGTATTAAAAGGAAAAACAATCTTCTACATCATTCCGTACTTTATAACATGCAATACTATGATCTATCTCGCCTGCTTCACAACTTAAAGAAAAATGAACAAATGTCTAAGCTTGCAAAAGTTATGATAACTTTGGAAAGAATACATATCCACTCGCGCCCACGTTTAATAACAGATTGCAGCAGGATTACATAGAATACAGGATTGCTTGGTGATGGTAATATACCTTCCATATATAGGGTGTTTCAAAACAACACCGACAACGTTTGGGAGGTGATTCATGACACCAAGATAAGACAAAAAGTATAGACCAACCTGGGTGCACAAATGTTTCCTTTCGGAGTTATAGGCAGCCGAAAACATGAAAAATGAACTTTAAAGGTCCATAGCTCAAAAACTATTGGACCTATCATAGTCGGGTCAAAACTTCACTTACGAACTACTAAGTGCGCTATCCAGAAATACGTGTTTCAGAATCCTAAAGTAATCTCGAAACAATTTTTGTAGAGAGAGTGTGGCTACGGGCATGCAATTTGAAGTACCCTTCAACTACCTCTATAAAAATTGTTGCGGAAGTACCGCAGGATACTGAAACTTGGATATTTGGGTAGAGCACATATTGGTTCGTAAGTGAAGTCTTGACCCGACTATGGTAGGTCTCATAGTTTTTTAGCTATTGACCTTTGAATTTCATTTTTTCATGTTTTCGGTAGCCTATAACTCCGAAAGGAAGCATTTGTGCACCCATGATGATGTATACTTTTTGTCTTATCTTGATGTCAGGAATCACCTCCCAAACGTTGTCGGTGTTGAGCTGAAACACCCTGTATATAAAATGGTAATATACGGACTATATATATGGGGAAAATAATTGAAAACACTATAGTTAGCAAAACACACACATGGCATATATAAATTCGAGAGAAACATTAAATTAATAGTGGTTTCGATAAAATAAATTTTCAAAGAATTAAAAAGACTTTTGGAATTTTATCCTACGTATGTATAAGACAAGCAATAAATGTTCGGAAATAAAGATTTGAATTCGAAAGAAACATTCTATAGAAACCCACGATTTACCGAATAAATTTTACATTGAAAGTTTGCTCATTAGTACATGAACAATGCAGAACATGAAACAAAAGACGGAAATTTAGTGTCTAACCTAAATTGTAAAAGATTTATAAGTTGGATATTTAATCCATTCAAAGAGAAAAGTTACATTTCGTACATTCTCATTCCGTCTCCTAACAGAGAATAGATTCATTTCGTCCCCGGACCCAGTTTGAACACCTGGAGTAGTATCATCTCTTCTACTCTCCCCCGGAGACTTTTTGATTCATTTTTAACCATGTCATATTAAGTAATGCCTCACCAAGGACAATATTATTCCCCTGATACCAATTTACAAGGACCCACACTCTTATTTAAACATCTTAATAACTATGTATAATGTATTATAAAGAATAACATGCGAATTATTCATAATAAGGGTTATTTTATCAAATTGTAAATAGCTTTCTGTATGCATTTGATTTGATTTATTATATACCTGTCTATGAATTATGGTCTGTGTTTATCACAATAGACGTTTCTGATAAGTGTTATTTTTTTAAGAAAATTAATTTATTCTACATGCATAAATGATTTAAATAAACCCAAATTTAGAAAGATCTAGTTAATAGAATGATCCAATTTAAAATCAATTACTTTAGATAAAAATTAGAATTTACCGTATAGGAAATGTTGAAAAGTTTATTGTAGCCAATAGTTACGGCTACAATAGTTACGGGCTACCATCGAAGTAGAAACCTAGGATCCAGTGCCAATAGCTATTGCTTATATTGGTAGCCAGATACCTTGTCTTAGTTTTGAAAATATAATTTAAATTTTTCAGTGATATTACACAAATTGTTGATCATCCCCCTGGACAATGAAATACAGATACTTATCTGAACACTATGTGCTATAGGCAATAATACTACAGTAAAATATAATTTCAATGTGTTTAAAGACTGTTGTTGAAAGATAAAATATGTTTTTTCCGCATTCTGAGTTACTTCTTTTTGTCATTTCCTTATTATAATTAACAATTTTCCTTTGACAGAAAGAAAAAAAAAACTTTATACTATTTTTGGTGTACGAATATGTTGAGGGTTCAGTTCATAAAATTGCTAGGAGCTAAGTAAAGCGCAAAGCTGGGTTTGCTAATTCCAGTTTAATATTTAACCCCTTAATTCTGAAACTATATGCAACACAAAAGCATAACGCAGCCAAAAAAAAAAAAAAAATCTTCACCGGACCCCATGATATGGATTCGATGTATTATGTTACACAGAACCCAAATTTCGAAACCCGAAGAAGATCGACCGTGTCTTTTATTATTATTATTATTATTATTATTATTATTATTATTATTATTATTATTATTATTATTGTTATTATTATTATTATTATTATTATTATTATTATTCAGAAAATTTTAGATAATAGATATAGTAGTGAATACTGCCTACATAATATAGGAGGGTACCAACATATAATCTTAGAAGAGCATCAGAAGTGGTTCCCATGAATAAAAATTCTATAATCTTAAGAAAACTGACAAGTTTTTTTAATATATTATCGGGATAATTGTATTTATTGAACAGACGTATAGATTTTAATAGGTATGTATATTTTTATAGTATATTTGTATGTTTGACGGTATCCTTGTTTTAAGGACAATTTTAAGATAATTGACTAACTATTTTAATGAAGAATGAAATAATTATGTTTGTCCAGACAGATAAAAATTCTATAATCTTAAGAAAAGTTACAAGTTCTTTTAATATATTATCGGGATAATTGTATTTATTGAACAGACGTATAGATTTTAATAGGTATGCATATTTTTTATAGTATATTTGTATGTTTGACGGTATCCTTGTTTTAAGGACAATTTTAAGATAATTGACTAGCTATTTTAATGAAGAATGAAGTAATTATGTTTGTCCAGACAAGACACAAGTCATAAAATTATGTGTACATTATAGGATAAACAATGACCTCCTTTCGTCGAAACAAATGTATTATTAATATGAAAAGAAATATAAGATGTGTGTTATAACCCTTAGTTCTATGACTAAGTGCTGTATTTTTGCTATCTGGCTGTTCATGGCACTAAAAATAAATATATTATTATTATTATTATTATTATTATTATTATTATTATTATTATTATTATTATTATTATTATTATTATTATTATTATTATTATGGGAGAAACCAAGTTGAGCAATTTTGGATAGAGATGATGCACGTAACACAGCTATACAAAAAGAGAAAAAAAAAGTTATGTGCAGCAAACCCCAAGTTGTATTTTGTTACACAGAATCCAAGTTTCAAAACCCCAAGACGATTAACTGTGTCGATTTTTTTGTTATGGACAGAAACCTTGAGCGGTTTTGAATAGGGAGGATACACGTATCACAGTAATACAAGAAAAAAATTCTGTGCAGTGGACCCCCAAGGTATGGATTCGACGTATTCTGTTGCACAGAATCCAACTTTCGAAATCCCAGGACGGCTACCCGTGTTAATTTTTTATGGGCAACAAATTCGAACGATTTTGAATAGGGAGGACACACATTCTTCTCCCATAAAACGTAAGAGAAAATTTAAATTTCCCGCTGTGTTTCTTACGTATATTTTTAATTTTTCTTTAACATAGAAGAATACAAAGTAAACTATTTGCAAAGGTATGTATTGACGTCGTAAAGAACATTTACCAATTTTTACTTTTAAAAAAATCCTACTTTAAGGGGTGATCCTAAATACCCCTCCCAAAATTTAAGAGGAGTGCATCAATGTACCCATGTCTTATGAAATATAATGAACCTCTATACTCAACTATGTAAAAATAAGATGTAACAAAGCCTCATCAAAGAAGAAAACTTATGTCAATAACCGATCACGTAGACAACGTATCGTTTCGTTTATATTTTTCGACATTACTTTCTTTTTTTCTTTTACCCATAGAAAGGGACAAGCTGAACCAATCATATTTAACGTGGTATGTATATTCGGATTCAAGAGAACATTTACCAAATTTCATTTTTTAACATTTTTCAAATTTAAAGGTTATATCTATCCCTCCCAAATTTCGAAAAGGGTACGTAAAAATGTCCATGTCTTTTGAAAGGGATGTGGACAACTGTACTTATTCATATTACCATTTAAGATAATAACCTCTCATCAAAGAGCATAAAACAGGTCACACAAATCTCCGAAATTTGATTTTTTGGTAGGTTTTTTTTTTCATCAAAGGGAACGAGATGGACCACTCAAGCTTACAGATGTATATACTACGGTCCTATACTACCATATGAAATTTTTAATTTTGGTGATTTTTAAAATTTATGAGTGGTGATCCAATTCACCCCTCCCAAAATTTAAGGGTGGGTCAAGGTACCCATGCAGAAATCAAGACTGTGTGGTCCATTGTAACCCTAGGTCACTGAGCCCAGGCCGGTCCCTGAGCCAGTGACCCAGAAGTAAAATCAGGCCTACTGCAGGGCATACTACTTGGTGTCATATACCGCACTGTTAACACCAGACCGGATGCATCTTTAGCGACCCGTCAGAAACTGGAAGTACTTGGTTGGGAGGTTATAATGTATTCACCGTATGGTTCGGTCATCGAACAAAATGCATATTCATAATGTTAGTTTCAAATAACAATAAATGTGTTCTCAATTTTGACTCTAATGACTCAATACCTTTCAACCTGATATATATATCTTCAACTAGTTAATTCAAAGGATATTGCTCTTTTGTGTGTATTATGGGGTAATACGTAAGACGAAAAAAAAAAGGCAATGTTTTTCGTACTTTTGAATCACGGACTTGTGGCAAAGGGCAGCCATAGGGGAAGTAGTCACTCCAATTACATTGTAGGCGACCTACAATAGAAGAACGGAATTCAAGACTTGACCGTTGTGTGGTCAACGAAGAAAGTTGCTCTATTTTCTTGAAAGATTCCATACACAAGCAACGAGAGAGAGAAAGAGAGAGAGAGAGAAAGAAGAGACCGTAGAATGGGTTGGACCGTGAAGAAAGTTGCAAGCTTCGTTCGCGGAGTAGCAAGGAGAAATCAATGCATTACCCGGAGCATGCAAGAGGTAAACATGTGATTTTCTATTAACCCTTCTTCCCTGTGTGTTCCCATCCTACAAACTTATTCTTCAGCATAGTTCAATTTCTTTAATGATCTACTTGAATTTCATTCTACTTATATACAATCTTCTCAATTTCTTCTCTTTCTTTTTTCCTCTTTTTTTATTGGTATCCATTCAGTATAAGAACACATTGTATCTTTTATTTAGGCCTACATGTTATTTTCATATTATACGTAAAAACAGTGACTATTAGCCGGTTTGAGGTTAAAGATTCTTAAAAACCCTTCGAAAGACAAGATGCGTACGAATGTATATGTATTTTCTTATTTCGTAATTCTAAAAGTGGTAGTTATAAATTGTGAAAGCAAAAGAGAACGCACATTTTACCTTAACCCGTGAACTACCATAATCTTTTTCTTTTTCTATTTTTCTTTTTTCCTGATTCTTTCTTTTTTTTCTTTTTGGTGTGGGAAACATATTTTGTCATGAGATAACGTTTTAGGTTTCATTTGCCGTGATTCATGTTTGGGAATTTCAATAAATATCCAATTCATCAGTTATTTTTTTGTTACTTTTGTTAATATTACTGTCTCTATGTATATAAAATAAAACATGAACAATTTTAAAGCGCGTTTAAAAATTTTGTAGTTAATGGGCTAATATAAAATTCCTCCACATGCCAGTTGCCATTCTAAAAACACTTTCTAAACGTTTCTCTATGTATTTTTGACATACATTTTTATATGAGGATCCTGAGTAGTAGTTACAGTGGTTATCGGACTTCAGATGACTGAGAGGGAGGATTTCAGGAAAAAATATCCCCGAGGAACAGATTACGAGATTGTGAGTGCCCTTCCCCCAATTCTTCATTTTGATGTCTTCCAGCTGCTACGTGGTTCCACATTTTAGCCTCCCTTTGGATTGCTTTTTTTTTATATGCTACTTAATGAATTGCTCAAAATTTAGGCTGAGAAGGAAACGTAAAGTAAACTTTGAGATAATGTTTGCACACCATACAGGAAGAAAAATCAAATAAACAAGGAAGAAACAGACGATGTGTTGAGCAGATAAGCGCATCGATAATATCAGAAGGATAGCTTAATGACAGTTAATCACTAAAAATAGAATAGCATATTTTATTTTTATGGTTAATTTGCAACCTCATTATATGGCGTTACGATAGTCTGGACCAGAATAGTCATGCTGGCTAGCTCTGGTGTCGTGTGCAGCTTCATTTCTGATCCTTATTTGAGGTAATTAGAATAGCGAAAAAATGGTCACATGATCTGAATATGGTCCGTTTATGCAACATGGTGGATTCATAATGACGACTGAATAAAATTCACGAACTTACAAACTATTGTAACTCTGATAATTTCGTGTAATAGATTCGGAAATTTTCGCAGCAATGATAATTCCAAATAACGTGGCAATTATATTCGCTGCAATTTGCCCACAAAATACTGTCCCATGACAGGATTGGACTTTACATGTTGATTATCATAGCCTTTTTCTAATTCATTCTATATATATCTTAAATCTCTCTCTCTCTCTCTCTCTCTCTCTCTCTCTCTCTCTCACACACACACACACACACACACTGTTCGTCGCAGGTAAAGACACCTCAAAATAAACGTTATTCTAATGTTCTCCACGAAGAGAGTGCAGCAACCGTAATTTTTTAACTTCAATCGTTCTCTCACAATGAGTGGAAGAATAGCGTGACCTTTTCATCAAAATTACGAAATTTTACTTTTTCAATACAGTAAGATAAATATAGGATAGAACAATTTGTTTCAATACTTTAAACTATGTATTATAATTTAGTATGCAATTTATATTTCAATTTTACAGAATAATATTCATTCTCAGACACGAAAAATTGTTGCTTTAGTGTTGCAGTAGGTTTTATAGGCCGTCACCACTTTGGACGTTTTCCCGAGCAAAACACCCAACACACTTGCCATTTCGACACGTTCGCACCACATAATACAGCGCCAACAATCGGTACTCCCGAAAAATCAGAGAGATTGCTTATTTTGCACCATCATCATCTGCTCAGTGTACTGCATACTGTAGTTCTACCGCTCCTCACGTAGTACGGAGTTTGTCTTAACAGACCACGACCGATAACTGGACACTGATGCTAGCTAACACTGAAATCCTAGACATCGTGTAATTTTCCAACTGCTAGTGTTTCCATGAAATTGGTACGGATCTGCATAGATTATGCTCTTAAAGAAAAGTAATGTGTTGTTGAAAAAGTTTTATTGTTTTATCACTTTCCTGATTTTTTAAATGAAGCATTCAATTATCATTGTAGTCCTCTAATTAATATGAAAACATTTCTGCGAACTTGTGTTAGAGATTTGATGAATGGAGATAAGATTATTGCAAACCCCAATTTTCCCCTTAGGATTCGCATTTCGTGAAACCCCGTCTAGTTGGTCGCCAAGAATCCGCGGAATTCATTTGTGCAAAATTTTAACCTGTAAGCTTTTAAGATTCAGTGAGCGACGTAGAAACGTTCTCACCCCCCGCCTTTCTGCGTGCACTTTCGAAAATCCTTACCTTAGTCCTCACATACATACCTCAAGATCATATGCCTAATAGTTTCGGAGACCTGTTGATGAGTGAGTCAGTGTCTAAATAAATACATGGCACATACTATATATATATAAAACAATAGTAGACATGAGTGACTCATCATTGTCCAGGCCAAACTAGTACAGGTAGAAACATGCAATTTTTATGTAATCTTTGTTTCGTCACGAAAGGAAGACATAAAAAACGAATTTTGGAAAAATGTATCTCATGGACGTAAAGGAATTTTTTTTTAAAAAAATCGCAAAAATAATGTATCTCACGAATCCCTAGAGTTAGGATAAAACTCGACATATAAACTTCTCATCAAAAATAAGGGAAGACTTGTGTCACCCGTTTTGGAAAAATCTGCTCCTAAAGAGGAAAATGGGAGATTTCTATAATACTCAAATTTTTCTTTGTTCATTCAGAAAGTGCCAATGTGAGGATTGGCTGGAATTGGAGATGTAGAATTGGATATTCTAAATCAAAAACATATTTTATCAAAAACATATTTTTTAAATCAACACATATTTTAGCGTTTTCGAACATTCTGCTCCTTCGGGGAGAGAGGGATTATATCTATAATATTCAAATTTTCATTTCTTTAATCAGAAAGTGAAAAATGTGAGGATTTGCTTTAGTTGGTATTCAGTACATAAATTGTTAAAAGTAAATAAAGTAGGGTCTATTCCAATGTTTTCAAAAAATTCCACTCCTAAGTGGGACAAGTTCTATAATACTAAAATTTGCCATTATTTATTCATAAAATACACATTTCAGGGATTTGCTTAATATGAATTTGTGATATTCAGCATTTATTCAGCAGATATTCAACATGTAAAAACCTTATCTTAAAAATAAGTTTCAGAATTTACGAAGATCGCACTACTAAGCGGAAAAAGCAGCAATTCATATAATATTATTTTTTTATTCTTTATTGAGAAACTGTCCAATATTGGAGATTTGCTTAAGTTGGAGGTAGGAAATTTAATATACTAAGTCTATACTAGAAATACTACTAATATTCCCCAATATTTCTTTAGCGACGAAAATTCAGTTGAGTTCAGTTCCTGTACTATTATATGGAAAAGTGAAAGTGACACACTCATGACGTCACGTCATACTAATATACAGTATCTAGAAACATGAGTGGTGGACAGAACACGTCTTTTATTACAAGATCATTGTTAAGGTGTGCTAAGGGAGGTTAAGGGAGTTCAAATTTCTGCCCAGCCTAGCGTGTCACATTAATTTCTGAAGTTAGACAGATGAGACTAAGCATATAAACTCCTTAATAGAAATAAACGGACACGCTGTCGTAGCGTTTTTACAAATTAATGTTTTATGGAGAAAGTGGATATATATACAGCAAAAAATGAGGTGTTAAAACTACACAAAATGACTACCACTTTAGCGTGTTACTTGTGTGTCAATTCCAAACCAAGTTTTTTTTTTTTTTTTGTTCGTCGTCCCGTTTAAAGGGTTGTGCCCTTTCTTCGGGTAAGTGCTGTAATGTAGATCAATTGTCTCTATGTAAATGTAGGTGGTCTAAGGGTTGCCAGGTTTATTATTTCTTTATTCATCACATTAATATTAAACATACATGGATTGAAATGATTCCAGGAGAGAAAAAACATATATATAACACAAACATTAATAGGTTAATGGCAAGAAGTCAATATTGGCATTTATTACATAAACACTAATTAAGAGGAAAGAAAGTTGAGGGCTGCAGTAATATAATGAACAACTGTAATGAATGGATGAAATGCAGTGCTTTGGACGTCACATCACAAGGTTATGTTAGTTCAGACGAATGAGGTTATCTTCTGTTCCTGGGGCGATTCAGGAACTGATGAAGACGAAGGAGGCCCTTGTTAATAGGTATTACTGTGCATATGATGGATAGATGTGAGATGAAAGTTCGTGCGGTCGGTAGATTGTATAGATTTCGGGGTCCAAGATGTCATCATCTAACTGTAAATGATATAATGTCATGAAGTGTTGGAGAGGGGTGTCAATGAAAGTTGGTGGTGCATCGTTGTCACGGTCGTAGCGGAGTATATCCAGTATCATAGGATGGGGCTGTGCCATACGTTTGCTGATGTAACGTATACGAAGTTGTTCAAGATGCGTTAATAATGGCGGAAAATCGATCATCTCATAAAGTAAACGTGTTGGATGCGGTAGGCTTATGCGGTATGCTAGGCGTATAGCATGGCGTTCTAGTATAGCAAGTTTTTGATAGAATTTTAATGGCGCAGATGCCCAGGCTGTATGTCCGTAGGTTAATGTACTCCGCATGAAGGTTTTATAGGTATTGAGAACGGTACGTGTCCTTAATCCCCAGGTTGTGCCCACTAATCTTTTGAGAAGATTAAGTCGATTTTGCGCTTGACCTATGAGTTTGGTGAGGTGTGGAGTCCAGGTAAGATGAGTGTCAAAAATGACACCGAGATACGTAATAGTACTTGAAACTGGAATAGGCGTAAGATCAACCTGAAGGCGAAGTAGATTCGGGTTTCGATGCACTCGTGAACGGCGTCGACGTGGTAAGAAAACTATGGTTTGTGTTTTGGAAGAGTTAATATTTAACCTCCAAACATGACACCATCGCACAAATGAATCAATGGCTACTTGCATGGTTTTATTAAGTGATTGTACGGTGCGGCCAGATGTGAAAAAAGCAGTGTCGTCAGCAAACTGAAATATTGTGGTGTTATTAGGAATAACAAGATCAGCGACGTACAGTAAGTATAATAAAGGAGACAATGATGAGCCTTGTGGTACACCTGATTGCAGCAAGATAGGATGAGATAGCGTTCCATTGATTGAGATGTAAGCTAGTCGTCCTATTAAGAAGGAGTGTATGAAGCGGATTATGAAGTTGGCAGGAGATAGTTACGAAGTTTATATAGTAAGCCAGGGTGCCAAACTTTGTCAAAAGCCTTTTCCAAATCAAATGTTACAAGGCAAGAAGGAAAACCTGTATTGTATTGATTGTAAATAGCTGTGGTGAGACGGAATAATTGATCTTGAGTACTAAAATTTGGTCGAAATCCAGCTTGGTGTATTGGAAGAAGATTATGTGAGTGAAGATGGTCGTGCATGCGACGGACAAGGATTCTTTCCAAGATTTTGCATAGACAACTAGTGAGGTGAATAGGGCGATAGGATGTGACTTCTGATGGAGGTTTCTTTGGTTTAGGAAAGAGAAGCACTTTTGAGTATTTCCAGTCGAGTGGAATATATCCAGTGCGCAGAATAAATGTATAAATGGTGCTAAGAAAGAGTAGAAAAGAATGAGGCGCTTGTCTGATGAGTACATATGTAACAGAGTCAAATCCTGGTGCAGTATTCCGTTTACCTTTAAGTGTATTGCTAATAGTTTCGGGTTGAATCGGCCTGGTTAGAGGATTGTTTGGTTCTAAATCATGATCAGCAGACGGACGAAAGAAAGGAGAAGTTGCATCGGTATGGCGGTTTATAGTTGATTGCAAGCGATCTGGTGTATGCCAACCGGGTAGAGGTGTAAAGATATTTTGAAAATAGGAAGCAAAAATATTAGCCTTTTCTGCATCCGTGAGGACTGCTTGATGATTATGAACAATGGGGTAAGGCGTACGAGAAACTCTACCTGTTAATTGATGGAATTTGCGCCAATATTTGGTAGGATGTGTTTCATTAGCTAGTGTGTTGCAAGTTTGAATCCAGTGGCGTCTCTTGAACGCAACGATATAATTATGCGTGATCCTTAGGTACTGGCGATGAAGCCGAAGCGCTTCAAGGTTACCCGTAGCGAGATATTCACGGAAAGCTCTCCGGGATGCTGAAATAAATGGTAAATATTGCGGAGGTAACTTAGGTTTGTGTAGCTGAACTTCGATTGTTGGAATGGAACGTTGTGCTGCGTCTTGAAGGGCTGTAGTAAGTCCAGTGATTGTTCGATCGAGTTCGTATTGCGTACTAGGCATTGTGAGCGTAGTTACGGCAGTGTCTAAATCGGTGCGATATTGTTCCCAATTTGCCTTTTGATAGCAGTAGACCTTCTGAGGAGGAGGCTTCGGCTGAGTGTTGGGAGAACAATGAAGTTCGACTTTGATGGGGACATGGTCGCTACCTATGGAGTCAAGTACAGATATGTGAATATACTGAGATAGTGAAGATGAAGTTATGACTACGTCAGGAGTAGTGCGACTGATAGGACGTGTAGGTTTCGGTAAAGTATGAAATTCAGCTCGTGTTTCATTCCGAACAAAATCAAGAAAGTTGTCTTTGTCACGTTGGGAACGGCTATGAAAATTGAGGTCGGCCATGATAATGTAATGCCGGAAGTTGGTATCAATATAGCGGAAGAAATCATAGCTGATAACTCTGCCTGGACGATAGTAAATAGTAATAAAGGTAACTGTTTTGCCTCTAAAATAAATTGTCGTGATGTTATGTTCAGGAAGGTGAAGAGCAGGTGGAACAGTAACTGCACGATAAGGAAGACTTTGCCGAATGCCAATAGCTGTGCCTCCGTAGAGACGTGGTCCAGTTGGAGCGTCGTGTCGAAGTAAATTATACTTCGGTATATAGCATGTTAAATATGGTGCAAGGTAAGTTTCATTAAGAGCGAATGCGGCAATTTGTTCCTCCTTGAGGAGCTGTGTAAAGAGCAGTTGGTGCGTCAACAGTGATCGTATGTTAAGGAAAAGTAAATTGTAACTCATAATGAAAGTTAATATAAGTCCGTAGGTAGAGTTGTCCATATCAAACATAAACTTCAAGTGGTTGGATTTGGAAATGCACTGTTGGTCCGGAATACGTTGCATGTAGTTGTAGATTAAATAACAGTTTGGCTGCGTGCATGATTTGAGTTAGAATATGGTTGCGAAGAAATGGGTGGATGTTCTGTAGTGAAATAGTGAGAAAACGGAGTAGATCTTCGACGGTAACTGGATGGCGCAATGAATTTGCTGGTGGAGTTGGTGCATCGACCGAACGTATTGGAACAACTAGTTCAGGCTTTGCTGGATCAGGCTGAGGCTTAGCTTTACATTTATAGCTGTACGTTGGGTGACGTTCAGAACAGCGATCACAACGTGGTGGTTCTTGAAGGTTTGAACAGCTTTTTGTAGGATGTTCGCGGGAACAATAGCCACATTTGGTGCTGTTTGTGCATTCAGCTGTTGGGTGCGAGTTATATTGTTGACATTTCTCGCAGCGAACAGGTAGTGGTGCTGGCGTGCGAGATGGCTCAACCTTATATTTGCGTCTATAGATATATGCGCCCTTGGATAGAAGTTGATCAATCAGCTGTTGTTCATCAGTCAGCACTCGAACGAGATAAGTTGGTCCCTGGTTGTTCTTTATCCTAATACAACGCTTTATAGGTAGCCCTTCCTGATGGAGTTCAGCAAGAATTTCGTCATCAGTAAGATCAGGCTCTACACCACGAATAACTACAGACAGCATAGGAGGTCGCCGTGGTGGAGGAGGAGTTTTGCGTGTACTCGGCTGTAAAGTAGAGATCTTTGCTTTCGTCCCAAAAATTTCATAAGTTGCCTTGTTGCGAACATGCGTGGCGAAATTTGGGTTAGTGGATTTCAAAATGATGCCACGGCGTGTCTTAACAATTTCACGGATCTCAGGCCGAGGGACGTACTTGACTAACTGCTGGAAGACAGCACGAACAGTGTCATATTTCTGATCGTAGTCGGTTAACAAGAAGTTGTACACGGGATCTGACTGGTATTGCTGATGATGATTATCGGCAGAAGTGGATGCCCAATCCATACAATGGCTGTCAGTTGTAGTCTGATGAACATTGGGAGTAATTCGTTGCTTCTTTGAATCTAGCGCTTGTTCGCCATCAGAGAAAGATCGAGAACGAATTCTATGTCCTTTAGTGATGCAGTCAGCGTAGGTAGTCGAAGGAATAGAGTTACGGTCTGAACGAGGTGTTCCCGTAACAATCCTTGGCTGCGTCTTTTGGCGACCGTTAGGCCCGATGTTAAGTGGTGGAGGTTGTAATCCTAAATCCTGACCGATATTCGTAGGTCCGTTAGCTTTGCCAGTGTCTGTCATCGTGATAGAGTAGCCGAGGGCCGAAGCCCAGATGAAGATGAAGAAAAAATGAAAAGAATGTTAGATGAAGTTCAAAAAACAAGACACCCTCCGAAAGTGAAAACTTTCGTCAGACCCCTAAGTGCTGTAATTGTGCTATGCTCGCAAGTACGTATGCTATACTTGGTCCTCGCTGGCACAGTAACTGACACAAGAGAGGTTAGGTTTCTTGGTAAGGTATGTCCAAACCAAGCACGTCGCCTTAGAGCATATCAAAAATACCTCGTTATTGGCTGTGAGTATTTGTGTTGTTTTCTATTGGCTGATACGAGCAAAGCTTTGCAAAATATATGATATTTCACATTTGTGGCAAGTAACTAAACACATTCTATATTTTCTGTAATCAGTCACAATAATATGTAAACCTTTGAGTCATCTGACAACAGTTACACAGAGAGCAGTACTTCCATCTGTTTTCTTTATCTGTTATTCTTGTATCTTAGCACGTATGAACAGAAGATGACAGAACTGATGTCTATGTAACTCTTGTCAGACGATTCACAGGCTTACAACAATATTATTGTGACTGATTACCGAAAACATAGAGCATTATTCGTTACTTGGCACAAGTTTCAAATATACTTCGCAAAGCCTTGCTTATATTAAACGATAAATACCAATGAAAATTCTCCCAGGTAGTAAAGAGTTATTTGTGATATGTCCGGAAGGCGATGTGCTTGCAGCTGAATTAACACGCAACTAACACACTAAAGTGGTAGTCATTTTGTGTTATTTCAACACCTCATTCTTTACAGTATAATTGAAAAATAGAAGATTTTGGAATTAAATGAGGAAACTGAAGATCGAGAAACGTGGAAGAAAAATTTTCAGGCCCAAATCTCAAATTTAAAAAAAAAAAATCGTAGTCCCAGGATCTGCCAAGAGAGAAAATATTTAATAATAATAATAATAATAATAATAATAATAATAATAATAATAATAATAATAATAATAATAATAATAATATATGTCACATTGAAAGCGATGTTGTCTGTTGTTTCTGATCGTACCACGAAATTGAAAATTTTAGGTTTAACGTCCTACGATTATGCCGTTTAGGCTAAGGGAGACAATGATTAAAGGAAATGAATAATAATGAAATAATTGGTGGAATGAGAAAGTGGGAGTGCCCCGAGGAAGCCCAAAAACATGATGTTGTCCACCACAAACTTACTTGGCTGAGTTTGGAACCAGAAACCTCACGCATCTTTTCGATCCAACAGGACCTATGGGTGGCCCCTAGACTATATGTTGAAAATTTGATCGAGATCGGTCGGGTGTTCAAGAGTTATTAACTCACACACATAGTCACTTTCGTGTTTATATACGAGGATGGGTTGGAAAATTCGTGGTCTGGCTGGGAAGGAAGCAATTATTTTATGTTTGTATATATTAGCTGCGTATTTATATCTGTTGGTAGTCACTGTGTAAAATTTCATTTCTCTATTGTTTCAGGTAAGAAGTTTATAAGGCGCTAAGCCTGAGGAAGCGACGGAAATTTGTGGCATGGAGAAAATCGAGCATCTAACTGTCATTAAGTACCTGCATAAAAAGGTCTTATCACCACAGAAAATTCACGTGGACATGGTAGAGACACTCAGAGACTCCGTGCAATCCTATTCCATGGCAAAAATAAATAAATAAATAAATAAATAAATAAATAAAAAGTGGATAGCTAAATTTAAGCGTAGCAGAAACAGATTTGAAAATGATCCCGCAGTAGCAGGACTTCAACGTCGATCACTACAGAGAATGTCAATAAAATTTGTGACCTGATTTTCAATGACCGCAGAATCAAAATCAAAGAGATAGAGTTATTTGATACTTATGTGGTTATTTTAGTGATCTCAACATGTTCTTATCAACAAAGACTTCCATGTTGAATTCTTATTTGCAATGTATTGATACGATATTCAAACAATTTTTTCAACTGTAAGTTGTCTCATACGTTATGACAAGTATTTATGTTTGGAAACATTTGAATAATTTACGGTATTATTGAGGCTGTGCGTATTTCCGATGAGCGAGCACAAAACATTATCGTAAACGCAGTGGTGCCCCCCCCTCATGTCCATGACGCACCCCCCTCAATTGCCTATCCCTAGGTGTTCTTCCATGAAAAAAAATCTTTTCGATTAATTTTTACACCCTCTCAAACATATTTATATAGATTTTTAACCCCCCAAATATTTCAATGACGCAGTTTGCGTCATAGCCCCCCCCTTTGTGGGCACCCCTGGTAAACGAATTAGAGTTTACTAAAGTGTCCGCGAGATGGGTACCCAAGTTGCTCTCAGTTGAACCCAAACGCAATCAACTCACCCTTTCCTGTGATTTTCTTTCGGAGTGATTGAAAGTGATCAGGAAGAGTTTGTTGGCAGACTTCTGACTGTGGACGAGACATGCGTACACCATCATACACCGGAGTCAATAAAAACAATCGAAGCAATGAAAACGGCCTGGATATCTTGTCGCAAAAAAAAAAAAAAAAAAAAAAAAAATAAGTTTCGTCGGCAAAGTGTTATAGAAGCGTTACCGGAGACGTGGCGTAAATGTATCTCGGTCGAGGGGGATTACGTGGAAAAATAAAATATAACTTATCCAAATATTTTCTAATTTTGTAGGTCAGACCATGAACTTACGTATCCACCGTCGTATATAGACAAACCTGAGTTTAAAATATTGAAACAATTAAGTTTCGGAGAATCAATACATTTTTAATGTTCTAGCTCCAATTACCAGCTGTTATTGATTAAGTTATACAGTAATGCCAATTTTCTGACAATTCTATAAAAAATATTTGAAGCAAGTGCTTTGCTGTTGAAATTGCCGTTGTTCATCTGAGTTCTCTGTGCTACAGGTGAATGCTGAATCAACAAGGTCCACTTTATATCTCTTTTGCATTCACAGAGTAAAGATCCAGAGCAGAGATAAACCTCTACGTCCGTTACCAAATGGTTTACTTTTGTTTTAAGTATTTCATTCATACCATACTCATTTATGTCATACTTAGTTCAAACAAATTAATTCCGCGCGCTGACTTCTGTTTGCAAACAAATAAATACCTCAAAGAAGACAAGTAGGTAAATAAACCACGCGACCGAAAATAAGCAGTGAAAACAAAGCCGTAAAAATAACTCAAGCGAAAAAGTGAAAAAAGAAAAATATGCATTCACTTTTAGCAATTACACAGTTGAAGAAATGTCCAACTCACTTTATCATACATCTCCTTTCTCCGTTTGTGTGACATGTATGTATCTCCTTTTGTGCTTGAAAGCGAAAAAAAGGAAAAAAAGAAAAGAAAAAGTAATGATTCAAATCTTCCTGAAGTATGCAGAATAGGTTGCACTAAAGCATTCTAGTGCATATATAAGCATTTACTGCTCCAGATACAAATGTTAATAGCCAACTGTAGTATTAAAAAAATTATCGTGTTTGGTAGGTAGTAAATTGTTGGGTCACCTCTAGCAGACGGGAATAGTTACATGTAAGTGCGGTATCTATATAGTATATTACCACATAATTTTGCCTCTGTCTCTTCTTCCGACTTATTCCAATTTTATTTGATACTTACATGGTTATTTTAGTACACACAACATGTTCTTATCAACAAATACCTCCATATTGAATTCTTTTCTGTAATGTGTTAATACGATGTTTAAAAAAAAACTGATCAACTGTAAGTTCCCTCATACATTACGGTACTTTCGTTTGGAGACATTTGAATCATTTATTATTGACCGTAGATACCGGGACTATTTTCACTTATAGGATGCAAAGTGGCGCTGTGGTATAGTGGTCATATTTGGTGCGAGGTTGCCTGGTTCGATAGCATGATACGCCCATGATTTTCTTGATGCTCTCCCGTTTTCTCCCACATTATCATACCATCAATTATTCCATCATCATTCGTATCCTTTTGGCCAGGTATCTCCAACCCATCAGACAATACGGACCACGTTAACATTTTTAATGACGCTTGCGGGCCACTAAGTTACTCTGTCGTATTTAGATCTAGTTTTAATCAGATTATCAGGATGAGTAGAAGACATCGGATTTAAGCTTGCAATATACAGAGGTTGATTTACATACAGTGAGCCGAATTTGAACATACCACTCACATAGGAAATACCGTCTTTCCACCACCTGGCTATTGCCCGGCAACTGAGTTTCCATTGCAGGATACTGCGTTGCAACTTGGCCATGCGTATTGCATCCCACTCCTCCCTACATGATCTCCATAGGCCGAAAATGGTGTGGACTCGACGATGGGACAGGAGTTCAAAAGCACAATAGTCCATCGAGCTGGCACCTGGACTCATAGACGCCTATGCCGTGTTAATATATCTAGGAACGTGAGATTTGGATAGAAAATTAATTTTGTTACTAGAACAATGATTAAGAAAGTTTTTTTTCTTCTTTAAAAAGAAACGTATGCTAAGGGAAATAAAGAGGATTCAAATGTTTTACCCAAAATAGAAAACCACACAAATCCTTAAGATAGACATATAACTCGGCATATATACTCATCATAAGTGGACACGTGATCCTCAATTTCCAAAAACTCCGATTTTTAGGGGGGGAAGGGGCAATTTCTATATTTTTTTTCGTCACATTTGAATTGACGTTGTATATATTGTTTGTGATTGTATCATAGAATACGGCTTACGGAAATGAATTTTGAAACATAGTTAGTACCTACCTTAAGAGTTTTTATTATGTTACACAGTGGTGCCCACCCCCCCTCATGTCCATGACGCACCCCCTCTCAATTGTCTATCCGTAGGTGTTCTTCCATGAAAAAAATCTTTTCGCTTAATTTTTACACTCCCTCAAACATATTTATATAGATTTTTACCCACCCCCCCCCAAATATTCCAATGACGCAGTTTGCGTCATAGCTCCCCTTTGTGGGCACCCCTGTGTTACACTGATTAAAGGCAGGTATCGTCAATTTTGTGCGAAATGTTTCGAGGAAGAATATTTTTTTTATTCGGGGAAGGGCGGTATAAATTCTCTCCTTCATTCTCGACTGATTTTAAACCCATGCAGTGGTAGGGTTAATGATTGCAAAGCCTCAAAAGAAATAATGCTACGTTCACCGAAGTCGAATATATTTTAAAACCAAAGTTAATATGGAACAATTGTTACCACTAATTAGGGGTAAATTCACCCCTTTATTCTACCCTGATTTTAAGTTCACACAATTGCTAGAAAGCCTGAAAGGAAATATACCTCAGGTTGTTTAAAAATAAATATATATTACAAAAATTATCGTGGAATATGTCCAGGATGTTAATGAACTAGACTGACCATCTGCAAGGAGTGATTTTACACATCAAAATAAGAAAAAAGTTCCTATGAACCTGTGGAGAAAAGTATCTATATAGTTTCAAAGCCAGGACCGTCCGAAACCTTAAAAAAATACGTAGCAACACGCGTAGTAACACACGTGAGGAACCGTGGTATTTACAATCCATAACACTTTCGATTTCCAACCGGCATATTCCGTGTTCACTACTCTCAAACCTTATTTACCCCCTATTTTGAACTCACCTTTAGGTCCGAGCATGTCTGAACTTTTACGAGAGTTATCATGGAACAGGCAGACGGGAAAAAAACACAAATGCCAGTTAAGTCGAATGATAGCTTGCTACACTCGTTTTAATTATTGCCAGTATCAGGGGTTGCGTAATCTGGTTAAACGTACGTCTCTGATATCATAACGTGGATAATTATCATTATACGGAATATCCTAATAAAGCAGTTATCCTCCGGTGTTGTGTTATTACTGTAATAACATTAAAGAACACGTCTATCACCAAAAAGTTATATATGTTTCTCACGTATCAGGGCATTACATAACTAACTAACTAACTAACTCTATGGCCTATGGAACCCGCAGGTTCAGTGCCGCGTTCACAAAAGCTCCCCACTGACTTCTTTCCTTAGTTAATTGCATCCAGTTTCTACTTTGTATTCCTATCTCTGCGAGATCCATCTTAATATTATCCTCCCATCTGCGCCTAGGTCTTCCTAATGGTCGTTTTCCTATGGGTCTTCCAGTCAAGACTCTGAAAGCGTTTCTACTTTCTTCCATTCTAGCTACATGACCTGCCCACCTAAGCCTCCTAGACTTGACGACCCTAACAATGTTGGGTAAGCCGTATAAACTACGTAATTCCTCGTTATGAAGTTTCCGCCATTCCCCATTCTCGTTCCTCTTGGGTACGAATATTCTTCTCAGGATCCTGTTCTCAAATACTGTCAGTCTGTGTTCTTCTCTCAGAGTAAGTGACCATGTTTCGCAACCATACAGAACAACAGGCATGATTATCGTTTTATATATTTTAAGCTTCAAATTCTTCGACAGAATTCGCGACGACAAGAGATTTTGAACCGAATAGTAACACGAATTCCCTGCTTTTAGTCGACATTTAATTTCTTCGTGAATATGATTTTCATCTGTTAATATTGATCCTAAATATTTGAAAGTATCCACTTTATCAAAAGTATTATTTAATATTTTAACGCCCCCACAATTTGCCGTATTACGTTCCCGACGCACTTCCATGTATTTAGTTTTCTCTGCATTTACTTCTAAACCCATATCCCTGCAAGCATTTAATAAGATCTCTGCATTTATTTCTACTGTTCTCCTATCATCCCCTATTAAATTTACATCATCAGCATATGCCATCACCTGGTGAATACCGTTCAACTGTAGGCCCTGGTTGCTATCTTTGATTTTCCTTATAGCGTATTCCAGCACAAAGTTAAATAATAATGGCGACAACGCATCTCCTTGTTTCAGGCCATTTTGGACGTGAAAGCTCGTGGACAAAAATTTTCCTACCCGGACTTTACTTTGGGATTCACTTAAGCATATCTTAATTAATCCAATTAGCTTTCTCGGTATTCCAAGTTCTGAAAGAACGTTGTACAATGTTTCTCTCCTAACCGAGTCGTAAGCTTTTCTAAAATCAATAAATAGTTGATGTACCGGGATATTGTATTCCCACTTTTTTTCGAGTATTTGGCGAATGGTAAATATTTGGTCGATAGCTGATCGATTTCGTCTAAATCCGCACTGATAATCTCCAATAATTTCATCTGCGTATGGGGTCAGTCTTGCTAATAGAATATTTGAAAGGATTTTATAGGATGTTGACAGAAGAGAAATGCCTCGATAATTATTACAGTCAGTTTTGTCGCCTTTCTTGTGAATTGGAACAATGATTGATTCTTTCCACTCTTGTGGCAATTCTTCCTTGTTCCAGATAAGGAGAATGAGTTTGTTTATCTTGTTCCACAATTTTTCGCCTCTAGCTAAAATTAACTCAGCCGGAATTTCATCCACACCCGGAGATTTGTGTTTCTTTAATTTCTTTATAGCGGCTTCTACTTTTATTCGATTGGGTTCTGGAATATACGGTTCTGCGGTGTGTATCTCCTTTTCTCCACGCGCATTAGTTTTTGGCTGCGTGTTCAGCAAATCGTCAAAGAAATCTTTCCATCTATTTAAGAGGCTATCCGTATCAGTGAGAACTGTTCCGTCAGCTTTCTTTAATATATAAGCACGAGGTTGATAGCCATTCTTAAATTCGCCTATCCCCTTATACATGTCCCGAATATTTTTATTTTTACTATTATCTTCAAGTTCCTTAATTTTAGCCTTCAAAAAATCGCGTTTCTTTGTTCTAAAAGTTTTGGAAGTTTCCCGCCTGATATCTGCGAAATTTTGTGTAGTTATTTCATTCGGATTTTGTAGCCACCGTAATTTTGCCTGTTTTCTCTTCTCTGCTAGTTTAATGCATTCTTGGTCGAACCATGGTTTGTTCCTACGTATTTCCACGTGTCCCAATTTTTCTATTGCTGAACTTTTAATGCTATCTCTAATTTCAATCCAAGTATCCTCAACACTAGTGCATTCCGAGTCTTCTAAAACCGAGAATCTATTCGAAACTTCAATCTGGTATTCCTTTCTCACATGGCTCTCTTCTAATTTCTTTAAATTAAATCTCTCCGTTTTCGGACATTGAATATTACCTTTATTGAACGATAATCTCTCCCGTATTATCGCTACTACCAGGTAGTGATCAGTGTCACAATCAGCCCCTCTAAACGACCGGACGTCAATTATGCTAGATTCTCTTCTTCTATCTACTAAAACGTGATCAATTTGATTATGCGTTTTTCCGTCTGGTGATGTCCAAGTGTATTTATCAACGTCGCGATGTGGGAATTTTGTACTCTTCACGATTAGGTTTTTGGGATGTTGCAAAGTTCACGAGTCTAACACCGTTGTCATTACTTTCCTTATGCAAACTTTCGTTCCCTATAATCGGTTTGAAAATATTCTCTCGTCCTACCTTAGCATTGAAATCCCCTAATAGAATTTTCATATGGTATCGCGGGAGTTGGTCAAATATCCGTTCCACTTCTTCGTAAAAACTATCTTTTATATCGTCACCCTTATCTTCAGTTGGAGCATGTACATTTAAGACAATAATATCACACCACCGTCCCTTGAGAGTAATAAAAGAAAGTCTGTCAGTAACAAATTCAACCCGTTTAATTGCTGGTAATATTCGTTTGTGAACGAAAAACCCTGTTCCTAACTGGTGATTTTTGTTTCCTTCCCCGTAAAAGAACGTAAAATTTCCGGAATTCTCAGATCCATTTCCTTCCCACCTAACTTCCTGAACTCCTACTAGGTCCATCCTGTATTTCTCTAACTCACTCGTAACAGATTTTAACGCGCCTGCCCTATAAAGGCTTCTAATATTCCATGTTCCAAATCTCATGTCCATTTTCTTTTGCCGAGGTCGTGCCAAGTTATCAGTCCTTGTCCGAGGCTTTTGTGAATGTTTCTGAACAAGTACCTTTTTTTACAGGATGAGGGTGTTAGCCTTACCCAAACCCCCAAGCTGGAGGACCACTCCTAGTCGGCTGTCCGCGACTGCTTATTCAGTATATTCGCAGCTAACCTCTATATCTAGAGGCCTTCTCCTCGATCCGCAAACTGAGGACGCGCCATGCCGTGGTGACAGGAACCCACGTTACACGGCAGGGCATTACATACCCATTTATATTGTAATCACATTGAAATGCAAGAAATTTTTTTTCATTATGATTGGACTAAAGACTTTTTTATATGCCAATCAAATTTTTGTTAATTTTAATAACCTCTAAATACAGTATGCAATTAAAGACATATTTCTATCCCAAGCCAAAGCAATTGGTTAATAAAAATACATATATTTCAATATTTTATATGCTACATTTTCAATCAATAATCAGCAACTAGTGAAATTTCAGTGACTAAGCGATAAAACATAAACGTGCTGTATTTCATTTCAACCACTTTTCGTAGGAAATTAATGACTCCAGTTAAGAATCACAACGTAGCTTATATATTAATTTTTCGCTGACTTTTTACACGACACACGACGTAACCGCTTCATTTATCAAAGCCACTTTTATATTCGTTTTTATTTTTCTTCCTTCAAAGTTTCTCTCTCTTCAGTTTTAAGTTGTTCTTTTCCTGTGGACACAGAAGAAGAAGTTTCAATCCAACAGCATAAAATTAAATTTTCCTTACTCTGTTAGATTTTCATAAAATCTAGGTTCGTAAAGAGAGTTCTATTAATATGGAAAACAATCAACGTTTTCTGTAATCTAAGTGTTGCTTGTTTACTTATTAAATAAAAAGGAGGTATCCACTCCTCCATCACGGCTCTAAATTAAATTCCTGGCCCCACGACACGTAAATGGTCAGCCAGGTGCCATATATTCAACTAAATGATATATGATCTGTACATCGGCTGGTTTTCTAGTCTAGAATGTTCTGTCTTTTAATTCAAGTTGCTCTTCAAATTGCCTCATGCTGCTGGTCCAATACTGAAAACTTTGTGCTTCTCAAAATATCGAACCCAATGGTACACATGCCATCCGACGTTTATACCATCTAATTCCAAACAACAGATTTGGTATTTTAAATGCTTCGTGTTGTGACAGCCCTGTTCTCATTGGAATATTTTATGTCACTACAATTGTCAAAAATAAAATAAAATAAAGCTTTCGTTGATGAAGAAATATCATTTAATCATTTACACTAAAAATAGGTTGTCAACAGAAATCGTGACCAGAGATCGAATTCATTGTAGTTCATCTTAAGTTGATATTGAGATGGTTTTTACAATTTACAAAACCCCACCAAGATAATATGAAAGGAGGAAAATACTGCCACATTGATTTTTAAAAGAACAGAAATGCTTAATTTTGTTTCCTTCCTTAACCATAAAGGCTTTACTTTCTGTAACTTTCATTGTTACCTTTTGTGCGTGTGTGTGTGTGTGTGTGTGTGTGTGTGTGTGTGTGTGTGTTAAGAACCGATCAAACTGTTAACCCTTTTAGGATTTTTGGTAACTTTTGTTACCATGGCGTAGTATCGTCTTTGACCACTTATTTAGATTCTATAACAGGTATTTAAGCCGTCTTTTATTAGTCAAGTTAAGGATGGACCAAAAAATATCCCACATGCATTTTGGAACCGCATGGTTAACTTAGCGGCGCTAACTCGGGGCGGAGGGGCGTGAATAATTTATTTTTTTCTTAAGGCTAATTTCAAAATTTGTCACGCCTTCAGTTTTCACGATATCAGATTGAAACTTTGCATACGGATTGTATGTACCTTCGGGTATGATTCAAATTTTTCAGAGAGCCCTACGTAAAACTCGGGCCGACCCGAGGGGCAAAAGTGTTCCGAGGGGGTGATTTTCAGAAAAAAATCCGTTTTTTTTTTCAATTTCACCAGTTCAGATATATGATACGAACATGTGAGTGGTACCGTTGGAAAGGGCTCGTTATGTTAAAAAATAACGCTTAAACCATGACTCTAGCCTAAGTATTAATGACGCAGTAATATTTTTATAATATATATATATATATATATATATATATATATATATATATATATATATATGTGTGTGTGTGTGTGTGTGTGTGTGTGTGTGTGTGTGTGTGTGTGTGTGTATAGAAAGAAACTAAATTCAGACTTTCAACATTTTTCCGCCCTTTGTTTTAAAGACACAAGATTGAAATTTTGCACACGTATTATGTACTTAAAACGTTTTTTTAGAAAAACATTCAGATTGCTACATCAACCCAGGCCTGGGCAGAAGGGGAAAAGGGTTTTTGTGGGATTTAAAGAAAATCCGTGCTCTTCCCTATTTTTTCGGTTCAGGTGTATGATACGGGCATGTCAGTGATACTGTTGGAACGAGCTCTCTATACTGAAGAAAATGGCGTTTGAACCATTACTCTAGCTCAAAAAGAAATGGCACATTACATTTTTGAAGTATTATATATATACAAGAATGGAATTATCCATGAAGAATGAATTGCGCACGTATTATATACATAACAAAGTTTTTTTTTAAAAAAAAAAAAAAAACATCTCTACGTGAAACCATGCCCGGGCCAGAGGGGCAAATAAATTTCGATTTTTTTTTTCGAAAAATATCATTTTTTCTATTTTTGAATTTCTGGTGAATAATATGAACAAGTGGGTGGTACCTTTGGAAAGTATGATCTATCTTGAAAGAAGAAAAAACGAGATGTAAGCCATGATCCGACGATAAATAGTAAGAAAGCAGTAACTGTTTGAGTGAAAGTCCAAAATTTACCTCAAAAATTGGAAATGCTAAAAGGGTTAATGTGATGACGTTTTCGTTTACTTTTCAGTACATTTTTTTCACAACAATTATTTAGTAATATTGTTATGTAAAACAAAAGCATTTCTATTGGTATGACTTTAATACTATTCTTTAGCACGAAGCTTAATCAAGATGTAATTTGCACTTTAACCTGGAATACAAGTTACATAAATTCAAACACAAATCAAATGCCCTTGAACTTGCTATTGACTATATGGTTATCGTACGTTGATTCGATTCCCGGCGGTCAAACACTGTATGCGTGGGTTTCCTCGGGGTTCTCCCGTTTCCTCCCACTTTCTTCATTCCACCATTTCATTCATTACTCATCATCACCGTCTCCTTTAGCCTAGCCGGCATAACGTGGGGCGTAAAACTCAAAAATTTCATTTCATTTTTTGATTCCCGGTGGAAAATCAAGTGGTTCGGATTCCACATTAAGCTCTAAATCCACATCAAACAGGGGCGGGTCCGGGGGAAGCGATCGGGGCGATCGTCCCCCCCCCAGAAGAGGAAACTTTCTTATTTTATATATATAAATAAAACACATTCCAAAGTTTGGAGCCCTTAAAAGTAGCAGTATGACAATCCATCGCCCCCCCCCCAGAAGTCGGTCCTGGATCCGCCCCTGACATCAAATATAGCCTCTGTGCTGAAAGGGACGCTAAACTCCAAATCAACCAAAGAATCAAATTCTATTCTCTTGCAGCACGGTGGCTCAGTGGTAGAGTGCTGGGGGATCGATCCCCGGCCAAGTAAACGTGTTTTGGATAACTTGGGTGTTTGTGAGTTTTTTCTCAGGACACTCCCCATTTCCTCCCAGTTTCTCGTTCCACCAATGCTTCCATCATCATTCACTTACTTTAATCACCGTCTCCCTTAGCTTAAACATTGAACTGAATTATTTCATTTCATTTCATTTTCTCATTCTCTTGCACCAAAGAAAGGAACCTAACTGTTTTGCTATTTAGGAACTGAACAATGTTTTAAATAATGTTGATAACAGAGTGTATGGCATCAAATCTTGTAAATATTTCTTCTCATTTTTAAAGTATTTGTTACTACCAAGCGGGAAACAACACGTTGATGTAGGTAAGGCTAAAGTCTGAAAATTAGACCTGAAGAGAAAACATTAATGAACTTTTAGCATTCCTACCAAAACAACATTCGAAAATTCTAGGGAGGAATCCATATTGTGTCCATTAGTCGATAGGGCAGTGTGCTAAAACAAAACTAAAGCTAAAGATACGTAAAATCCATATTGGTACTTATAAATGTGGTAGTTTTTAGGAACCATACGTCGTAGGTAATGCAACATATTGAAGTAGTAGTAATATATTAATTATGACGTTAAAACATCATTTTCTTAACAAAATTGTTCATATTTATATCCTGGATATTATTTTTAATATCTTAGTAAAATTGCTTGATACGTCGCCCAACTCAGCATTGATTATAGAAGAATGGATAAGTAACTCTCTACGTATTTACACATAAACGCTACTTTAATCATTATATAGGTAAATGTTTTACTTAAAATTATTTTCTGAAAGCATATATTGTGACCAATATGTTCATCGCAATTATTTTAGGTCAATTAGTTATGTGACTTCCCTTTGTAAAACGATACTGAATAACTGCAACCCTTATTAACAATGTTCTTTATTAAACATCTTTTCATTTACCATTTTTAAAAGGACCGTCTTGTCTTCAATTTTATGAAATTTCCCTTTACCGTCTATATGAATATCTTCCCATATTAATTTCAAAAGAATATTTCCCACAGTGAATTAAATATAAACAGTATTTGTGTCGATGAACTTAATCGTCATTGATATAATATAGAGTATAATCTAATGGTGGTATCGGTTAGTTCACCTCTTCGCATCTACAAATAAGCCAATTACGGTGGACAATGATGGTTCAGTAGAGCGCTTATTTCTGATGCATAGGGTCTCTGATTCAATCTCTGCTCACACGAAGTGGGCTTTGTAGTGGACAAATACCGTATACGTGGATGTCTCGGGCTTTTTCCGTTTACTCTCACTTTTTCCATTCTACCATTTTTTTAGTATAATCATTAGCCTCTCTCTTAATCTCTGCACGTAATTGTGGGGCGCTAAAATTTAAAAATGGTGGCATGAAAATTGCACGAAAAGAACATTACTCGAAAATAATCAACAGGAAATATGAAAATTCCTAAAATTTTATATTGCGTTTGTGTCGAATCTGTAGAGACGTTTATGTCATTACTTCCTAAACAACATAGTATAAGAACCACTTACTTGATATTTATAGGGTATGAGGTGTTACATGAAATCTGGAGAGGTGTAATGTATAACATATAGAAAGAGTGTATCGGTCATGAGTAAACAGTGGTTGGTTAATTAGTTGATTTTGAATTTAGCGTCACGTTCAGCACCGTGGCTATATGAGACGTGGAACTACACTGGAAATCGAATCCCGCACCGAAGGCGAGTACGCTATTATAAGGTTATGTGGCCTCTTTGAATGTAATGAAAATGACAGGATCATTTGGAAGATCTGTGAACGCATTGGACAATATTGAATCACAGTTTCTGAGAGAGCATATTTGAGGTCGGAGAAATATATAAGGTTCTCCCTTTCAGTGCGGTATGTTCGGTCTCCAATAGGTTACTTACGTTTCCGATCACATTTTAAGGTATAGATTTATGTCTTATTCATGCGCAGAAAAGAGACTTAAAATATAAAGAAACAATAGAAAAATAGAATGTTATTTCTTCGACACAGTGCTTAATTGAGCTTGTTTTTACAGAATTATATTTTCCTTGCATTATCCATGGTACAGATATAAAGGGTATTGTGACGTTATTTTCTTCATAGAAATTGTGAATTAGCAAAGAGTTTCTATGGAAACAAGCAAGGAAAAACTCAACGACATGATCAATGTTTCCGGGAAATGCATATTTGTCTTGCGGTAGAATATATTCGTCGCAAATAGGAGTTTGAGATTGTGAGTTTATTAAATCTGTAGAAAGAGCTGTCTCCAGTAATAACACAGAACGTCCATCAAAACGAGATATTTAAATACCTAGTGGTATCAGTTTGTTATTCTCAGTCTTCACAATTTCTCAGAGACTGTTCAGGTATCACGCGTACAGATGATCCTGAAGACATACTACACCTTTTTTTATGGTTAAATATATTTTCTGCTTCCCTTTTTTTTCTTGCTTTGAAACCAACATTCCTATTCAGAGAAGGGTAACTTTTGGGAAGTCAGGCAGACATTCTACGAAATGAATCGTAATTATTTTTATTTATGATTTCTAATCCTGCATTATTTTCAATTTTCCAAGAATATATAATATTTGCAATAAATTCGTCTGGTTACTTTTAATACTAGCGAACCTACAAGTGAATAAAATTTCATATGTGTTACGTCCTAAATTTGCCAACTATTGTCCGTACTGAGAATCTGCCATCCCTGGCACCAAATCGAAGTACAAATTTTCCCTAGTTTTTGTATTCTATGCCAGAGACATTAGTGTGCCCACATAGTAAGTTGTAAATTACTAATACTTTACAACAAATGAGAACAAAATAGTTTCTTACTATTTTCATATCGAATACACTGATTCTACATTTAGTTAAGTAAAATTATTCTTATTGTGAACTAAACGTTTTACCCAACTGCAATCATACAGGAGTTAGTACGTACAACTTTCAGATTTTGTTGGAAATAAATTATAAGTGTCATTCACGAAAGGAGTAAACATATTTCCATATTCACAGAAGGAATGCAAAACAACTTGGATGGGATTTTGCAAAAAGGGGTTTGAGCTTGACAGGTAATACAGCCTGACAGATATGCAGCCCGAACATGGTAATGAGATATTGGCTGCATATCCATTTGGCGCTGAACAAACACATTTGCTGAGAAAGGGGATACACAATAGGTATGAGTAACGTGAACAAATTAGTTTTATTTTTAATTAAATATATAAGAATGTAAAAATTGGATCTTTAATACGTATCTTGTAAATTAAATTCTATGACCATTATCTGGGTGACCAGCCTTCGTGATCGTATTGGTAACGTCTCTATAAGCTCGTCAATGGGAAGATACAATATTCGTCAATCTTATTTTTAAAAAATCTTTGAAGTGAAATCTTTCAGTTTTACGTCCGGCGGTTATGCCGGCTAGGCTAAAGGAGACGGTGATGGTGAGAAATGAATGAAATAGTGGAATAAAGAACGTGGAAGGAAACGGGAACATCCTGAGGAATTCCATGCACACAGTGTTTGCCCATCACAAAATTCACTTGGCGCGAGTTGGGATTGAACCAGGGGCTCCAAGCACCAGAGGTGAACACTCTACCACTGAGCCCCGCGACCCCCCAATCTTATTCGAAATCTTGACTGTGATTTGTAAAACGTGAGGGAACAACTTCCACATTGAGGGAGAGAAGCGCAATGATATATCGTAGAAATAGTCAGGAATACGAACTACGCACATCTAACGCGAACGTAAATAAGTACTGTGTTAGGTGAGATTCCCGTAGTACTTTAGGTATCCTAAATCTTAAGTCATATGTCAATATATGTAGGGTCAGAGCACATCTCGCATATCATATATGTAATCCATATTTAACAAAATTGAAAAGATTTTTTTTTCTATTGAATGGTATAAAAATTATTTATTTAATCCACTATACGTTAACACTAGCAAAGCTGATAGTAATGCTTCTATTAAGCAAGAGCAACATTTAGACAGCGATGTCCCTTAAATCGAGTTCGTGCTGTTTTTACGTTATACGATCTCGATTGAGACTTATTCGCGGTCTTTCGATCTAACGAACGAAAAATATTACATTCGTCAGATTTATTCAAAATTGACTACCAAAACTAATTATTACTTTTATGAAATATTTCGTTAAATGTTAGGAAGGTCTTACGTTTTCGTAAATACAAACATATAAATACATAATTTTATTGACATGCTATTACTCTCAATTACGCTTTCTTTTTTCATGCAAGTTGTTTTGCTAAATATCTTGCAGAACATAAAAATCGTGCTGTTTAAATTTCTGTAATTGGTGAAATTGATCTGCATTATTGCCGCTATATTACAGTTTCTTTTATTGAATCTTTTTTTCCGAAGATTGTGTATAATCGCACTGAAATTCTATTAAATAATCCGTAAACAAACTGATCAATAGAAGTAAAAAGTTTCACTTGTTAAATTAGAGCACTTCCTTTCACGGGATATTAAGTACGAATTTTGCCATTCGTTTGCAAAATTATTGGAAAAGAACATTTATCTAGGAAAATACAGTTTTTGAAATATATATGTTGTGCATAGCCAAGTAACTGGACTTGTTTTCGTCAAATACAAGATAATAATGCCATATATGTTATCTTGTATCAATAATTTAGGCGTTTCTACTATGTTGAAGTAATATTTTTTTCTCTTTTTAATTAGAAAGAAAAGAGGATGGATAAATTTCATTAAAGTGAGATGAAAATGCGAAATCAGTTTACTGTGGCGAGCGCGTACTATATGTCACGTGGCTATGTCAACAAACCATGACCACGTGGTTTGAATAGCAACTTACCATTTCCTCGTAGAGATCTTCATCATGCCACTTGAGCCAGGCCCGTGAAAAGCCGTGATGAGTGTGCAGCCCCAGGTAATACACCATAGCAAGTGTGACACTGATAACACCGGCTAACACTGGCAACACTGTATGCAGCGTTTTTTGCTGCTTGATAGATGACCCATACTGGGTCAACTTCTTGACTGACACAAGGCGCCCTAAGTCATCCGCAGCGATGGCTAACTTGTCCGCCTTGCTGAGAATAGCATGGAGTCGGCGCTCCGCGTCTTCCACGCTGTTCTCCATGCTTCGAACTGAATCCCCTGCCCCGATGTGACTGCCGTCACGCTGTGTTCCGCCGTTTCAAATCAAAACTGGCACGCTGCTGCCATCTTTCGGGCAACTTTGGTGTTACACGAGCGCCTGCGTTAGAAGTCTGCAGTAAATTAGGTACGAAGTAACCAAAATTTGCATCACTCGAGTGGTTTGTCTATCGCGAGACAAAAGATTTAACCACGGAGAAAGAATAGAAAGAATAGAGAATTAGGATTCAGAGATCTTCCCTTAACGTTACTCCAGGAACATTCAAAAACTTTTGACCACTTCCAGCTTTTTTTCTTTTCTTCTTTCTATTCTTTTATTCTTCTAAATCATTAACATTTCTAAAACAGTGGTACTAGTAACTCAGATAAAAAGGAAATGCCGTATCTTCATATGAATTTAATTTCTTGCAGCATGTTTGCTCTTCACTATTCTAAGATGTTTTACATATTTCGATGCTTTTCTAGGCTTATTTTATTCTGAGATAGCAGCAGCTATAAGGCAATGGACCCCTGAAGGTTTATCGCCGCAGAAAGCATTCCGTATATTTAATTTCGTTTACCATTGGTTTGCCTTCGGGATATGCTAATTTTATGTAGGAGATTATGGATCTAACACTAGGAGCAAAGAAATCCAAAGTTTTATTGCCACAGAAAGAAAAGCTCACCACCCTGAGGCAGCAAACCTGGTATAACGTATCGTAATTATAACTGGTATTACCAACTCCCCGAAGGTGTTACTCTATATTATATTTCTACTGTATTATTGGTCTACTCAAAGATTTTTCTCTACAGACTTCCCAAGTACAACTTTTAGATATATTCCGGCACGTATTGTTATGAACATATAGCGTGGAATTTGACATTTTGTCTTTCATCTTTCATCCTTCATCCATTTTATCCGGGAACACGATGGATTAGTGGTTTCCGGTGTGAGGTAATACAGAGGGCTGAGGCGTTAGGCCGACATGTGTGAAGCAAAAGACAATGGAAGTTTGAATCTCTCTGTAGAGCATGATTGAATTTTTAACCCCTCTCAGTGTTGCTGGGTTCGTGTTCCTGTCAAGCCCAGTAGTCCTGAACAATGTAAGAAAAGGTAAAGAAGTTTTCTTTTTTTTCCCTTTTTTTTCTTAACAAAATTAGTAGGGCACTCACCTTTAGTGTGAGGTGTTTCTGGTCATGTGAGTTTGTGGTGGACATCATCTTGTAAATGCGTTTTTTCGCGGTTGTCCCGTTTCCTTCCACATTCTCATTTTATAAATCCTTTCATAATCATAAAATCATTCACTCTCATTAATCATCCGTACTATTTACCCTAAAGTGCATATACTATATAAATGTAGGTGTGGAGAGAAATGGAAAATATTAGCTGGCTTGAGCGGAAAACGAATGAAAGGATCTTATAAATGATGGGGGAGAATAACTTAGATATTTTTAAGAAGAGGAAGAGAAACTGATTGGGACATTGGCTAAGAAGAAACTGTATCATAAGGGACGTGTTAGATGGTATAGTGACAGGAAAGAGAGAGAGGGGGCGAAGGAGACTATAATTAGTGGAAGATATCAAAACAAAAAAAATCGTACGTGAAGACAAAGAGGTTAGCGGAAGATTGTGGAGCACGGAAGCTTCTTGGTTGCGGTAAGTTAGCTGCAAACAATGACAGAATATCTGTGATGATAACGATAGTGCTGTAGAATCATACGTGAAATGATAATGATTTTACTTTAGAACTATAGTCCCGAGTAGAAGATATCAGCTTGATAAAATGTACTTCACACATTCACCTATAGAGAGTATGGCTGTACCATGATTAAAATGCTGATGCCATGGGCACGGAAGCCATTCATGGCTTCTTATTAAATGTTTTACAAGTGAAAACAAACGTACTTTTCAATTAATTTCGTTCAAATACGTTTTCAACGTTTAAAATAAGTTATATACAGGGTGTTTCAAAACAACACCGACAATGTTTGGGAGATGATTCCTGACACCAAGATAAGACAAAAAGTATAGACCAACTGGGTGCACAAATGCTTCCTTTCGGAGTTATAGCCTGCCGAAAACGTGAAAAAAATTAACTTTAAAGGTCCATGGCTCCAAAACTATATGGCCTACGTAGTCGGGCCAAGACTTTACTAAGGAACTAATATGTGCTTTATACAAAAATACATGCTTCAGAATCCTGCAGTACTTCCGTAACAATTTTTATATAGGAATTGAGTGAGTACTTCAGATTATATGCCGTAACCAAACTACCTGTACAAAAATTGTTGCGTGAATACCTTAGGATTCTGAAACATGTATTTTTGGATAGAGCACGTGTTATTTGCTGAGAAAATTCTTGATCCGACTATGGTAGGTCCCATAGTTTTGGAGCTATGGACCTTTAAAGTTCATTTTTTCATGTTTTTGGCAGCCTATAACTCCGAAAGGAAGCATTTGTGCACCCAGGTTGGTGTATACTTTTCGTCTTATTTTGGTGTCAGGAATCACCTCCCTAACGTTGTCGGTGTTCTTTTTAAACACACTGTACATATTCACATTCTCTCTAGGAACAGTTTTAGAAACTATACTTTCTTGGCTGTAATAAATATGGAGAGAGGGCATCCTATTATGGGTGGAACAAACTTTATTTTTGGGAAATTTGAATAAACATTAGTTGTATATAATCTGCCACTAGAGGGTTTCGCCCTCTCTCTTGGCCTGGGGTTTGAGATCATCAATTATTCTTTATTCATATTATGGTCAGTCAAGGAGCTGTGAAAGAAATGTTTATTTTATTCATTAACAAAAACAAAATACAAAGATTATATCAAAAAAGATTAATTTTATATATCAATATCATAAACGAAACGAAATATGAAAACAAAATGTTATTAAACAAAACAATATTAAACAAAGCATGAAACTAGCAAACAAAGGTGCGAGTGCAGAAAAATAACATAAGTGCAAAAAAAGTGATAATAGAAGTAAAGCAGAATAAAATTTTGTGAAATGTATAGAAGGTACTGTTGAAAAAGATTATAGTACAAATTTATGACAAATGAATGTTGATTAGTGAGGTGCTCTGGACGTCACAACACAGTAGATGGATGTTAGAACAGACAAATGCATATTAATCTTCTGTCCTGGGGCGGCTCAGGACTGATGAAAGACATATGGATAGCCCTTATTAGTGGTGTGGAGAAACAGTGCTATGATGGGAAAAGATGAGGAATGTGCTGCTGGAAAAGTTGGTGACGAAAGAATGCTGTGTGATGATGATCTGCTGGAATATTGCGGAGATATATTGTAACCAGGACGCTGAGTGGTGTATAACAGTATTTATATGCGGATTCTTGCTGTAAGTCTGTAAATATTGTATCAAGAAATATATCTTTACGATTCTGGAGATTCTTGGCTATAAATTTCTCACGCAAGTTGGCAATGTGGTGGACGAGCGGAGGAAAGTCAATTTTATCATATAGGTCAGTATTGTGATAAGGAAGTTTGATCCGATATGCTAAACGAATGGCGTGTCGCTCTAGAATCTCAAGTCTGTTGTAGAATTTTTGTGGGGCTGAACACCAAGCTTCGTGACCAAAAGTAAGGACACTCCTCATGAATGCTTTGTAAGTGTTAAGTAATAATTTAGAGTTCAGTCCCCAGTTCTGACCAACAAGGCGACGAAGAAGTTGTAATCTGTTTTTAGCCTTCGTAACATTTTTTTTGTAACTGAGGTGTCCATCGCAACTTATCATCAAAGATGATACCTAAGTATGTAACAGTTTTAGAGGGGTGAAGAAGGTGATCGCCTACTCGTATCTGTAACAAATTAGGATTACGCCTAACTTGACTACGACACTTTGTTGGTAGAGTAACTAGTGTCTGAGTTTTGTCTTCGTTTACTGATAGTCGCCATTTACGACACCATTGCAGAAAAGCTGTAATCGTAGTCTGCAAGTGTACGTTAATATGTTGTATTGTTTTGCCTAGTGTTAGAAAGGCTGTATCGTCAGCATATTGGAACAGGTAAGTATTGGCGCTGGAGATGGCAAATCTGAAGCATACAAGATGTACACTGCGCATCAAAAAAATTGCGACACCTAACGCCTTGCAGTTAGACCACCCAATATACCCCTTCTTATCCCATAATTGTGTCTGGTAAAAACATCCCCTCTCACTCCTCCTTTCCTCTCTCCCATACTAAAATCAGCAAAAAAGATGAGTGCAATTCTCATTTCAAAATATACATATATTAGTATACACAAAATGAAACAATCAAACCGAGACGAAACAAGATTCATAAGATAATGTAGGGAGAGACTTAAACACACACAGAATGAACAGTTGAAAGCGATGTATGCCTTTTAGACAGACATACAGAACTGAGATAGAGAGAGGAAAGGGGAGAGAAGAAGAAGAAAAAAACTGAACACAGATAAAAATAAGGTATTTAAAAGTATTTTAAAAAAGAACCTAACATTATAAAGTTCCGTTTCCAGACATCCAACAGAAATATATAAGTAAGTTTAGATTATATATTTCTTCAGGACTATTCGAATACATAGAAAATACAGGAAACAATCATTAAGTCACTTTCAAAATGAATACCAAACTTGGAGGTCAAATTAAATACTCAATTTCCTGTGAAATTGTAGAGCTCTGAAACATATAGAATAATGTCAGTAGTTTAACACACGTGACTTGTTTCACGTGTTTCGGTAGCAAATTTGGTGGTGTTCATTGAACGTACTGATACATTATAATAAACCCAGTAATACCTCCATTCCGGACTACTAATACAAACTCAACAAAAATAAAAAAAAAGGAAAAGAAGAAGGAAACAAAGAAAAGGATAAATGAATGAGTGCTATTTTACTGCGAATATCTATTAGAAAGAGTCAATATTAGAAGTCCAAACTGTATCATAATGAAAAGTTACAAATTTTGAAAACAAAAATTAGATGTTCTTTATAAACGTAACAGACCTTGCATGTTTCACATTGAAAACGTGAATAAAATACATTGAATTATAGGATGGAAACGAACTTTTTGTCAAACTAATATAAATAAAATCTTCTCTTGAATCAGCAGAAAAGGGACCATTTTCTAGTCATCTCTGAAGATTTATCTGTTCTGAACATCCAGTCTCGATTTCACCTATTGTGAATATAACTTTCTAATTCGAACAGATAGAATGAACGCGCCAGAGCTTAAGTGGACCATTGCATCAGTTGGGTGATGTGGATTGGTTATGGACCGACATTGCGTCGAAGATTCGAACCCGTACTGACCCAGTGATTCGATTGAGACACGGTAACCTGGAGGACAAAGAACAGATTTACGAGAGAGAGAAGCAATAAGAGAGAGAGAGAGAGAAGTAATAAATAGGAGACGAAGATAAAGATGACTAGACACAGAGAGAAAGACGAATTTATAATTGAACACTACTTATCATTATACTGTATGACAAGGAACGCATACACTCTTTACTCGTATTGTCACAAGTGATGCTTTGTAAGTTCTCCAACGGGAGATCAATCTCTGTTTGTAGCCATTATTTTATGAGAAAAAGAATTTACTTGATGGGGAATCGAACCGAGATCTTCCAGTTGCAAATCCAGCACGCTACCGCTACTCCACAGATTACTGTACCCAAAACATGTTTAACAAATGGTTTAGTGTTTCTTTCTAAGACCAATAATATGAAAAGTGGATACTTCAGATCATTGAATGGGTTCGATCCGTCCTAGTAATTCCTGTAAATGTTGTTTGCTCATCCCCAACCAACATTCGTAAATTGTCTCCATTGTGATACAGGTGTGTGCATCCTCCTTCTTAACGATTCCTCATTTACTATGAAAAGTCAATCTTCGATTCCTCACGATCGCTTTGTGAAAAAACAGAGGATGGCCCGAAGAAGGTTTGAACCTATGTTGCCTAGTTGCACTACTCATGAGTCCCACACGTTACCCCTACGCTATCTTGGCAGCTCAAAACATAAGCCAAATATTACTAAGTTCAGCCGTGATGTTTGGAACGAACTAGTTTCTTTCTGTAATGCTATTTACACCACAGTACACGCCGAAATTCATTTATTCGACGACCTGGAGACAAGATAGTGCCCACTAATAAATTAAATAACATACAATCCAGGAAAAATTTCAGAAATAATAACAAGTTACGCATTAATTTCCCAGTGCACATTCAAAAGTACGCTCATAATAATAATAATAATCATAATAATAATAATAATAATAATAATAATAATAATAATAATAATAATAATAATAATAATAATAATAATAATAATAATAATAATAAAATCATAGCCATACCTTTATCAGAATTTCAGGCTTAGTCAATAAACGAATTCAACGTGGTCTCTATTCGAAGCTCTATTTAATCGAATCCGATAGAAATACAAAGAGAAACTTCGAGAACAGGTAAAAGAAAAATGTTACCTTGGTGGGATTAGAAGTAACTTTTAGGAGTTCTTTACAATTTGCAAACAAATGCCTTAGACAGTTTTTTTCTTTTCTTTAACTTTACTGATTCACCGAACGTATCTGAGTAACTTGTCTCTATTTTCTACTCGGCTATATACGTTTTCAATCATTTCCGTTAACCTTGAACGACAGAAACACGAATACAAAAACATCTATGAGAATTAAAATTCCAAACTCCCCCACCGGGAATCGAACCCGGGACCCCATACACCTTAGGCACACGTGCTAGCCACTAGACCAGCGGGGAAAGCAAGTGAAATGCATTTTGTAGTATCTGAAGTTTACACCTATTTCATCCTGCTGTAATAATGTTTACCGTATTCGTTACTTTGAGGAATGATATATGTTATTCATATAGGTTCTATTACATATTCGTCCGTAAATATTATATAAATTATCAGAATTAATCATGATTTTCCATGGAAATTCACTGGTTCATGCGCAGTAGAAACAGAAGAATGCAGTTTACTGATATTAGTCAGAATGCAAATTTCTATCAGGCTATCAGAATTCCTTAATGGAAAGTAGTGGTTCCCAACCTGGGGACGCGCAGCTTCCTCCTGAGTAAGCATGAAGTGGGAGTAAGGGGACGAAAGCTGCTGGCAGAAATGAATTGTGAAATAAATTATTATTATTATTATTATTATTATTATTATTATTATTATTATTATTATTATTATTAGGGGATGATAGGAGAACAGTAGAAATAAATGCAGAGATCTTATTAAATGCTTGCAGGGACATGGGTTTAGAAGTAAATGCAGAGAAAACTAAATACATGGAAGTGCGTCGGGACCGTAATACGGCAAACTGTGGGGGCGTTAAAATATTAAATAATACTTTTGATAAAGTGGATACTTTCAAATATTTAGGATCAATATTAACAGATGAAAATCATATTCACGAAGAAATTAAATGTCGACTAAAAGCAGGGAATTCGTGTTACTATTCGGTTCAAAATCTCTTGTCGTCGCGAATTCTGTCGAAGAATTTGAAGCTTAAAATATATAAAACGATAATCATGCCTGTTGTTCTGTATGGTTGCGAAACATGGTCACTTACTCTGAGGGAAGAACATAGACTGAAAGTATTTGAGAACAGGATCCTGAGAAGAATATTCGGACCCAAGAGGAACGAGAATGGGGAATGGCGGAAACTTCATAACGAGGAACTACATAGTTTATACGGCTTACCCAACATTGTTAGGGTCGTCAAGTCTAGGAGGCTTAGGTGGGCAGGTCATGTAGCTAGAATGGAAGAAAGTAGAAACGCTTTCAAAGTCTTGACTGGAAGACCCATAGGAAAACGACCATTAGGAAGACCTAGGCGCAGATGGGAGGATAATATTAAGATGGATCTCGCAGAGATAGGAATACAAAGTAGAAACTGGATGCAATTAGCTAAGGATAGAAGTCAGTGGAGAGCTTTTGTGAACGCGGCACTGAACCTGCGGGTTCCATAGGCCATAGAGTTAGTTAGTTAGTTAGTTAGTTATTATTTCTCATCCCACTAAATCAATTTCTTCACTGCTTTTTCGCCACAGCCCAAAACCCAAGCGATCTGAAAGAGAGTTTGTTCCCCTTTTACTCGACTATAATTTCTCCTCGCAGACTAACAGATAGTTCTCTACAGCCTTTAGAGCTAGGCATTTTAACAACTTGTAGAAATTTGCATTGTGGTTCGTATTAGCAATGACTGTAAAGTGGATCTTTCTGTTTTTACTGTGCATCATCAGCATGATTATATCAGAAGTATTCCGCCATTACCAGCGGGTCACTTACCGCAGCTGAGAAGCTGCCATGTTCCACAATCTTCTGTTAACCTCTCCATCTTCTCATACGATTTTTTTGTTTTGATATCGCCAATAGCCTAACTATGTTTCTATATAGTCTAATTCGTCCCTTCCCTCTCTTTCCTGCCACCATACCCTCTAGCACATCCCTCATGATACAGTTCCTTCTTAACCAATATTCCAACCAGTTTCTCTTCCTCTTCTTAATAATATTTTTCTCCTTCCATTTCCAATCCTCTCATTCGTTTTCCTCTCGACCCAGCTATTTCTCTCCATTCTTCTCCGCGCACATATTTCGAAAGCCTCCAATTGTTTCTCATCATTTCTGCGTAATGTCCATGTTTCTGTCCTATAAATACAGTAAAATACAGTACACGAAGCATTTTATGAGTCTTTTTTTCAACTCTAAGGCCCCACAAACTAGTATTTTCTTCATCCTAAAGGCTTCTTTCGCCATTTCTATCCTTGCTTTTATTTCACGTTCGCATGTCATATCACTAATAATACTACTCAGACATCAAAAACTAGTCACCTGTTTGTTTTTTCCGCTCCTACTTCTATATTTGACACCGATCGCTTCGTTTCAATCACCATGGATTTTGTCTTTCTAACATTTATTTTCATCCCATATTCTTCAGAAGCCTTTCTCAAGTTTTCTACATTTTATTAATTTTCTTTTTAGATTCTGCAACAACAATGATATCAACCCCAAACCGTATACACCTCATCATTCTATCTCCTACCGAAATTCCATCTTCATTATGAAAACTCATTTTTGCTATCTCTTCTACATAGCTATTAAATAATGTCGGCGAAATATATAATATCTGTCAAACTCACCTTTCAATTACACTGTCTGTCTACTGTGCATGCGACAGTGAATTTCCATGGAAGATCATGAATAATTCTGATAATTTATATAATATTTACGGACGAATATGTAATGGAACCTATATGAATAACATATATCATTCCTCAAAGTAACGAATACAGTAAACATTATTACAGCAGGATGAAATAGGTGTAAACTTCAGATACTACAAAATGCATTTCACTTGCTTTCCCCGCTGGTCTAGTGGCTAGCACGTGTGCCTAAGGTGTATGGGGTCCCGGGTTCGATTCCCGGTGGGGGAGTTTGGAATTTTAATTCTCTTAGATGTTTTTGTATTCGTGTTCCTGTCGTTCAAGATTAACGGAAATGATTGAAAACGTATATAGCCGAGTAGAAAATAGAGACAAGTTACTCAGATACGTTCGGTGAATCAGTGAAGTTAAAGAAAAGAAAAAAACTATCTAAGGCATTTGTTTGTAAATTGTAAAGAACTCCTAAAAGTTACTTCTAATCCCACCAAGGTAACATTTTTCTTTTACCTGTTCTCGAAGTTTCTCTTTGTATTTCTATCGGATTCGATTAAATAGAGCTTCGAATAGAGACCACGTTGAATTCGTTTATTGACTAAGCCTGAAATTCTGATAAAGGTATGGCTATGATTTTATTATTATTATTATTATTATTATTATTATTATTATTATTATTATTATTATTATTATTATTATTATTATTATTATGAGCGTACTTTTGAATGTGCACTGGGAAATTAATGCGTAACTTGTTATTATTTCTGAAATTTTTCCTGGATTGTATGTTATTTAATTTATTAGTGGGCACTATCTTGTCTCCAGGTCGTCGAATAAATGAATTTCGGCGTGTACTGTGGTGTAAATAGCATTACAGAAAGAAACTAGTTCGTTCCAAACATCACGGCTGAACTTAGTAATATTTGGCTTATGTTTTGAGCTGCCAAGATAGCGTAGGGGTAACGTGTGGGACTCGAGTAGTGCAACTAGGCAACAGAGGTTCGAACCTTCTTCAGGCCATCCTCTGTTTTTTCACAAAGCGATCGTGAGGAATCGAAGATTGACTTTTCATAGTAAATGAGGAATCGTTAAGAAGGAGGATGCACACACCTGTATCACGATGGAAACAATTTACGAATGTTGGTTGGGGATGAGCAAACAACATTTACAGGAATTACTAGGACGGATCGAACCCATTCAATGATCTGAAGTATCCACTTTTCATATTATTGGTCTTAGAAAGAAACACTAAACCATTTGTTAAACATGTTTTGGGTACAGTAATCTGTGGAGTAGCGGTAGCGTGCTGGATTTGCAACTGGAAGATCTCGGTTCGATTCCCCATCAAGTAAATTCTTTTTCTCATAAAATAATGGCTACAAACAGAGATTGATCTCCCGTTGGAGAACTTACAAAGCATCACTTGTGACAATACGAGTAAAGAGTGTATGCGTTCCTTGTCATACAGTATAATGATAAGTAGTGTTCAATTATAAATTCGTCTTTCTCTCTGTGTCTAGTCATCTTTATCTTCGTCTCCTATTTATTACTTCTCTCTCTCTCTCTCTTATTGCTTCTCTCTCTCGTAAATCTGTTCTTTGTCCTCCAGGTTACCGTGTCTCAATCGAATCACTGGGTCAGTACGGGTTCGAATCTTCGACGCAATGTCGGTCCATAACCAATCCACATCACCCAACTGATGCAATGATCCACTTAAGCTCTGGCGCGTTCATTCTATCTGTTCGAATTAGAAAGTTATATTCACAATAGGTGAAATCGAGACTGGATGTTCAGAACAGATAAATCTTCAGAGATGACTAGAAAATGGTCCCTTTTCTGCTGATTCAAGAGAAGATTTTATTTATATTAGTTTGACAAAAAGTTCGTTTCCATCCTATAATTCAATGTATTCTATTCACGTTTTCAATGTGAAACATGCAAGGTCTGTTACGTTTATAAAGAACATCTAACTTTTGTTTTCAAAATTTGTAACTTTTCATTATGATACAGTTTGGACTTCTAATATTGACTCTTTCTAATAGATATTCGCAGTAAAATAGCACTCATTCATTTATCCTTTTCTTTGTTTCCTTCTTCTTTTCCTTTTTTTTATTTTTGTTGAGTTTGTATTAGTAGTCCGGAATGGAGGTATTACTGGGTTTGTTATAATGTATCAGTACGTTCAATGAACACCACCAAATTTGCTACCGAAACACGTGAAACAAATCACGTGTGTTAAACTACTGACATTATTCTATATGTTTCAGAGCTCTACAATTTCACAGGAAATTGAGTATTTAATTTGACCTCCAAGTTTGGTATTCATTTTGAAAGTGACTTAATGATTGTTTCCTGTATTTTCTATGTATTCGAATAGTCCTGAAGAAATATATAATCTAAACTTACTTATATATTTCTGTTGGATGTCTGGAAACGGAACTTTATAATGTTAGGTTCTTTTTTAAAATACTTTTAAATACCTTATTTTTATTTGTGTTCAGTTTTTTTCTTCTTCTTCTCTCCCCTTTCCTCTCTCTATCTCAGTTCTGTATGTCTGTGTAAAAGGCATACATCGCTTTCAACTGTTTATTCTGTGTGTGTTTAAGTCTCTCCCTACATTATCTTATGAATCTTGTTTCGTCTCGGTTTGATTGTTTCATTTTGTGTATACTAATATATGTATATTTTGAAATGAGAATTGCACTCATCTTTTTTGCTGATTTTAGTATGGGAGAGAGGAAAGGAGGAGTGAGAGGGGATGTTTTTACCAGACACAATTATGGGATAAGAAGGGGTATATTGGGTGGCCTAACTGCAAGGCGTTAGGTGTCGCAATTTTTTTGATGCGGAGTGTACAAAAGAGGCGATAAGCTAGAACCTTGCGGTACCCCCGTGTGTGGAAATACTGGATGGGATAGAGAATTATTGACGCTGACATAGGCAATACGGTTAAGTATGAACGAATAAATAACTCTGAGGTATGAGAGAGGAAGACTCAATTTAAGCAATTTATAAAATAATCCGTAGTGCCAAATCCGATCGAATGCCTTTTCAAGGTCCATCAGTATGAGACAAGACGGAAGAGATTTATTGTAGTGGTTGGTTATGATGGTAGTTAGGCGAAGTAACTGATCATTCATACTGTAATAGGGTCTAAATCCAGCCTGATGAAGTGGTAAAAGTTGATGATCAATGATATAGGGGTGTAAACGTAAAACCAGTAATTTTTCAAAGACTTTCCCAAGTGTGGACGTTAGTTGGGTGGGACGATATGATTGCACAGAATGTGCTGGTTTGTTCGGTTTCTAAAACATACAGACTTTGGATACCTTCCAATCGGAAGGATAGTAACCTGTTCGAAGTATAAATGTATATATTGTAGCCAGAAAAATGAAAAAGTTGGCCGAACATTCTTTCAGAAGTCTGTACGATATTTGGTCAAAGCCGGGGGCAGTGCTACGTTTCCGTTTAATGACGGATAGAATATCTCCAGAAGTGATTTCCTGAGTTAAAGGATTATTGCTGTCTAACTTGTGATGGATGGAAGGCTGTAATAGCTGGTTTATTATTCCTTCGGAAACTTTGGGACTGCTGCGGTGAATACAGGTAGGAGGTGTAAAGACAGATTGGAGATGGCCGGCGAAAGCATCTGCTTTCTCATTGTCCGTATGTAAAGGTCTATCATTCTGTATAAGGGGATAAGATGAACTTACTTTTTGTTCAGTTAGAAGGTGAAATTTTTTCCAATATTTCGTTGGATGTGACTCTGTGTTCAGTTGATTACAGGTTTTGCTCCAGCTAATCCGCTTGTGAGCAACAATATAATTATGCACCGCCCTTTGCCACCTACGAGCTTGCGTTAGGTATTCCGGGTTTCGTGTTTTTTCGTATTCCCGAAAGTAATAGCGAGATTTGCGTACGAGAGCCAAATATTGAGGAGGTAACATTGGCTGATATGTTTTACCTCGATACTGAGGTATATGTTGGTCAGCGCTATTTCTTATAGCCTCTACAATGCTTTGTATGGTACCTTCAAGCTCTGATTCAGTAGTAGGTGGTTCTAAAGGAGCAAGAGCGACATCTATATCAGAGCGATATTGATCCCAGTTCGCTTTGTCGTACAGCTTGATAGTTCTTAAAGCTGGTTCTGATTGTTATCTTTTATGGTTAACAATCACTTTTATTGGAAGGTGGTCGCTGCCAATACAATCCAGAATCTGTATGATGCATTTATCGACAATTGAAACAGTACTAATAACAACGTCAGGTGTCGTCTGACTGCTTGGTCGCGTATGTTTAGGTAGTTGATAAACATGTCCATGCAAATTAAGTGATATATGATCGTGAAACTGTTCTTGATCTCGTACAGAGCGACTATGAATATTAATGTCGGCTAATATTATGAGATGTCTAAATTGATGAAACAAGTAAGTGAAAAATGCAAGAGGAATGGCGTTGCCGGGACGAACGTAGATTGTAGCCACTGTTAGTGCAAGATTTGGAAGGTAAACTGTTGTCACTAGGTGCTCTGGTAACTGATAATGCAGTGCAAAAGAGTGGTTTCTATGAGTGATTTTATTACGTATTCCGATTGCAGCTCCGCCTTGAGCTCTTGCATTGTGGTCTGGGTAATCACAGCGAAGAAAGTTATATCGAGGAAAACGAATATATGTAGTTGGTTTGAGCGCTGTTTCATTCAGAAGAAAGATGTCTATATTCTCCTCAAGTAGTAATTGCTCAAACAGTATGCGATGTGACGGTAGGGAGCGAATGTTCATGAAAAGAAGTGCAAGAGCCATAATCGCATAAAACATTATGAACTTAGACTGCGGTGTCTCTCGGTACAATGTGGAAATGAACATAGGGCCCAGAATATGTAGCATACAGATTAACTTGAAAGATAGCTGAGGCTGCTGCAATAATGTGATCCAGAATAAGTTGGCGTTGGAAAGGAAATATATTTTGAAGGATAAGCGTAATGTAACGGAGAAAGTTTTCAACAATTAATGGAGTTGTAATGGATTGTGACACTGGTACTGTTGAGTCTGTAGTTCGTAGTGGTACAGTCATCTCAGGATGTTCTGGATTTGCTGCTGGTTTAGCTTTACATTTATAGCTATAGGTCGGATGTGTGTCACTGGAACAAGTAGAACAGTGCGGAGCCTTTCCCGTATTTGGACAATCTTTAGTTTCGTGAGTGCCAGTACAATATCCGCATTTCGCAACATTTGGACATTTTGCAGTTATATGTTGATTATAAACTTGGCACCGTTCACACCGAATTGGCAGAGGGTGATTGGTTCGAGACGGTTCTACCCTGTGACGCTTTTTGTATATAAATGCGCCCTCTTGCAACAGAATATCAATGGCTGATTGAGAAGTGGACAAAACTCGTACCATATATGTTGCGCCGTTATTGTTTCTAATTCGGATACATTTTGAAACTTCAATTCCCTCAGCTTTTAATTCTTCAAGCACTTCCTCATCAGTTATTTCCGGTAAGACACCTCGAATAACTACTGACATCATAGGAGTTCTAGGAGGTGGAGGATTTTGTTTGACTCTATCCGGCAGTTTAGATAACTGGGCAGCTTTACCGAAAATTTCATAACTCGCCTTATTACGAAGTGTTGTACCGAAATTTTCATCTTCAGACTTAATAATAACACCACCCCTGGTGAAAACAATTTGGTGAATACTGGCTCGTGGTAAGTATTTAATGATTTGATTAAATATATGACGAGTATTACTGTATTTAGGATCGAAATTCTTTAGAAGAAATGAGTAAAGTTTCGGTCGTGCAAGTGTGGCTGCATTTGACTGTTGCATAGCAACAGTGGACGTAGTAGGATTGGATGCGGTAGTCTGCATCGGTTCTGGATCTTCTGGACGTTTGACAAAGGTAGGAGAACGAGACCGGGATCTCTTCTCAACAGACTCTAAACTACCCTCCGAGAGCTGTCGGCTACGCCGATTACTTCGGGGATCTCGTTTGGCATCCGCCACTGGTTTAGGTGTAGGTCCTTGAACTAATCCCGGTAGCTTATGCATGGTGCGATAAAGAATATGCACCGCATAAGTTAGGGTTTATACGAGTAAAGAACAGCAAGTTCGGATGTGTGTTACAATCCACGGAGAGCAACAAGAGTTGGTCAGGATATGAATACCACAATGACCTTCAAAAATCTAAGTATAACCCTCCAGAAGATGAGAATCTTCTGTCAGTCTCCTATGTAGAGTATCTGTACTGTCCTCCCAAGTACGTCTGCAATACTTGTTCACTGCTTAGTACAGTAACCAACTACAAGAGGAGTTAGGTTTGAAGTGAATATGGTTTAAAACATGTCCAATATTTACGTACATGTTTCAGGCCCGTAGTCAACGGGAGCTAGGAAGGCTGGTCCTCCCGAAATTTTATGTGTCTGTTTTTCTATTATTGTTATTATTATTATTATTATTATTATTATTATTATTATTATTATTATTATTATTATTATTATTATTATTATTATTATTATTATTATTATTTGAAATTCTTACTCTTTCATTTCAAGAGCTCAATTCCTAGGCTCCAGCGCTGCATTGCTATTCACATTTAAGTATTTCTTCTCGGTTTACTATTTATTTATTATCAACATTAATATAAAAAAATAATTCATATTATTGTTACTGTTTTATTCTAACATAATCACTAATGTCCGGATTTGTATGTAATTACATATTTTTTCCTTCATATGTAGGTTCTTCAAATCCTTAAATTTTTATGATTCAAACCTGTACGGTGCTTCAACTCAAGTTTAATATTACATATTTTGACCAATATTACATGTTTTTATGGTTTCTACATATTTTTTTTTTACATAAAACTGTCTTAAAATTTTGCATTTACTGAAATTTTAATTTAAAATAGAAAAATAAACTCTCCAACTGTGCAAGGTTTGCATCTAGATTCAATTTTGTCATGTCTAACTTTTCGTTTCTTTACCGAAAGAGAAATATCTCTCTCCTTTTTTATTTGTCAAACCATGTTTCGCAGAATTTTCGCCGATAACAAAAGAAATATAAGAAGAAACAAGTAAAAATCCTCACTCCGGGGTACGTTGGCAGCACCCTTTATTCTCAAATCTGGCGGAAGACAGATCACGTGCCTGACAGGCGACTGGCCAGGAAATTCCTAAAATGAAGTCTATTTGATTGTTATCGAAGGTCGGACGGGAAAAGAGAACTGTATGCTAGTGTGCTTCCAGAAATTTACTGCAAGAGTTCGTTCCAAGAAGCTGGCGAAAATGGCAATATAATAGCAGGTAACCTAAGCTTTCAAAGAACTTCGCTTGTTCAACTGAATGACAGGAGAACAGTGCTCTAGTATTGCAGTTACAAAACGCACGTGTTCTGTATTGACCGTCAAAGTTAGAAATGGCTCCGGTTGCCTCAACTTTATCGGCGAAATTGTGGTCGTGGGTAACTATCGATGATGCGTTTACTACGGACGGTAAAGTGATGTTGTGCCAAGTGTGTGATAAAAAAAATGGATGTTCAATGAAATCTCAGTTAGCACAACCTGTACGAAATGCACTCCATGCAAGAAATAAAATTTGCGAACTGCAAGAAAACAAGTACTCTTGACACAAATGCATCAAGATACTTCAGTGAGTGAGTTTTTCAAAGAGTTGTACAAAGCAATGATAGCAGCAAACATTCCTTGGAGCAAAGTTCAAGTGCCAAAATACCGTGCTTTTCTGGAGAAGTACTGCGGACGTCGAATTCCTGAAGAATCCATTCTTCGAAAGTGTTATCTAAAACTTGTTATAGGGAAGCTATAGATACGATTAGGGCAGAAATAGGTAGTTCATATATTTGGATTTCTGTGGACGAAACAACAGAGATTATGCAGCAAATTTAGTGATAGGAAAGTTAAGTGAAGATGCTCCATCCAAATCCTATCTTATTGAGAGTAAATTGCTGGAACACACGAATCATTCCACGATTGCTCGCTTTGTAAAGGATGGTCTTAAAGTGTTGTGGCCGGGAGGAGTTCAGGAAGAAAAAGTCTTTGTTCTCTATACAGATAGTGCAGCGTACGTGTTAAAAGCGGCTAGAGCACTTACACTTTTTTTTACCCTCACTTAATTCATTTCACCTGTATGGCGCATGCTCTTCAGCGTCTTGCTGAAAAGGTGAGAGACAACTTTTGCGAAGTAAATCAACTATACCCTGGCCGATAAACGATGATTTCTGACAGCTATGCACAAGATCACGGCGAGCAAGCAGAAGACAGCAGGTCAACCAACCTTAGGCTCAGAACTTGTCTCGTCTACATGGTAACCACCGCACATTGCCAAACTTTCACTCACCCCCTCCCATCCTCAACGAGGAAGCAAACGATTCTCCCCTTGCGCGAGAAGCACATAGCAACACCGCACTCCTCAGTCGTTCTCGCGAGCTGAGCTGTCAGAAATCATCGTTCGCCGGCCAGGGTATAGTTTCTTCCACGAAAAGAAAAAATATTTGTTAAGGCGCCACAACGTGTTCAAGTTTACAGGGATTAACTGCCAGACGTGCCACTTCCTCCGGAGCCTGTGCTGACGTGGTGGGGCACTTGGATACAGGCAGTACATTTCTACAATGAACATTTAAAAAAAAAATAATAAGCCTGTTGTTCATTCATTTCCATCGGAGTCTGTTGTGTCAGTTGGCATTGCTCAGAAACTGTTTAATGACTCAAAAGTAGCGTGTGATATCGCATACATAGACATCAATTTTGGTTGGCTACCTACAAGCATTGTTGGGCGGCCTCTTCCGGAATCCATGGAAATCATAGAGGATGCAAAGAGACTGCTGCAAGGTGTGTGTGGAGATGTAAGACCAAAAGTTCAAAAGAAACTAAATGCAGTACTGGAAAAAAACCCGGGTTACGACAGCCTATTGGCAGTATGTGAAATTCTCAGTGGTGAAACAAGAACCCCCCCTGAAGATATTTCCCCAACTACATCCCCCTGTTGAAATACGCTCTTCTTACCTCATGTGATGTGGAGAGATCATTCTCTGCGTACAAGAATATTTAATCCGATCGCCGACAAAATTTTACTTCAGATCATTTGGAAATGTATATATCTTCTAACCCATTGTGCAACAACACACAGTTGGACTACAGGCACATCTTTTGTAAGTACTTCATTTCAAATTAAAAATGTTCATTAGTGGAAATATTCTTCAATCTAAGTTCAGCTGGTATTGATTAAAAGATATAGGACTGCTTTCTCTGCAGACAATACATTTGCAATACATTTTTGATAATAAACATTCTAAATCTATATCACTATGAATTATTTTATGTAAGAAATATAAAGTGAAATGAGTTCTCCTGCTTTCAAGTGGTTGTAATGAATATTTGCTTTGGAGATCTTCGTATTTCTCGAATTTCGGATATATTCCTCTTTCTTTATATGTCAAAATACAACCCAATGCAGTTGATAGATAGAATGAAACATATTTCTTTATTAAGGTAGGCAGCACGTAGCCAGGATTTTGTAATAGGGGGGTCCCTGACGAAATACTATCGTTATCACACCAGAGGCTCGATTATTTTAAACTATTTTACTGGCAATATATATCGGTTCGTTTAGCCAGGATTTCGTAATTGGGGGGGGGTCGTGACATGAAATATTGTGGTTACACACAAGGCGCTCGATCAATGTAAGCTATTTTACTGGCAATATACCCATACTGGTTTATTAGGATAATGAAATGAGGATATGTTAGTAAGTATTTTAATAAGAAACTATGAAGAAATCTCAAGTAAGAATATCTTTAAAAGTATTGAAAAGGATATAGTCTTCCGAGGTCATTCGAACTCGGTTCTTCTTGTCTTATTTCTTCTTTTTCTCATCTTCGTTTAATGTGATCAAGGATAGCAACGCGATTTCTTTCGGAAGTAAACACATCCTATAAAATGAATTAGTGATGCCGCGAAATTGAAAATTTCTTTAACAAGTGTAACTGGAACATATGTTGCCAGGCTCATATTATTGGTGATTGTGGACATTTCTTCAGTTCTACCTGAGAGTGTATCTGATCGAACCGGTGTATTGATCGTCATTTGTGGTCCATAGGATTAGCATGGAGATAGATAGAATTCGGAATGTTTCGTTACAATAATTTCCATTTTTAACTTGACCTCCCCCGTTTCCTCCTCAAAGAGCTCCTCATAAGAAAGAGTGACCAAACGCTTGCTGTGGCTTTATATTTTTATCGCTGATTCTTCATTTTCTCGTTTCTTTTCGTTTCGTCCTTCCTTATTGTTTTTTTTTTATTTCTGGTTTCAAAGGACGGGGCCGGACCCCTCCTTGGATACGTGCCTGAAAGTAGGGCTTTTACACAAATTTTCTTTAATATCACAAAATGATTGTCGAGATAGTATTTTGAAAACTTATACTCGAGTATTTTTTTAATTTACTTGATCTGTCCAGAAGATTATTTGTCAATGAGTGACAGGGAAAGGACTAATGGTGCGAAATGGACTAATATCGTGATCTATTGAGGAAATTAAATAAATTAACAGAGACTTTATAAGTTTACGAGATTATGTATACATTTACAAATCGTTTAACCTGATGGCGTATACAAGAGTATAACCAATAGCAAGAAATTTTTAAATATTATCACGTGACAATGTGTCCTCTGCCCTAAATAACAAAATGAGAATTGGAGTCAAAATTGAATAAGATTTCGTTTTCAATTTCTGCGCATCCTTTTCTCTAAAGTTTCTTATCTGGTGTCGTGTCATTACTTGCTTCATTCCCATTAATCCATATAATTGGAGAATCACTGTGTTGTACTGATGATATCAATATTGCATTATCAATATAGATTAAGACACTTTTATTATACCCGTCTACTCTAAAGTTACAAATTATGTATATGAATATTCCTTTGGTGTCTGAATATTTAAAGATTGTCTTCCCCACAAACTGACTCAGAATTTGCATTCAGAAACAGTCCAGCCATGCATAGTCCTCTATGCCTGCATATTGATGTGTTGGCTCACTCAAAGACGCTCACGATAACGCCACACGTTTTGATGTGAATAAGAACAGCATACAAGGACCTCACGTCCCCTGCCTAAGCAAGAAAAAATATTGATGTGGTCCACTACAAGCCTCTCATGTTGATGCAAAAAAAAAAAAACTGTTTCTGACATGACAAAGCCTTTGTATAGCGGCTGCAATCTATGTTGCTAAATCGCACCAAATTTACAGGAAAAGAAACAGTAAACTTTGTACTAGATGAGAGGCGAATATTATTATGCAATGATAAATGAAGAAAGAAACTATATTATATAAAATTAATGTTCGAAAATTAACGCTCCCAAATGAAAATGCATAATTTAAAAATAAAATTTTATTTAATTTTGGCTCCAATTTTTATTTAGAAATATTATTTTCTATTATTATTTAGAGCAGAAGACACACTGCAGCATGATAACGCTCACTGCTAGGTATTGACTCAATTTTTCTGTCTGTGTATCAATTTAAAAGATTTCTAATGTGTACATTAGGGTGTCCCTTATGTAAGGTAATTTCGTGTTACAATAGGCACACCCGCGAAATGTATTCTATGTGACCGTAAACACGCATTAGTGAAATAGCACCTGCCTACGAGAACGTTAACCCGTGCCGACTTAACGACAAAATCACAAAATGACGTTTCCACATAATCACATAATTCAGAATGTCCAACCGTAATAACGGAGAAACCAAAAGAGACAGAGAAACGAAACTTTGTACGAAGCAACTAGAGAAAGGAGGACACCTGCTCGTGTATTTACGTGCATCGCCAGATGAACAGTGTTGCCAACTCAAGAGAAAGTTTTTTTTTTTTTTTGTAAATAGAATGACCTAAATTGGATATCACAATTGTAAGCAACAATAAAAATAAAGACAAAATAGATGGTAAACGCAGATCAGTGTTGCAAATTTTCGAGAAATAACGTGAAACATGTGTTAAATGCAAACATCGTTGGCATACATAGGGAGTGAGGTACTAACATTTTGTACGTTTTATATCAAATATTGACAAGAATTGTTTACGCTGACTCCAAGTATAGAAGAGTCCGTTGAACAGTGTTACCATCAACAGAAGAGAAAAGTTGAGTTCGAAAAAGGTCACTAGTACAGTATGGCTTAAAACTTATAATGCAAGACGGTAGAACATGAGAAGCAGTAGTGCGGCTATATGAGATCGATAAGCCACGTACTGATTGAGATATTCAGTATCATTTTAACGCTGAGTCGTGTGGTTTGTAAAAGATGGCAACGCTGCGTACGCCAACGGCGTTTGCATTTAACACATGTTTCACTCTATTTCTCGAAAAGTTTACAACACTGATCTGCATTTACCATCTATTTTGTCTTTATTTTCATTGTTGCTTCCAATCATGATATCCAATTTAGGTCATTCGAATTACAAAAAAAAAAACTTTATCTTTGGTTGGTAGCACTGTTCATCCTGTGATGTTCGCCAATGCACGGTCAGGTGTCTTTTTTTCTCTAGTTGCTTCGTGCAAAGTTTCGTTTCTCTGTCTCTTTTGGTTTCTTCGTTATCACGATTGAACATTCTAAATTATAATATGGAAACGTCATTTCATGATTTTGTCGTCAAGTCGACACGGGTTAACGTTCTCGTAGGCAGGTGCTATTTTACTAATGCGTGCTTACGGCCACATAGAATACACTTCGCGGGTGCGCGTATCATAACACGAAATTATATTATATAAGGGACACCAAAGTGTACATATATCATAAATTCATATTAAAAATGTGTTCACTTATTTAATTTGCTAAGTATAATATTATCTTATGGTTTCTTCCTGTGTGATACAGGTGTGTCTGTCATTCTTTGACAAGCAGTGATTTATTTGTGGATTTTGTAGAAGGGAAGAATATTTATGAAAGATTGTGTTCCGTATAACAGAACAACTATAAAGTCAGGTTGGGACAACGTTATTTTTAAACCTATCTACTTTGAAATTATGGTGCTAGTTTGATAGGCAGTCCTCAAGTTCATACTTTTTTCATAAAAAAAGAAGAAGAAGAAGAAGATAAATATTGGTCGGGACGTTAGATAAAATTTGGTTAGGTAGATGAGAAGGACAAGTGTGCAGCATTCAGCAAAAGCCCTATAGTTACATCGCAACCTGCATAACTTGTCATAACAAGTGTCACACTCCTACGTAAAACGGTTTTGTTATATCTTTAGTCCATTCTTATTAGGTATTTGAAGGCGAAATTCATCGCCAAAACAATAAATACTACAAAAGTTAAGAGTTTACTTTTTGCAGAACAGTGATAGGTGCACATACACTTGAATCTAATTTTATTAAATAGAAGGGGAAAGACGGTATTAAATGTCATTCTTCATAACATAAATAGGTTTTAGTACAGTAGAATTAATAGCACTTTCACACCGTACCTCACTTTAGAATAGTGAAGCAATAGGAGATTGGGTTAAATCGGATACCGTCTTTTTCCCAGTTGATTTGTCGGTAGCAGCATGATGTCCACTTTTTATCCAGCTAATGACATACCTTTCTTCATTGAAAGAAGTCGTAATGTCTGGTAGATTCGAGGGTTTTTACAGGTAAACAAACGGTTTCTAGCGTCAGTGTGCTGTAAGTTTAAGCTGGAAAAGCCTCTCCCACAGTACGCAGAAGAAACAAGAATAACAATAATTTCATGTTAAGACTTCGTAGATTTAGCCCAATATTAGGAGATTCTCTCGGAATGCTGCAGAATTTTGGCTGTATTGTCAGAGGAAAATTTTATTATTATTATTATTATTATTATTATTATTATTATTATTATTATTATTATTATTATTATTATTATTATTATTATTATTATTATTATTTAATTTCCATTACTTCTTTGTCGCCGTATAACATTTTTGCAGACAATTCTTCAGGCCACTTGGATTGTAGCAAAACTTCGACCCTACTGAACGTTTCGTTACGAAAGCAAGACCGTATGTTATCTGCTAGACCCTGACAGAATTGCAATCTTATTTGCTGGTATTTCTCAAGAGAACTGTCTAAGGGTTTTACAAGTGGGACTCCACAAAACTGACCATTTTCTTCAAACTGGCGTTGTAATTCTTCCATGAGCATGCTATCCTTTTCTTGCAACGTTTCCAATACACGTACAGTTGTTTCAATTCTGCTTATTGCTGGGATGCTGACAAGGGATGCTGACCTTTCTTGTAGAAACAGGCTAAGGGCATCTAGAGATTCCAGCACATCTCAGATCATGGACATTTCATAAACAAAATTCCACTGAGTGAGTTTTACGTACAGATCTGAAAATATTGTACGCTGCTGAAAGCTTCTCTACAAATTTGTAGAAGCTTCTCGAAAGTGTTGGAAGATAGGATTTTCACAATGCTTGTACTGAACGGTAAGAAGAGACTAACCACCGTATATAAAAAAAAACTATAGTAGTATTATCTATAGAAGAGAATACCTAGTTCTTCTGATATTAATTCGATTTATCGTGTTCTATGAGGACATTGTTTACATTACAAAGTTACGTTTCAAAACATTACAAAGTTTTGAAAATGAACCATATCTGAAACCGTATTAACAACGTTGTGAACAACCAGTTCCATCTTCTGACTCATGTAGCAAAACACGAGCAAATTGGTGTCTAATTCTCGCTGCAGTAAAGAGACAGCATCATTTATTTCGCCTTGTATGTCACTGGCGCTCACAGACAAACTGCCATAAGCCTTTCCCGTAATATCGTTTTGTAAGATTCATACTTTCACATAATCACGGAATCACAAACCTCTCTGCATGTTATTGCCTGTAACTCAAATAATCATAAAACTATATTGATAGATACGTGATTAACTACAGTACGGATATATACAATGAGAACTAGTTTATGAGTAGTGCTCTCAAACCGAGTCGGTTCGGGTCAGCTCGGGTCGGGTTACGGGTCGGGTCGGGTCAGGTCAACTCGGGTCGGGTCAGTCGAGTCAGCTCGGGTCGGGTTGTCGGGTCAGGCTACTCGGGTCGGATTGTCGGGTTGGGTCAGTCGGGTCAGCTCGGATCGGGTTGACGGGTCGGGTTGTCTGGTCGGGTCAATCGGGTCAGCTCGGGTCGGGTTGTCGGGTCGGGTCAATCGAGTCAGCTCGGGTCGAGTTATCGGGTCGGGTTATCAGGTCGGGTCAGTCGGGTCAGTTCACTAAGGTTGAGCTTAAACTCGGCTGGAGTCAAAAACTGCTGTTTTTCACTAGCTGCCTAATTTTTAAAAAAAATAGCAATTTTCAATTGATTTTATAGAAGCCATAAATCTATTTTGAACACTTGCAGCTAGTGTTTTTATGGTAAATGCTTATTTTTGTACTTGTGTGTACTTTAATTTGTAAATGTGGAAGATTGATTTTACCAATCGACTGTAATATTAATATCTACGCCAATATGGAGTCTGGATTTAGAACAAAACTAGAAGTTGTTTAAGCAAGGCCAAAAGAAAGATTGGATATGGACGACCAAGCCCAAGCAGGGCTGCGGTGGCTCAGTGGTAGAGAATTCATCTCTGGTGCATGGTGTCTATGGTTCGATCCCAGCTTGTGCTAAGTAGGCTTTGTGGTGGAGAAACGCCGTGTAGTGGGTTTTCTCGGGGTTCTCCTATTTCCTCTCACTTTCTTCATTCCACCATTTCATTCATTTCTCATGGTCACCGTATCCCTTAGCCTCGGTGCAGAATCGAGGGACCTTAAACTGAATATTTCATTTATTTCACCAAGCCCAAGGACATCGATACAAGAACAAGATCAAGATTGGATATGCAAGACGAATTGCATAGTAATCTTCCTCTTGGCCTTGTGTTGGTGATCACCAAGTAGCGATGAGCGTATTTTCTTGTTTTCCGTATAGTATGAAAGATCATAATCAAAATCACACTTGGTCTGCATTTGTACCGATGAGGCGAGCATTTTTGGCTCTTGTATAGCATGAAAGTCCACCAAGACTACGAAATGCAGGACCAAAACTTGACTGCAAGACAAAGAATAAGATTCAGTATTGATGACCAAAACCCAGGGAGCGAATTGTTTGAATTTCATCTGTTGCTAAAAGTGATTAAATAAAATTAGTACTTTATAATTAAATATCGTACTGTATTTTTAAATTTTAAATTACAAAATTCATATTATGTATCTTCTTACGTGCAACTATATATGCTGTAAAAAATGTTTTAATTACCGAGAAAGAAAAATCAAAGTGGCACGAGTCAGGGAATCATAAGAACCTATTTTGGAATGAAAGTTGAAGGGTTGGAAAAAATCACAGGTGTTCTCCTGTTTCCTCAACCCTTATCATTGTAGTTAAACGATTTCCTTTTGTCTCCGCCAAGAGACTCTTGCTACTGTCTTCCGAGAAGACCCCCTGCCGTCCAAGCAGATGAAAACACTGACCTTGAATAAAAATTTCGTCACATAGAACTAAAGCATGAAAAAAATAAATTTCTTCCACGTCGGACATTGGTATCAGTTATAAAAAGAAATAACCAAACCTCAAAAGTGCCAAGTATTCATTAAGATTCATATACAAATCCCCCGCTTGATCTAGCTAGTGGTTAACGTGTAAGACTTCGGTACACGTGGTCCGGGTTTAATTCTCAATCATTTTGGGATTCTCAATCATTTGACCCGGAGTGCATTTTGGCTTTCACCCAGTGTCGTGACCATAGTGCTCTCAAACGGATCGGGTTGACCCGACCCGACCCGACTCGGATCGCGTCAGCTCGGGTAGGGTTAAGGGTCGGGTCGGGTCAACTCGGGTCGGGTTGTTGGGTCGGGTCAGGCGGGTCAACTCGGGTCGGGTTGTCGGGTCAGGCTACTCGGGTTGGATTATTCGGGTCGGGTTGTCGGGTCGGGTCAATCGGGTCAGCTAGGATCGGGTTGTCGGGTCAGGTCAATCAGGTCGGATTACGGATCGGGTCAGTCGGGGCGGGGCGGGTCAGTCAATTCGGGTCACGGGTCGGGTCGGGTCGGTCTTCAACCCGACCCGTTGAGAGCACTATTTATGAGACACAGTGGAGGATTCATCCATCATTAGCATCAGGGTTCAACGGAACGCGCAAGTTACGCGGCCAGTTTGCCTTGATTTCTGTAGCTAAAAGTCAATAATATTTGCATATGTAACATACGAGTAAAGAACTTGTCCGAGCTCCATTAAATTTACATCTTGCAATTTAATAAGATGTGGGAGCACCGTAAACGATAGACGATTTTGACCAATAACGTAGGCAGTCCTAAATGTCGTAGCTGTCCTTTTACCATGAATTTCATTCACAATTTTCCATCTGTCTTTTACATTTGCCATTGAAACCTATATTTCTTCCCCATCCCTTTGTTCACACATTGACATGTAGGCATTTCTTGTGTAGAATAGACTTTTCGTGGTCAAGGATTTTATAAAAACGTTTCTTTGATGCTTTTGCAATAATATCGTTGCACTGTACACTTTGTACATTTATTCTTCTTTCCGTATGAATACCGAAATGAAATGAAATCTTCAAATTCTACGTCCCACGTTTATGCTGGTTAGGCTAAAGGAGACGGTGATGATGAGAAATGAATGAAATGGTGGAATGAAGAAAGTGGAAGGAAACGGAAGAACCGCGAGGAAACTCACGCACTGCATCAATAGCGAGTTTACGAACGGAAGCACATATAGTACACACAACGCGAATGTCATTAGCAGGGCCCGGATCTTGTTGACCTAAAATTATCTAGAAAGTGACCTATAAAATGACACCAAAATTCCTGTAAAATGCCTCTAAAATTCACAAAAATTGACCTAAAACTTGCGTTTTCTTAAATGTTTATTTCGTAAAACATTGACATTTTTAAAATATCCATTGGATTTTAATTAACGTTTGTCGCTCATATTCAAAAAGTTTTGTTTCAGTTAGTTGCAGTCCATTGATCATTTATGTCCGTTGATCAGTCCATTGTACGCCATTGTAAGTATTGAAAGCGTCAATTCACTCCCGAGTTGAAACTAGGAAGCACTCTTAAACAATAAAAGTTCGCAAGTGCAGACTACATGAAAATAATAGATAAAAAAACCTGTTTAAAATCATTGTACGCCTTCTAATCCATTTTTAGTTATTCACGTGATCACATCCTTTGTGGTCAACAACCCAAAACTATCTGTTTTGACACCTACCAACCCCCACTTTTCGTTAACCAGTTACAGTTTAGTTTTCATTAGCTTGTTAAGAATGCAGTTTTCCCACACCCAATAGTCAGGAAGCAAGAAAAGAGATTATTCAACTTCGTCTTTTCCACAACTGTAAACCGTGTTCATTTAAAGATTTCCTTATGTAGAAGAAAAAGAATAAAAAGACCATAAGTGACCTAAAATTTACCTTAAAATATTAAAAAATGACCTGAAATTTCAAAACTCCAAAAAGTGACCAAAAGTTGACCCTAAAAAAAATATATATTTAGAACCTAGAGTTGATGGATAACGTTTTTATTAGAATTTGCCTTGTCTTATGCGTAACAGAAAAAAGTTGACTTGTCAACAAAATCCGGGCCCTGGTGATTAGTATTTTGTTTAGCACCTAGCCCCGGTCGTTTAATTTTCCAGCTCGCAAATTGTTTTTGATCACATATAGAAGGAAACAAGCCACTGGGGCTAGAAATAACGTTACCATTATTAACACTAGGTCCCGAATCATTTTCATCTTTCTGATGAGATGTCTCTAATGTGACTTCGGACGTTGCACTATCTTCAAAGCCTCTAATTTGTGTGCTGGAATTACTTGCCTCATCGTCAGGAGCTTTTTTTTTTTTTCATGGTAAAATATAGTCTAATATCCATTTCCTTTTGTTCTTTTTAACGTGCTTGTCAATGAAGAAGATACCAATTCACAACTGCTATGACTGCTCACTGATTACTGAAAACGTTGTTTTTTTTTATTACTGTGCTCAGATTAAGAATGATAAGTAGTGATGCCAGTTGAAAGATTTTTTTTTCTTCGGAAAGCAATTCTATAAACAAGACCAACACAGCTCGTGACAATAAACAAACATACTGAAAAAATAAAGAATTGCAACTAAAACATGAATTTGAATTATTGTACTTTAAAACAGATTGTATAGCCTAAGAAAGGGGGAAAATATCTTCCCAGGCTGGGAAGACTAAATTAAACCTAGAGACAGGGAAGTCAAAACTTAGAAGGGGGGAAATTCCCACGCTTCCCTGGCTACAAATAAATCCCTGTTGACAAATATTCTTCTGAAGAGATCAGACGAACTAGCAAATCCGTGAAAATCATATTCAATACTTATCTAATGGTGGTATTAACTAAAATTCCACTGCATATGATCATCTTAATAAAGAAGAATATTTCATTAGATCTCTCAATTGAAGAACAGACAGATGAAGAATGTATTATCTATATTCCGAAAGTCCATCAAATTCCCTTTCCCTAAATGTTACCCCTGAATTAAGTTTTTGATTGTAAATAAAATCGTCTTACAAGTAAATCTTTGTTATAAGTACAAACTGAATTTACTTAACATTTAACAGAGTATAATTTAAGATCTTACTGGTTATCATTTACCCTTGAATTAACGTCTAATACGTTAGCGTTTAATCCCGAGTTAACCCATTTATGCCCCTATCTTTTTTCTTGCCTTTTTTTTTATTTTGATTAACTTTGAAAAATAGACAGTTTCGACCTATTCTTGGTGAACTTAGTGTCATTTCCTTTTGCTGATCTCCCATTGGCCAATTATGATACTGAGTCGAAAACGACCCGCTGGGCAAACATATAAGCTTTAGCAATAACAAAATACGTAAGTGGGTCGTTTTCGACTCGGATTAATGTCTATCAGGTTATCCTTTAACTTTAAATTAGTGTCTTATAGGTTATAGTTTAATCTTTAATTAATGTCTAACAAGTTAGCGTTTAATCTCGGGTTAATGTCTAACAGCTTATAGTTTAACTTCAAATTAACGTTTAACAGATTATCGTTTAACCTCGAATTAACATTAACAGATTTTTTGCATCTATTTCTCCTGCTTTTCCTTCTAAGTTGAAATTAATGATAATTCTCTCTCTTTTTTTTTTTTTTTTTTTTTTGTAATTAACCAAGTCCAAACCTCAACTCTGATGGCCCAGCCATTAATAAGTAAAGATCTGCAGAAGAAAGTAGAGGGCTATTATAGTCATATGATTCATTCCTTTTCAAATTGCTATATTTTCAGAAGTATTACACGTTCAGACATGAAAAAATAACGTTAAAATAACCACAAAAGCACCAAGATTTCTGCACCTTTTACATGGTAATTCTTTTCTGTAGCCTCAATGCTGTAATAGACGAACATCTGGCATATTCTACACATGAATGTTATATTTTTGCTTTACCTCCATTTTGAACAGGTATTAAACTCGTGCTGCCACCTGCAATACACAATTCAAACTTGGTAAGTTCGCTGTTATTTTCGTATCTCTCTCATGCTTTTACTTATAATACTTTTGAAAATATAGCATTTTGAAAACGAATGAATCATTTATAGTAGCCCTGTACTTACCATGTGAAGCAAAAAGTCAAGGGTTGCCTGTGAAATTTGGTCAAAAATGGGATGAGCTCCGTAGATCGAGTATCATACACTTATAGTAGCCGCGACGACTAGTGAACTATTGGCTCTACACTAATCATAGAATTGTTTCGTACCATGTGTAATGCATAGGAAGAATTTGGCATGATTCGTGGAGCTGCCTTCCGGATACACACTTGAGAAAGCGTCAAACAGCAGAAGTGCACGAACAACATTGCCAAACTTGGAAGATGTGGTGAACTAGTGACATAAAAAAAAGCAACACTTAAGGAGGTACAGCACAAACACTAAAAGTCATTGAAGTTTAACGATAACAATAATAATATCAAAAATCTACAACAACAACAACAACAACAACAATAACAATAAACAAAATGAAACTTAGCGGCAATCCAACACTGTGCTCTCAGGACATGTTCTCCGTGTAATGCGAGACATGACACTGGCAACATTTCATGGATGGGAATTGACAACCGGGACACACCCTCGCGTTCTATTGGATGCAGAAATCGGTAGATCTAGGCCAAGCTTCACGACTCCTTGCGATCAATTTAGTATACTGTTCTTGTGATTGGCTTTCTTTTAGAAAAACATGACATGAAGAACGAAAGGTGTGATTAATCAAAATTATGTATTTTAAAATTATATTTGAATGAGAATATCGACGGAATGACTTCGCTTTGGCAAGTAAAGAATGAACTCATTGTGCTGTAGATATAGACATTGCATTCTGAGTACCGATTAAGAAACAGTCAGCATTGCGTTATTTTACATTGGAAACGTTTGACAATCTCAAATAGAAAATAATTTTTGGAAGAAGAATGGGAAGTTTATATTTAAAGATGTACCTGAGAAAAGCATACTTTTTTTTTATAAAGAAGAGTCATTATTTCAAACATAATTTACAGCTGCGGAATTTGAACAGGGTACCTCTCAGTTACAAAATAAAGACATTTTCACTTACGTTCCCCATTAGTTCAAATTTGTTTATCAATGACACGGGTATGTCTTCTGGTAGTAAACCAATGTTATTGGATACGACGGCTAGAGATAGTTCAATATAATTTATGTTGTTATTTCTTTCAATTTTATTTATTAATTTATTTTGTAAAGTTGATAACGTTTAGAACAGACAGATTCGGAAAGTGTTAGGATATGATGTTTACCAATAAGGATGGAAATAAATATTCAAACTGAAAGGTAAACAAGAATTTTAGGAATGATCCTAAAGATTTATCAAAAGATTGGGATCTTGGCCAAGAATTTTAGGAATCATTCCTAAAAATACATGAAAAGATTGCGATCTTGGCCAATAATTAGTTTTTGAATCAGGAGCCGCCAAATTTTCAATCGAGTTTTCGTATTTACTACGGAATAAGCACATTACACTGAGTTTGGGTTTGATGTTGAGTGATAGTTTTCGGTTTGGCTACGCTATAAGTAGTTCTTCAGACAGAAGGCGTACAAGAAAATTTTTGATTGAAATATATTGGATCTTTTTATTAAAAAAATCAAACATACAGTCCGAAGGCCTTGCACCTAACATTTAATTCTAAAGCAGTTTCATATAAGGACGAGTTTCTGAGTTTGTAGAAGAGCATTTTTTTTTTTTTTTTTTTTTTTTTTTTTTTTTTTTTTTTTTTTAGAAAAGTGAAAGACGAAAGAGAGTTCATTGACGGATTTCGCAGAATTCATTATGAAATCACTTCCATAGAAAGGAACAAACAAAAAGGCAACAGAGAAGAATTATACAAAATTATTTTCAGATTAACCTTGCATACCTTTACTTCAGAAGGAGAGAGATCAATACTACGCACACACACTATCAAAACAAAATATCATTTTATAATAATAAACGTTATCTTGAAAACAAATGATTATCTAATGTGCTCAGACTTACATACCATCATACTTACTTGTTAGATCATACCTAATCAAACATAATACAATAGTTTTCACTAATTAAATTATATCTTTCTTAAACAATTTTCAATAATGGCTTTGCACCTTTGATTACTTGATTTCATTTTATTTGATCATCCTTCGTTTATTTTTTCTCAAGTCAAATTTTCGAAACGAATATAAATAAATATTGCTATTTACAACAAATATGCCACATGGAACAAACTTATTAAAAGTTAATTTTAATCCTTAGAAGTATGAGACAGTTAATCAGCTGTGTTAAAAACTCCTTGTGTACTAACAATAAAATAAAGTTTTAAAAAAAATCATTGAGTGACGATCAACCGTGGCCTTTAAAGCGTAATAAGTAATGAACGGTCGAACAGCTGCAACTTTCAACAGGTCGAGTCCCATTCCCATAACTTTGGGTTTTTGAAGTTTGCTGACAGTAAATTCAAAACTGTTTCAGTATTGACTCTCGATGTAAGCCAACACAAATTTTGTATCCCTCCGGGAATCGAAACCAGAATCACGTACAAATGTTAGCCTACATGGGAGTACAAAAGTTTCAGAAGACGTTACAGGTGAGATTTAATACTTTCTTTTCCTTCATAAAGAGAACACTTTATTTCAGAATTCAGATTGAATTCTTTTCCTAGAATTGTGAAACTGGAATATTATGCAAGAAGTCATCAATGAGTATTCGCTTGGAAGAATTGTTATTAATAAGAAGGCAGAACCTTAGATACTAAAATACTCGAAGTGGAAAGATTCTAATTACGTGAATCTTAATGATTCTCTTCTTTTTTTCTTTTTTGACGTTCCTCTTTTGTCTTTTTAAAATACTTTTTTTTCTTTCTTTCATTCTAGTTGGCATATCTGACAAAGAGCTTGTGATTGTTTCGTCTTGACATTACCGGGACCTGATAGAGTGAAGAGAGGGTGTGAGATGGGAATAAATTAAAAGAAAAGGTAAAGCAGAAAAATTCTAGAAAAAAAGAGGAGACTCTGAACATGTTGGAATTCGCAAAAGAAGGAATTCAGTTATTTTTAATTGAGAGTTTCGTACTTTTATATAGATACTAGCTAAGTCTGTGCTCTCTACACAGCGCATCGTTCACATATGAACATGACTCTCTTTGTTATTCTTCATAATATCTGTACATTTCCCTTTACAGGCACAAGTTAAATACGTCTTAATATAATTGGCAAGCAGTACCTAAAAGGGAAGATTTTTTCTCTTATTTTTTCAACATCTCGCACCGTTTTCAAGATTGTGCCTACTTCCGGTTAGAATTTCTAATTCATGTATTACCAGTGTTTTCTTTCTTCTTGCATGCAATAAGCAAATACATTACACACACAATTAATTATAATGTCAGTGATAATGGTGTTCATTGGGCAAAACACTCTAAACAATAAAGATTCATCCTATTCTTAGACTGGAGAAATGGTTATCCTTCGTTTTCATATTCATTTGGCCACTAAAACAAACGCCTGAGAGATATACAATCCCTGTATGCAATTATGTGGTGTTGGAATGTATACCTTACAGGACATGATGCTTTTTTTTAAAAAAATCAAAACTTCCAGTGTATCCCTAAAAAATGAAATAAAGAAGTAACGGCCACATTTTTCTTAAATATTCAATTACAACTGGACAACCTACACAAAATTTGGAATCGGCCAGCGAAAACGGTACGTCTCTAGCATTGTGGGTTTCGAGATCTCATTGTCGAAAGGATTGGAGATAAGCATATAAAACTAGCATTTTAATATTATAGACTAGCTAAACCTACGCTCTCTACACAACGCATCATTCACATATGAGCATGAATCTCCTTGTTATTCCTCACATCTGTACATGCCCCTTTGCAGACACAAGTGAAAGACGTCTTGATAAAAATCGGCAAGGGGAGATTTCTTTCCGATTACTTTTTCAATATCTCGCACCATTTGCAAGATTTGAGCCTACCTCCTGTTGGGGTGTTTAATTAATGCATGATCAGTGTTTTCTTTCTTCTTGAATGCATTATGTAATAAGAAAATACATAAAGTAACTAACTCTATGGCCTATGGAACCCGGAGGTTCAATGCCGCGTTCACAAAAACTCTCCACTGACTTCTATCCTTAGCCAATTGGATCCAGTTTCTAGTTTGTATTCCTATTTCTGGGAGATCGATCTTAATATTTTCCTCCCATCTGCGCCAAGGTCTTCCTAATGGTCGTTTTACGGCTGGTTTTCCAGTTAAGATTTTGAAAGCGCTCCATCTTTCTTTCATCCTGGCTACATGACCTGCCCACCTGAGCCTCCTAGATTTGATGGCCCTAACAATGTTTGGTAAACCATATAAATTATGAAGTTCCTCGTTATGAAGTTTCCGCCATTCCCTATTCCTGTTTCTCTTGGGTTCGAATATTCGTCTCACAAGGGAACCTTCCGAAAATGATAGTTGCAGTGAAAGTTGTGGCCTATGCCAATTGAAAGAGCTGTAACAGAGATGAGCATTCCCAAAAAAATAGCTGCCTATAGCAATAGGTGCAAGAAATATAAGGGGTGGAAATTCGGGAAACAGCAAGGTTGGACAAGGGGGAAAGTGCAAATTCCGCAAAAAAAGGGAGGCACGGCAAAATACAATGCTGATAAGTGATGTATAGAAAGAGACTTGCCACAATAGGGAACAAATGGAGACCACCAGTGGGGTTAAAAGTGTTGGCAACTGCAATAAAAATTACATGTTTTGCAAAGAGCACTATATGAAGTGAGTGCAATATTCAGTGTCATGTAGAACATAAGATATGACGTGTATAATCAGTGGTACAATCTAAGAAAAGAGAATAGAAAAAACGGAAGTACGAAAAATACGGAAAAGACGAAGTTGGCCATAATGCGCCACATTTGATCACGAGCTGTGTATATTAGAATGAACAAAACAAGAAAGCACCAACTATGCAGGAAACCGACGTACCTAGAGTCGAAAAGAAAAACGAGTTCCAAAGTTGGCAGCACTGGCCCTGAAAATCCAGACAATTCTATTATAGTTAGGCCACTCGCTTCACAAAAAGAAAATTCCGGAAAGAGGCATTAACCTTCGCATCATTTGTACATGCTCCTCCACATTGTACGTGCAATTGTTCGATGAGACAATGGTCCAAACAGAAGATACATTTGCAGTGAGCACAGCGGAATACTGCCAATCCATCACACATAGTATAATGATCGCCTGTGAATGTCCCGAAACAGTACTCTAGAGGTGTCGGAACCTTTGGTGGTCTTTCTATCACAAATCCACACATGTAGAAAGCAAACATAATCAAAGGCTTGATCTGCTGTGTGTTGCTGTCTGCAGTACTATCACCGCCTATATGATATATCTAGAGTGACCCACCTAACTCTGCGACTGAAATAGTTTCAAAGCGAAAAAAATGTGACACATCCAGTTGTGCAGGAATGTACCCATGTCAGCGGGCGAGAAACTTCTGTGAGACGCAAGTGCCCCCAAGTCCCCCATCATAGGGTTCCAGGGGCCAACTTCAAAATTTCAAATAGCACCATCGGTCGAGTTATATTTCTTTCGATAAATCATGGAATATGCAACAACGCATATCAGAAATATTTACTATATGGGATTTCAAAATGACCGCCAAAAATATCTGCTCGGTGACAAGAACAACGTGCATTTTTGGCGGCCATTTTGAAACCCGTTCTTCATATGGCAAATGTTTCTTATAGGCGGTGTTGTATCTATCCAGAGAAACATCATCCGCCCCCTGTTCCCACTTGCAATGTTGCGGTTGACCCCTCGAGCCTTATGATGGGGACCCTGGGGACTTGTTTCTTACAAAGTTTTCTTGGCCCTCGACATGAATACATTCCTGTGCAATTGGATTCGCAACATCTCTTTTCGCTTCGCAGCAATTTGAGATCACAATGTTTGATGCCATGTTAAGACACAACATATATTTGTGGCGGCCATTTTGAAAAACATGCTTCATATAGCAAATGTTTTCTATATGTGTTGTTGCACATTCCATGATCTATCGAGGTCCCTGTTGCTATTTGAAAGTTTGAAGTTGGCTCCTGGGGCCCTATGATGGGGATCCTGGGGGCACTTGCTTCTCACAGACTTTTATCACCCCCTGACATTGGTGCATTCCTGCACAAGTGGATCTGTCACATTTTGTTCGTTTCTCAAATCTTTCAGGTCACAAAGTTTCGTGGGACACCCTGTATATTCCCACATACGACCCAACCATGAAATAATGTTTACTTCTATTATATGTTGTTGGCTCAACCCAACCATTTAATGTTCCACGACTTGGCATTGCCTCAATCACTCTAGCATTGATGCATTCCGAGTGTTGCCTGTTGGCGGAATTTTCTTTTTGTGAAGCGAGTGGCCTAACTATATTAGACTTGTCTGGATATCCATGGCTAGTGCTGCCAACTTTGGAACTCGTTTTTCTTTTCGACTCTTGGTACGTCGGTTTCCTGCATAGTCGGTGCTTCTTGTTTTGTTCCTTCTAATATGCACAGCTCGTGATCAAATTTGGCGCATTATGGCCAACTCCGTCTTTTCCGTATTTTTCGTACTTCTGTTTTTTCCATTTTCTTTTGTTAGATTGTACCACTGATTATACACGCCATATCTTATGTTTTACATGACACTAAATATTGCACTCACTTCATATAGTGCTCTTTGCAAAACATATACTTTTTATTGCAGTTGCCAACACTTTTAACCCTACTGGTGGCCTCCATTTGTTCCCTATTGTGGCAAGTCTCTTTCTATACATCACTGGTCAGCATTGTATTTTGCCGTGCCCCCCTTTTTTTGCGGAATTTGCACTTTTCCCCCTTGTCCAACCTTGCTGTTTCCCGAACTTCCACCCCTTATATTTCTTGAACCTATTGCTATGGGCAGCTAATTTTTTGGGAATGCTCATCTCTGTTACAGCTCTTTCAATTGGCATAGGCCATATCTTTCACTGCAACTATCATTTTCTGAAGGTTCCCTTGTCAGGATCTTGTTCTCAAATACATTCAATCTACACCCTCCGTTCCAAAAGAAACCGAACTTTTGAAAACAAATAGTACCACTAGTGCCATCTGTTGTAATATTTTACCGGTAGATGGCGTAGTCCCTCATTGACAACTGGTATAAATGTCATGACATTTGGATGCACAGCAACAAAGTTATTGCGTTTCAACTGTCAGTGTGTTGTGTACATCGGTCGGAAAATGAGTTTCAAACAACGAGCTGCAATTGAGTTTTGTGTTAAACTGGGTAAAACTTTTAGTGAAACGAACCAAATGCTACAAAATGCATATGGTGATGAGTGTCTATCCCGTACGCAAGTTTACGAGTGGTTCAGGCGATTCAAATCGGGTAGAGAGACGCTGGATGATGACGAAAGATCAGGCCGTCCCAGAACCGGATTATCGGAAGAAAACATCGAAAAAGTGCGTGAATTCATCAAACGTAACAAAAAATCGTTGGTGAAAGTTATTGAAATGGAATTAGGCATTCCTCAAACAACCGCATACCGCATTTTGACCGAAGTTTTGGGCGTTAAGAAGGTTAATTCGCGGTTTGTACCACACAAACTCACCGAAGACCAAAAAGTTGATCGAATTGCGCATTGCAAAGACATCGTTAAAAGTACTCGGCAGGATCGAAACTTCTTGAAATCGATTGTAACTGGTGACGAGACGTGGTGTTTTGAATATGAGCCCGAAACAAAGCGGCAAAGTGCTGAATGGAGAGCGCCGGATGAAGGAACACCCCAAAAAAGTCGCAAGGTGATGCTGATTTGTTTTTACGATTCAAAAGGAATTATCCACAAAGAATTTGTTCAGCCCGGCCAGACAGTCACTGGAGAGATTTACTTGGGCGTCATGAAGCGTTAGCTGGCAAGAATTCGTCGTATTCGGCCCGAATATCGCGAAATCGGCAGTTGGACTCTTTTGGACGATAATGCACCATCACATCGTTCGTGACTTGTAACTGAATTTTTGGTCAAAAATCACATTATTCGGTTGCATCATCCGCCCTATTCACCAGATCTCGCTCCGTGCGATTTCTATCTGTTCCCGAAACTGCATTTGGCGATGAAAGGAAAGTGGCACGCATCGATTGATGCCATTGAGAAGGCGAAGACCGCCGTCCTAAAGACCATTCCAATAAAGGACATGGAGAAGTCGTTTGACAACTTGTTGGAGCGTGCAAATATGTGTATCGATGCAGAAGAGGAATACATTGATTAATAAAAATGATTTGTTCCAAAATGTACATTGCTTTTTTGTTTTTTTAAAACGTTCGGTTTCTTTTGGAATGGAGGGTGTATGTTCTTCCTCCCGAGTAAGCGACCATGTTCCGCAACTATACAGAACAACAGGCAAGATTATCGTTTTATATTTTTTAAAATAAGCTAATACATTACATATACAATCAGTTATAATGCCAGTGATATATGGTGTTCATTGGGCAAAATACTCCAAACAATAAAGATTCAACTTAGACTGAAGAAATGATTATCCTTCGTTTTTTATTATAATCTGGCCATAAAACAAACGCTTGAGATATATGCAACCCCTATATGCAATTATGTGGAGTTTGAATGTATAATAAGTAGGATATGATGCTTTAGCTTCTTTTTTTTAATTTCAACACTTCCAGTGTACCCGTAAAAATGTAATAAAGAAATAATGGCCACGTTTTTTTTTTTTAATATTCAATTAGAACTGGACAATCTACGCAAAATTTGCAATCCATCAGTGAACATGTCATCTTTCTAGAACCTGTAGTTTCCGAGATCTCATTGTCGAAAGGATTGGCCACAAACATATAAACGCCCACAAACGTATAGTTTAAAAGAACTCCAAACATAGCAGCACAATTCATTTGCATTTATTTTGGAGAAGTTTATTAAAATGCCAAGGCGTTGAAAAATAATTTACAAGGATAAACTTTATGAAAAATATCTCTTTAAATAATTTATTTAAAGTATACATACTTTAAAATGTTTGTCTTTGTTACAAACGTGAAATCACAAATAACCGTAAATCAAAGGTGTGAAATCCAATGTTAGAGGTTGGAGCTCAGGCGCTTTTATACGCATACTTTCACAGAGGTTTGCCTCTGAAGCGCCACCTACTTAGAACGGTGACGGCTTTTGAGAAAACCTTCCTACTCCTTATTCTGGACTTTTCTTTGCGTTTTTACAGGACACTGTTCATCAGTCAAAGGGTTACAGTGTCACTGCATTAATAGGGGAACTGTCTTACCTGGACTACTATCCAAACGGGTAGTCCAACCTTGCTATCAGATCATTACATCTCATCATATCCACACTCTCGTATTGTCTTTGCCATCTGGGCATCAGCCCACCGGATATGGCGGACTCTGGCACGAAACCTGGAAAACGAACAAGCAGTCGACATCTAAATTTACCTTCTGTTGTTTATGGATCATCCGTTTGTCCTATGAAGGTGTGGCTACGGAAGGGGCCGTCAAAGTTACAACCAATCACTTCAGGCTCTCGCCAACGGACAGACTCTCAGACTTCCTGCGCATCCATTGAATCTACTTCTTCAGTTCGATCTAGGTCGCCTAAATCCATGACTAGCTATACCGCCCGAGTACAAGATTCGCCACCAAAGAAAAAGCATCACACGGAATACTCTGGTAATGACACATGGATACAGGAAACGCACCAGCAGCTTCTACACTTCCACCTGCTCCATCAACATATTCCATCCTTCTTCGTAATTATGATTCCAAGTTCTCAAATGAGAAATGTGTTGCTCTTCAGCTCAGGAAATACCTTCCACGTGCTTCCGTCAAGGAAATCTTGCACACAAGAAACGGCTACATCCTTAAAACATCTGATCCTGACCTCTAAAACACGATCCGGAACAAAGTTCCTATCGATACCTTCGGGGTACAAGCCGAAATCACTCATCTTAACCCTTCGACACGCAAGCAGCCCCCTCCACCTCAGAGGCCGTCCTAACTTTCTGTTGTCATCCGCGAAGTCGACCCGTCTTACACGGACGAGGAAGTTCACGATGAACTAAAACTCGATGGTTTCACCATTTGCAAAGTACTTTGGATCCGCAATGACCGTGGGCCAACCTTCATTGTACGCATTCCTACTCCCCATCAAGAGACAATAGACGACCTGCTTGCTCATGGAGCTTACATATACAATCGAAAGCATAGAGTCGAACCATCACATTGAATGGCACCATTACCAGTACGTTGCGAACGTTGTCAGGCATATAACACCCATAGTACAGCTGAATGTAAGAATGACTTCAAATGTGGCTACTGTGCAGGACCACATTCTGCACGCCTATGTACTAATTTGCGTCAGCCAGCAAAATGCTCTACATGTCCTGACAACCACCCCACATATGGCTACAAATGTAAAGCAAAACCGGAACCAACGTTTCAATATCCTGAACTGGTCGTACCCTTACGTGCAACGTCCATTGCTGCCACCACCCTGCCTACAGTGGATACTCCAGTTACAGTAAATCAACGGCTCACCTTTCTAACCCTTGCACTAGAGAATATCTACCCTTTCATCCGCCCACACATTTTGCAGCTAATCACCCTTGCAACTAAGGCTACATTTCAAATTCACTTCACGTCAACATATTCTGGGAATTCAGTACATTTTCATGCATCTCCAACAACAACAACTGGTTAAATTTCATTTCACCATGGCACTTAACTTTCTATATTTGAACATCACATCCTTTTGAAAGAACAGACTATTGTTTGAAACACTGCTACTAGAGGAACATATCACAGTTTTTCTCCTCAATGAAACATTTCTAACCAAATCAACTCCATGTCGTTTACCGGGATATACAATTCTATGCGCTGAAAAACTCCTGCCTGCACAGCGAGCAAATGGGGGTGTAGCAATTGGGTTTTCCCCTCATTTGCCTTATCGCCAGTTCTACTGTGCTCTTACTCCGTTACCCGAATACATCATTACCACTGTGTATTTCAAATCTATTATCATTACTGTTGCAACTATCTACATCCGGCCTGGTCATCCCCTTCCGATACAATTTGTACAGCACATTTCAAACACCTATCGCCACTACATCATCATGGCAGGTTTAAATATGCATAGTCGCTCAGATCACGACCGTACCAATTTTGCAGCTTTTATCACCACACACACTACTGGAATCATTCATCAGTTGCCCAAACCTACTCGCCCAGAGTCAAATACGACACTTCATATCCTTATAACGTCCAGCAATCTCCTAACTCATAGCAGCATTACAGTACTTGATACACTAGGAAGTTATCACCCTCCTGTTAAACTCACCATAAACTTCCATTCTACATCATCTCGCTCACAAATGCCTTCCCGTACCTGTTATCGATTTGATAAAGCTAACTGGATCAGATTTCGCTCTTACCTTGCTCAACGCACCGAGCACCTGTCACCCCCCACTACAGAAGACGATCTCTACACCACGGTTGAAACACTCACCCAAACTATCCAGGAAGCTAGCACTTTGTACATTCCCACTAGCAAAAATATCCTATATCAACATCGACTGCCCCCACATTATCTGACTATGATATCACGCTCTCGCCAACTCTATCGAGATTACATTCGCACCAGAAAGCCTGAAGCTTTACGCAATCATCAACAATTGCAAAGAACGGTTCACAACTACATCCAGGCATATAAACTTCGTTGTTGGGTTAAAACCTGCAATAACCTGTCTACCACCAGTCATCCTAGCAAATTCTGGAAAAAGTTTAACGCTTTGTGCGGCAAGTTCACAAAAACTCCATACCCAATTCTCATCGGCAATTCTGCTGCTTAAACAGATACGGAGAAAGCAAATGCTTTCGCAGATCATCTGCAGAACATCTTCACACCACCGCTACCTGGAACTACACCCCATGTTGCAGACAGAGCTGACAGTTCTCCATTCTTGCAACCCAACACCATGCATGAACTCAGTGTACACCAACCTGTTACTTCATCTATCACTGTCGAAGAGGTCACAGATACTGTCAAATGTAAACTAAACACAGCGCCTGGCTTTCATAATATTACCAATCGCCAGATCAGAGAGTGTCCACCTACATTACTCATCCTTATCGCCAAACTTTTCACCTTCGCACTGCGGACAGATTACTTCCCTCTACCCTGGAAAACATCTAAAACACCTATGTTTCCAAAACCACATAAGCTTTCTCATGAGATCTCCTCTTACAGGCCAATCCAGCTCACAAGCACATTTAGCAAAATTCTCGAACGCATTCTCGTTAAATGGCTTCATACTTATCTCAATACCAGAAATATCATTCCTATCACTCAAGCAGGCTTCAGTCCTTGTTTCTCCATAAACGATCAACTCTTACTTCTCACAAGCCTTATCACTACGCATTATAATAGAGTGAAACTATCATGGTCTTATTCGATCTCGAGAATGCTTATGAAAAAGTGTGGCATCTCGGTCTTATTTATAAACTGATTAGGCTCCAGCTTCCTCCAGCATACATACGACTTCTTTTTTTTATCTCTGGTCGTATCACCTATGTTGCAATTAACGAACATTTGTCTCATCCCATCTTCTTACTATCAGGAGTTCCACAGGGTACTGCCCTTTCATCCCTGTTATACATTCTGTTTGTTGCTGACATGCCACACCTTCCAAACAAAATTTATTCTTTCCAGTATGCAGAGGATACTGCTTTTCTCGCTTTAGGAACATCCATCCAGCATATAAATAAGATCATACAAACAGCCATCTCTGACTTCTGCCGTTGGTGACGACACTGGAAACTCACCATTAATGCTACAGAAACGCATGCTATCATCTTCAATCCACCAAAGAAAACAACCAAAGTCCGCCGAAATCGACGTTGCCTATCTCTCCACGTAGACCAGGTTCCTCTGCAAGCTACAAAAGCAGTCACATACTTAGGCATCACTTTCGACACACACCTCACCTGGATGCAACACCTTAAAACAATTTCGACTAAAGCATACAATCGTCTCAACCTGCTTAAACGTCTTGCAGGAACGACATGGGGTCTCAAATCACACACAGTCTTAAACACCTACAAAGTCTTTCTCCGCCCTACTCTCAGCTACGGTTTCACAGCTTGGATTGCCGCATCAGACAAATTCTACCACAAACTTCTTATTCTCGAACGCCATGCCTTCCGAATTGCTTATCACATCAAATTGCCTAGACCGACACGAGAACTATATCAGCGCATTACTTTTCCCGCCTTACCAGTACCATCTTGAATCCATTCGACTCTCATACATACGCCGTCGATTTCAAATCCATCATCCATTACTTTTCGACACAATGCACTATTCAGCACTACATCCCACACCTACCCGTTATCTTCACACTCCATTATCTCTTTTGTTTACGTTATACCAATACACTCTTCCTCCTGATGATCCCTCACTCTTGCTTCGGAACGATTACGTCACTCATGCTCATTTACCTCTCATTTTCCATCATTTCATGCACAGTAATACTAACTTGGGTTCATCATGTTTCTCATCATAGCCTAGAGTATCCCTAGGCAAGAAGATAACTGCATTCGTCTGCTAACATTTTCCTATGTGTTGTCCTGTGATTGCACCTCATCTAATATTTCATCCTCATTAATTAAATTACTATAATACTACATTACTATCACTTAGTTTCTATTCTCCTGATCGTATTTATTGTATATATTGTTTAGTGTTCCTCATTTATTGTTTTGTAGATCATTGTTCATCTACTTTCATAACAGCTATATATGCATGTTTTATGTTGAATACATGTATTTTTATCTGTCTCTCCACCTAATGCTAAGGAACGTAAAGTTCTTTTTGACCAATACTGCCATGAAATAAATAAATAAATAAATAAAGCACTTAGACCAACCACCGACCTCAAAACCAACAATCCCTTCAAATCACTTCCCTAAAAGGGGGCGTAACCCTCTCACAGGTATCTAGCCTCAGCCAGCAATAAAAGAAGCCCTTTTATATTATATTTACTTTGGGTTAAGCCTAACCTGTCTTAAAGCAGTTATTGCACCTTCCGATGTAGAAGTATTGCAACCCATATTTCTGAGATTGGTGCAAGTACGCTATTTACAGGGTCGACAAAAGATTATACGCTTTTTGGAAGGTTAAAACTTCATCTCTTCTCATTTCACTTCATTTCTTGCTAGCTGGCTCCGACCATCACCTGTACCTTTGTCTTCAACTCCATCTCTTTTGTAGGGCCGTTGTCCCGACGCACTGGCTGCCACCTGTGGTCCCCCAGCCTAGGGATTAGCGTAGGCGCACTAGGCGTGAATCCGACAACTCCGATCAATCTGTTGACAAGCACCCCCGTTCTGGGTCTGCTCCTGAGGCGGCCAATCTTGCCGATGACGAACAGGATCTGATTATGTACATGCAACCCTCTGTTAGCAACCAAACCGCTCCTTCTCCTCAGCTTTCGACCACTCCAATCTACGATTTTCTCCTAACCAATTTTGACACCAAATTCAAAACCTCGAAGCATATTTCCCAACAACTTATCAAATACGTTCTACGCCTGGAAATAGCCGAAATTCGCTTCACGAATAATAGTGTTGTACTGAAATCGAAAAATCCAGATTTTCATCGTCATGTCCGTAACAAGGTCTCCTTCGAAATTTTTGAAGAAAAAAATGCAAACATTTCTTCCTGCAACCAAAACGCCAGGCCCAAGCACCACCACTAAAGAAACTGTCATTATTATCTGTGGTCATCAAGGATGTCGATCAAAAGATAACTGACACTGAAGTCGAAGAGGAGCTTACAGCTGAAGGAGTCAGCATTCAAAAATGCATTCTAATCCGCATCAATACATTGTTTGCTAGTGGTCTACTATGCCACGCTTAATTGCATACATGGAGAGCATGCCCGCGACCGTTCGGTCGATTTAATGGACGGGTTCCGCAAAAATGTAATGCACCCCGCCCGTGGTTGTTCGTGCTTGGACAAATGTCCTCGTTCACAAGTGCACCGCCAAGATTTGTCCCTTAATCTTGACACCTAAGTGTGTAGCCCTCATTCTCTGGGGGAGTGGGATACGCCCACTGCGCGGCCAGACCGAAGTCCTGAGTGACTACCAGTTGACCTACTGGTGGAGGCGGTCCTGCTAGCGAGTCAGGCCCTACCATACTCTGCAGGCATGGTGCCCGAGCGTTATAAGGCGAGCTCACCTCCCGCACATGTTCACCGTTACCCAGGTTCCTGGGATTAGTTCCCATATGTTACCGAATCCTACGGTATGACCACAACCCGGCAGAGTCCAACCCAATCCGAGAACCCCAGGCAATGCCCGAGGGGGCTAGTGTCTCGGCCCTGCCTACCTCTATCGTTCAACTGGCAACCGCCATGTGTAGAGGTACCAAACACACGTCGAGATGATGTGCATCTCATCCCGGATCCAATGGTACGTGTAAGTCACCATTTGAGTTTGGAACCGGCCCATTTCCTGAGGGTTACCTCCCTTCCGCGGAATTAGTACCGTTGCCCAGATATCTGGGATTGGACCTCTCCCGTTTCCGTTTGGTCCTCCTGGCAGGCAGGAATCCGACTCTCTCCTCCCGGTAGGATCGTCCAAGCAATACGGGACTACCTCTCTTTTACGTGTTGAGGTACCACGTACACGCTGAGATACTGAGTATCTCTTCCCGGACTTAACAACACGTGTAGATCGCCGTTTGGGAGAAGGGCCGTGGCCACTGCTCTGCCTCGGTAGGGCCGTAGGCCCTACTTACTTAGTTCGCATTCTGACAAGCGAACAACAGGCCTTTGATCACTTGTTACAGCATGAAGCTTAGATTTTCAAACGCCATCATAAGGTAGAGCCTTCTCGTACACCTCCGCCACTCCCGATCCTTTGTGAAAAGTGCCAGGTTTATAATCAGCACCTGACAGCTAACTGTCCTAACAATTCTAAGTGCGGTTACTATGGTCAAACTCACCTCACTAAAGATTGTCCTAATGGAAGAGCATCGCCTCAATGTAATACTTGTAACGAAAAGCACCCTACTTACAGCTATAAGTGCAAGGTCAAATCTCCAGCGGAGCCTACGAAACCGGAACTAGTTGTGTCTTTACGCACCGCAGATGCTCCAGTGCCCCCACATAATTCTCTGCGTGAGCCAGTCACTGTTCAGTCTCACGCTTCAAAATATCCATCCGTTCTTGCGAGCCCACATTGCCAGTTAAGTCATCCATACGGCCAAAGTGCTATATTATCTCGATGTCAAGGCGACTTATTCCGGTCAGACTGTCAAATCAATCCCGTCACAATCCAAGTTTAATCATTTTTCATATGGATAGGAGCCTTCTTATAACTGGTGGAAACTCATTTAATTGCTACACACGTAAGAGACAATTTTCGTTTATGATGATCCAAGATGCGCCTCTGGAACTATCGATCCCATAGTATTGGAGCTATGGACCATTAAAGTTCTTTTCTTTATGTTTTTGGTAGCCTATAACTCCGAAAGGAAGCATTTGTGCACCCAGTATGGTTTATACTTTTTGTCTTATCTTGGTGTCAGGAATCACCTCCCAAACGTTGTCGGTGTTGTTTTGAGAGAGAGAGAGAGAGGATATAAATAAAATAGAGTTTGTGTGTTTCTGTCCTTCCCTGTGAGATCTGGGGACCAGACGAGTGGACCGAGAGTTGTCAAATTTTGGTCAAGGATACCTTGATTCAGGCCCCAGACCAAGACGAAGTGTTTTTTTTAAATTCAAACCAGAGAGTCTCAGGGGGGTCACTTCCAAATTCACCAAATTCGGCTGCGGGCGGGGGTTACCGAGATATGTAAAAATATTAAAAACTGACAGATATTAGTGTCATACCCATATTTTCGTGGTCACTGAGATCCATAGTGACACTTCCAGTAGCGATGACTTTAAATTCAGCTACCATTGTATATAGGCCGGGGGTCACCGGGAGGGATACCGAGACATGTAAAAAAAAATCCAAAATGACAGATATTTGTGTCAAATCCATAGTTTTCGCGGTCGCTGAGATCAATAGTGACACTTCCATTAACGATAAATTTCAAATTCAGCTACCATTGTATGCGACCCGGGGGCGCTTGCGGTGTGGTTACCGATAAGTAGTAGAAAATGACCGATATTAGTGTCGAATTCATAGTTTTCTCGGTAGCTGAGATCAATGGTGACACTTTCATTAGCGATGACATTCAAACTCAGTTACCATTGTATGCAACCCGGGGGGCCCCTAACAGCATAATTACATAGCAGGTATATGCCTATCATGTTTCCTCAGAAACATGGGAATGTGTCCAGTATGTGCCTTATGTACCTCTGAGAGAGAAATCATATGGATGGCAAATGTTAGTCACAGTCCATGTCCGTCCCTAGGCACATGCCTAACATGTACCTGGGGAACGTGCCTATGTTCTAGGTATGTTCCTCATGCCGTAAGCGTCAATGAACCACAAAATTACTTGCCAAAATATGTTAAATCGTCTATATGCGTAATGTGTTTACATTAAGGAAAATCTTAAAAAAAAAACACTTTAAACAGGTAAAAAAATACCCCAGGGTGGGCGCGAACCACCAACCTTTGGATTACTAGCCGCGTGCTCTTCCAACTTAGCCACAGAAGTGATGAATAGGGCATCGCTAAATTGTTGAGGTCTTTTGAATTTGGCTAATCAGAGCGTTCCTTGAACTGTGTATATTCGACGATAACCGTTTGGGATCAGATAAAATCTGCTCGCCATGAGTCTCTATTTTCTTTATTTCATGTTTCTTACATATTCACTTTCAAATGATTGGCGAAGTTGCCATCTAATAAAGTCGATGCGTTTCTTGCTTCTAGTACACAACCGCTTAGAAAAAGAAGTAACAAATGCATCAAATGTGTGAGATAAATTTAGAACACCTAAATGGCGCATGCCTAGCACATCTTGTGCTGTTAGGGTAACTGAAACAATATGTATATACATAAAGGACGTACCTAGAACATGACAGATATATGTCCCAAGTGACGACATAGAAACAAATGATTGTTAGAGTTCGAAACTAAGCCAGGTTATATACCTGGCTATATTTGTGGTACATAGTTGCAAATATTAATTAGATGTAACAAGTACCTAAAACTGTAAGTAGCTGAAGTATATACTTAGCACTCGAACATCATGTGTGCCAACCTAAATAGCACATGCCTAGCAAATCTTGTGCTGTTAGGGGCACTTGCGGGGTGGTTACCGATATATGTAAAAGTAGTAGAATGATCGATATTAGTGTCGAATTCATAGTTTTCGCGGTCGCTATATCTTTTACCGATATCTTTTTCTTCCTTGTTCTGTTTGTTTACATAGATATTCTATCTGACCCGTGCAGAGAACGGGTATTTCAGCTGGTGTATATATAGACCCTAGTGATACTGTATTTCAATAGTACAATTCGTTTTCCAGACACTAGTCGTTGACACGTTGACATTTTGATCGGCCATATTGGGTTCAATACATCAACGAAATTTCAAACCAAGAGATGTGTAGTGTTCATACATATATCAATCTGCAAAACATTAAGACAATCTGCTCATGGTAAGTGGATGAGTGATTGCTTGCAAAAGTCGATTGGTATGACCTTCGGGCGGCCATATTGGATTTATCCTTTGCTGTCGGCCCGGCATATTTCACCAGTATTCCTTCATGGCCCTCCCCTACCTAAATATATGCGCAGTTTCCGCCTCGATTCTTGGGAGAGAATCTTTACTTGTTGTGAGCCCCCAAAGTTGATTTCGTCGCCACCGTGGGGCGACATTTTTCCTAGCGTACAAAGAGATAGATCTGCAGTATCCATTACAATTTATTTAAATTATAGCACTAAATTCTTCAATTTCTTAGGTATTATCCTTTCTTTAGTTCTCAGAGTAGACATTTTGAAGCCTGACTGGGTTTTTCGACGCCCTTATGGGTGAGGACCCCGGGACACTGTCCCAGTTGTTCCTGCCTAGTTACGGCTCTGGATATATGTTTATGTAATGCATTACGACCTTATGAACTTGTATAAGAAACAGAATGTACTTAAATTGAGACGTGAACTATGCGAAATATCGGACTTTGAATCTAACTTGTTTGATGATCCAACCTAAGACCACACATAGCAAAGGTGAGTATCTTAGCTCCCACCACAAGGTTCAGGAAGTTCGTGTTATGAAGTGTAAATTAAACACGGAGATGTGAAACGCTAATAAAGCATTTGATCAATTAGAAACAAAATATATTGTAGTAATAATTTACCCTATTTGTTAAGATCATGAATGTTATATTCTGTTTTTAAAATGACAGTCAAAGCAGAATATATTGGATAATAAATGAGTTATTGGAAATTCCAATTTTGGTTCGATTTAATACATTCGTGCTGCTATGTGTTGCGTTACCTGTTAGGAGGTATTGATCAATTCTGATTCAAAGGAAAGAAACTGTATAGTACTGGAGTTAATTTAATAGAGTTTAATTGTATAGGCAGTACTAAGGCTATATGAGACAAAGTCTTGCTAAAAAGTGAAATATGGGTTACTATTAGGGTTTTATCCCAGATATGATATACCCACTAATGATTGAATCTGGAACACACACATGGAAAGCATTAGCGCTAGCAAATTAGCTATGAATAGGTGCAGCGTACCATAATTTTCAAGAATGAAGGCAAAAAATATTTAGCGGAAACAACAGACTGTATGATAATAATACTTTCACAATTTTAATTTCACACTATTTATTTCGAGACTTTTGAGACGAGACCGAGATTTGGTCCTCGAGACCGAGACCGAGATCGAGACAAGCATGTGTTGACCGAGACGAGACCGAGACCGAGACGGCGATTTTTGACTCGAGACGAGACCGAGACCGCTGTTTATCAACCGAGACGAGACCGAGACTGTATAAAGTCTCGTCTCGATACCATCCCTAAACATGTACTAGGACGTACAGATGCTGAACGGCTATATAGTACCTCACATTTGGTGTAGATCTTGGCGTATTTGAGCAATGGTTTAAGGCGGGGTCCGGCTGGCTGTTAGACGCCAGCTTACCATATAACACTCAAGATGATTATTCTTAGACACAGTGAACTAGCAGCCCAGAGTAAAAGGTACGTCTTGAGTACATCATACTCGAGTTGCCGTTGCGATACAATAACACGAGAAGTAGAATCCTGGAAACTGTCAGAGGCTAGGATTGGCGATGTATGACGCAGTAAAATATTCTCCTGAATGAAGACCAGAAGCGAACAGGATAAGTAGTTTATTGCCTCCATACTAGAATGCCAGTTGTGACTCCTGTATGGCTAATGAGAGCACACACAGGATTTCAAAGCTCAAATGCACTTCTACTGATAAAGACACGGCTGTCACCCTGCCAGACAGAAAGAAAGGACACTCAACGCTGAATACCAATGATCTCTGTCGATCTATTTACTGTACTCCCTAATGACATTATCGAAGGAGTTCTTGCCAATGAGTGTAAGGAATGTGAAGTCTTTGTGGGAACCCTCTGTCTTCCATCATGTACATCATCGATGGACCAATGTCACGCCATGATAGATGCGAGCGAAAGTTGGGAGTCTGGTGTAATTTGCATAGCGTCGTTCGCTTCCATAGTATTGGAATTGCAGACAGACTGAGATCCACACACAATACTCGTCTTTGGTAACTAATTTTCAACTAATCGCATCATGGTCGTACAGGCACTACGATCAGCCTGTCCTCAAACATGTGCTGCTGAAACTTTAAAACAAAGATGACCATGTCTTATGTGGACCAGTGTTGGGCAAATTTCAATTGAATTAACAATTAACAATTAATCTGTAAATTTAATTGTTAATTGCAATTAACAATTTAAGTAAGTAATGGTTAATTGTTAATTGCAGTTGACCATTAATAAAAGAGAATCAATTGCAATTAATCAATCGATTGAAAGTAATTCCAGTGGAAAGTAATTGCAATTGAATTTAGTCATTCAATTGCAATTGAAATTAATTGGCGATTAATTCAATTGCAATTGATTTCCACAGCAATTACTTGCAATTGATTTTCACTGATTAATTTTCAACACTGTAGTTCAGAGAGGGCGTGGGGCAATGAAAACTTTAGCCACGACCAACTGACCCACCACCCATCGTGACCCACTCTGACCCACCACCCACCATAAATCACTCTCACCCACTGTGACCCACAGACCCACCGAAACCCTTTGTCATCAACTCTGACCCATGAGTCACGCCCTCTTCTCTAGTGACTAAAGAGTTTAAGCTTGTAATAAAACAAGGCTATGAAATTATCACTCATCGGAGTTTGAATTTCTACGATCAATCGTTCAAGCACCGCTCTATTACAATAGCGGTGTATCTGACTTTCTAATATAAATAAAATAGTTTATTTGTGTGTCTGTCTGTCTATCTGTGTGCGGCCTGTGGACCAGACGAGTGGGCCGAAAGTTTTCAAAATTTGGTAACTGGTAGCTTGGTCTAGGCCCCAGATTAAGACGAAGAGATTTTTTTTTCAAATTTCGAACTAGGGGAATCTCAGGGGGACGTTTACCGGGACCAGACAAGTTGGCCGAGAGTTATCAAATTTTGGTCACGGATACCTTGGACCAGGTCCCAGACCAAGGCGAAGCGTTTTTAACAAAATTCGAACCAGGGGGGTCTCAGAGGGGCGTTTACCGGGACATGTAAAAGTAGTAGAAAATGACCGATATTAATGTCGATTTCATAGTTTTCGCGGCCGATGAGATCAATGGTGAAACACCGATCGCATTAACTTCCAAATTCACCCTATTCGGCTTCGAACCGGGGGCCAACTGCGGGGGGAGGAATACGGAAACGTAAACGTAATCCAAAATGACAGATATTAGTGTCAAATCCATAGTTTTCGCGGTCGCTGAGATCAATGGTGATACTTTCATTAGCGATGATTTTAAAATTCAGCCACTATCGTATGCGGGCCGGGTGACATCGGGGTTGGAGAATTGCTAGACATGTAAAAATAATGGAAAATGACCGATATTGACCGATATTTGTGTTAAATCCATAGTTTTCGCTGTCGCCGAGATGAATTGTGATACTCCAACAGGTGTTGACTTCCAAATACAGCCCTCATTGACTGCGGGTCGGAGGCGTTGTTTTTTTTTTTTTTTTTTTTAATTAGAACTAGAGGATCATAGGGGCTTTTACCGGGATATGCAAAATAGTAGAAAATGGCAGATGTTAGTGTCACATTCATATTTTTCGCGCTACCGGCTGGGGACCAGAGGCGATTTTTTCACAACTCGAGCCAAGGGGGTCTCAGGGGGCGTTTACCGGGACATGTACAAGTAGTAGAAAATGACCAATATTTATGTTGAATCCATATTTATCGGGGTCGCTCAGATGTATAGTGACACTCCCGATAGTGTTTACGTTCAAATTCAGCCCCCATCGGCCTTCCCAATGAAAACTCATGTACGTTGTTGGATATTTACACAAAATATATCCAAGTTTAGAAATGTTTCTTAATTGTTCTTCCGTTGTTCAGTTTGTTTACATTGATATTTTATCTGAACAGTGCGAAAAAAGGACATAACAACTAGTACGAAATGGTAAAGTGTTTTTCATGGACCAAATTACAATGAATTTATTTATATAGATAATTATTGTAATTATCATTGATAATTATTTCCTTGTTGAATTATAGATACTTTTCAGTGGAAAAAAGAATAAAATTTGAATGTCCCAAATCAAGGTAAATTAGACCAACGTAAATAGAAAAGTATAAAATTTTCCATATAATTAACCTTACAAACTTAAAATTTCCATGTAATTGAGCTTACTTTACAAATTTTATGCCTCTTCTTCTCACAACTTGATTTACTTATGCTCTGAACGCTAAAGACAAGCTTCAGCAATTATTATAATAGAAAGCAGTGGATATATAATGAGAAGCACTGTACTTTTTGTTTCTCAATTTGTTTCTCAACTAATATCGAACATTTTCGATTATTCTTTTTACAAATCAACCCACTAGCAATTTCCCATACGTAGAAATTCCCCCTTCCATAAAAGAGATTTTTTTTTAAAAAATACTACTCGTTCTGTTTATTTTTAGCTTCATAAATTGATGTCGAGTTTCTTGTCGAGCCGAGTTTGACAAATAGCTCCCTGGTTCAGCTCGCTTTAACTCGTTTTGAAACCATGATCTGATTATACTGGAAAAAGAAGACCATGAAAAATGTAAGCAGTAATGTGGAATACTTTTAGTGGTGCTCACGACAGGGTTGGATTTTGCCCCGTAATTTTAGTGCATCTCGAGGGGTACTTTTAGTGTATCTCGTCTTGTCTCGATAGCGAAACGACTATAGATTTTTATAAATTGACAGCGTCAAATGCCGTGAGCACCGACGTCATTAACTTGTTCCGCCACCAACGAATTTCGAGATGGTTTCTTTTGCATAGTTTTGTGCCATTTTGTACGCCTATTCTCATTTTTTGTGCGTCTCCGCAAGTGGGTGAAAATGGGCCTACAAACATGGCGTAACAAGTTAATGCTGTTCCGCCACCAACGAATTTCGAGGTCATTTCCTTCACATCGTTTTGTGCGATTTTGTGCTGTTTTGTGTGCCTACTTCCACGTTTTTTGCGTCATGGGAAGTGGATTAAAATGGGTCTCTAAGGTGGGACGAAAACGACCTACTGTTCCGCCACCAACGAATTCCTCCCATGTATATAATTCCATTACTTATGCTTGACAGTTGCAACTTAACCCGTAAATTATGAGAGTAACAATAAAAAATAATAAAAATGTGTAATGCATGTGAACTAGTTTTCTTAATAAGTGGTCTGCGGCATCTTTGTTAGTAATTGTGTTTCCTGACTGTGTTTAGTGAATGACTGAGTTCAGTGATTGAATATATTTAAGTGGTTTGCTTAGTGATGCAAATGAAGAAGTTGACATATTTACTCCAGCATCTTCCAAGTAGCGGAAATAGTGAGTCAAAATTAATTTTCTTCTTTTTCTGTAGTTTGTTCACTATATAAAATTTCTCAAATTTATATTGCAACTTGTATCTGTCAAGTGAATTATTCAAAAGTTGAAAGTTGGAATTATTTAGGATAGTTTGCTTAACTACAACTTCACAAGCAGCCAAGATGTGGTTGGCACACGTGAATCAGTACGGTATGAGAAATCGGAATCGCACGGTATGGGAATCAACTCGTACGCTAATGGTAAACATGCATTCACCAGATGGGAATCAACTCGTACTCCTAAAGGTAAATCCACTGTCAGCTAATGGGAACCAACTCGTCCGTTTCGGAATCAATTCGGTACCAGCCGTTGATATTTGGAGAAATACAGGGTTCAAAACAGATACAATCAAAACATATATATAGGGTGTTTCAAAACAACACCGATAAAGTTTGGGAGCTGATTCCTGACACCAAGATAAGACAAAAAGTATAAAACAACCTGGGTGCATAAATGCTTCCTTTCGGAGTTATACGCTTCCGAAAACATGAGAAAATGAACTTCAAAGGTCCATAGCTCCAAAACTATGGGACCTACCGTAGACTTCACTTAGGAACTAATATGTGTATTATCCAAAAATACATGTTTCAGAATCCTAAGGGACTCACGCAACAATTTTTGTAGAGGGAATTTGGCTACGGGCACATAATTTGAAGTATTCATCAACTACCTCTATAAAAATTGTTACGGAAGTACGGCAGGATTCTGAATCTTCGATATTTGGATAGGGCACATACTAGTTTCTAAGTGAAATCTTGGTGCTGAAATTTTACGATAAACTTCAACAATAACGATAACTGTAGCTGTGTGTAGTAATCCGTTGTACTTGGATCAGAGTCTATGAATATAACGCCAGGACGACACCAGCGAACGACCATTGCGCAATAAAGTGTTTTTCGAGCATGGTCGTACAGGGGGCTGTGAGAGTCCAGGTGGTAGTACTACTGAATTCCTACATGTCAGTTGTCCATCGGTTGTGTACATGAAAGAAGACAAAGACTCCCCACAGCAAGTTCGACTTTGGGACGCATTAATGACCGCCTGAAGAGAACAATCGTTTAGGCTGCCCTAACTGAGGGGATGCAGACATCAAGTGCAATCAAGGTCTCCCTGTGAGTGCACAAACACTAAAAAATTAAATTGGTGGAGAAGGTGTACTTCCCACGGTTCCTCTTGTACGATACTCCTGCCACCTGCTCACTCCTGATAACATCTTCGGTAGTTGGTATCGGCAGAACCTGCAGTGGCTTGGTGAATGGTTACGATGCTGTTCACCGATGAAAGTAGCTCCCAGTTTCTGTTTTAGACAGCGGAACTCGTCTGCATGTCAGAGAACATGTAGATGAGAAAGAAATTTCAGGGTGTGTTCGCACTCTCCATACATAGTCCATATCCTTTATGTTGTTATTAAAAGACATAAACTACACATTCAACTTGCTATTCAATCTTCATTCCAGAAAGTATCAGTAATGCGTCGTGTATTTGTGACGTCGCCCGAAATCTATGATGAATTGGTGACAACAGAGCAGCCATGAGGACTCAAACTCATGACTGAAACGTCTTGTGCTCCCTAAACATAATGCTACAAGCCACTCCACTACGTTCAAGTAAGAAATACTGAATATTGATACTGTCCTTTAAAACCTGTTCATAATTTCCTTCTTCAGTTGGCGCATTCTTCTTATCTTGATGGTTCCAATATTATATTAAACTAGTTGTCCCCCAAATCTTTGGCTCCTCTGCAAATTGCTTGCACGCTAGTGACATCTCTTGACATCAGATTGCAGGCAGCGCATTTAGCGACAACTCTTAACCTGGTTGTAAGCTATCAGAATTGAACAGGATTGATAGGGCGAGGTGTCTTGCCTTTGTAATAAGGGTTAAGAATACCTAAATAATTTCGCCTAGATATTTACGCAACCCGTAACTCTTAAATGTTTCAAATTCTGCATATTACCATTACTCACAGACTGAGATGGTTTTGTATTATTAATAGGATTCATTAATATGTCTGCAAAATCGTATCAAATAAAATGAAATCACGAAGAAGTTCTTTTGTTTGCCGAGATTTTCAAACATTTTTGTAATTGTTATTATTCCATGCTAATTGCAACAAAGATGCTAATGTTTGAATGATAATTATGTATCATTACAGCACATGCACATAATCCTATTAGTTACTACAGCAAATTAAGAAAAGACGTGTGTGCTAAGCTTTACTTACACTTACTCTACATGTAATTACCAACCTGGAAAGCAAACAACACTTTCGTGAAATTTTCTATTAAATTATTATAACGTTGTTACTATTCGGCGTAATAGGATCCTGCGTTATTCTGCTGTCACAACAAAACACCATCATAAATGGATAATTTACTTGTATTGCCATAATGAAAGGCGTTATTAGAATCAAAAAGTATCTTACATAAAGCTGAGGCATAAAATTCTTTTACTACGTCTTTACAGCTGCACGGATCTCTTTGTGCACGGAGGACGGAGAGCGGAAGAAATCTCGTTGGAAACCCAATCTGCGCTTTGTCTCGCCACACTTAATTGCCACACCTGAGACCTCTTCCACCAGCCAAACTTCTCTTAAGCCTGCAATACGCAGTTATTTTGTGAAGTGGATGAGCACACACGTGCTGCTACTGGAATTTGACGTAAAAATGGGAACACAAAGCTAGTAAAGAAATTTTCGAATCTGTCGCAATATTTGTATCACGAATAATGAGAGAATTTATTTTTTTTCTCACGATGTACTTTTTGCAACGAGTCAATAAACTGTTTATCCCTTGATTACATGACACACCTTCCAAATCTTCCAATATATTCCAATATTTAAGCTCCATATTTTTGCTGAGAGGAATCCTTTTTTATCAAGGAAAGTTGAAACGTATCATAGGTATACAGTACAACAAGAGTTACCAATACTTAAAAAAAATCTCATAAATGATAGCCTATATTTTAAATTTTAAATTATCAATGTTCTGCTCGCATATATCTATGTGTAAGAAGTATTATTATGTCTTTGTCTATATCTCTTAGTTCCTTGACGAGCACTTACCACTTGCAGTCATGCTTTGTTACATTTTAGCATTCTCGTCCCTTATACAGGAGACCTGGATTTTATTCCAAATGCCGGTAGAAGCAATGCTTAAGTTTTTTTATTAAAAGGAAAAGGTGTGCTTTTTTTAAAAGAAAAACTTTATTACGTTGTAGCTTACCTTTTGTCCTTTATAAAGCTGCATGTTTCTCAGAAAAAATGTGTATTTTAAATATAAGATATCCTCCACGAAGTAGGGGCATTCAAAAATAAAATAATTCTTATCAGTAACTCAATAACAATAATAATAATAATAATAATAATAATAATAATAATAATAATAATAATAATAATAATAATAATAATAATAATAATAATAATAATAATAATAGAGCATGAACTATAGAATTCTGGCACATTAACTGGTGCCAAGGAATTTAACATATCACGATTTCAAATAAATCAATGTATTATGTGTTCGAGACCATTCTTGTCTCTTCCTTATGCATGATCTTGAACATAAAGCATTGCGATTTCCCTTTGTTTGTACTTAGGTTTACCCACTGAATAGTGAGATCTTTCTTTTGAGGAATTATGATTTTGGTAATCATTCAATTCTTCAGTCAATGTTTTTCATCCGCAATACATATATGAAACAGTGGTACCGTCAGCGCTTTTCGGGAGCTGCAGTAGGCAATTTTCCATTAAGGAGAACGCAAGCACTATTGCCTATTTAACTAAATTGATAAATATGTATTACTCTTTTCTATTCTTTCACTACATACAAATCAAAAACCTATTTTGAAACATTAAATAAATGCCGGACGCATCAAAACAATTTATACCCATGTTGAACTCTCATAAAAAATAAATTTTCCAACCTACAAGGTTAATTTTCTGAGAAAGATAAGGCTAAGTTCCAATATAAAAATGAAAAAAAATGAAATGGAATTTTTGAGTTTTACGTCCCACGCTTATGCCGATTAGGCTAAAGGAGGCGTGATGATGAGTAATGAATGAAAAGGTGGAATGAAGAAAGTGTGAGGAAACGGGAAAACCCCGAGGAAACCCACGCACACGGTGTTTGTCCACCACAAGATTCACTTGCTGGAACTGGGATCGGGACCCCAAACACCAGAGGTGAACGCTCTACGCACCCTTACGGGTTAGAGTAGAACAAAGAGAACTTGAAGAGGTCGAGAATTTCAAGTATCTGGGAAGTATTTTGACAAGAGACGCTTATTGCACCAAAGAGATCAAGTCAAGAATTGCCATAGCTAAAGAATCATTCAACAAGAAACGATCACTCTTAACTAGCAGGCCCAATATTGGACTTAGGAAGAAGTTGGTCAAATGCTTGGACTGTATGGTTCAGAGACTTGGGCATTACGGAAGTTAGAAAAGAAATATTTAGAGAGCTTCGAAATGCGGTGTCGGAGGAAGATAGAGAAGACAAAATCGACAGAAAGACTAACAAATAAAAACGTGTTAAAATGAATAGGAGAGAAGAAGACACTTGTAGCCAGCATCCTTCGCAGAAAGGCCAATTGGATTTTACACATCTTGCGAAGAAATTGTCTTCTTCACACCGCCATCGAAGGAAAGAAGTCAGGAAAGCGAGGAGTAAAATGAAGAGGAACACAAGTGATCGATGATTTGAGAAACAGAAGAAAATATTGGGAGTTTAAAGAGGAAGCTGAGGATCTAAAAACCTGGAAGAAACATTTCCAAGCCTAAATCTAAAATTGAAAAAAATAACTTTTAGTCCCAGACAGGGTTGTTTTGTTTAAAACAAAATGTTTAAAACAAATGATTAAAACTTGTTTTAAACAATTGATTTTGTTTAAAACAAATTTTGTATACGTTTTAAACATTTTGTTTTAAACATGTGTATATTTTAAGACTTGTTTTAAACATACGTTTATTTTTATTTTATTATATTTTTGTAAAAAAAAAATGCCAGAGGAAGAAAATTGTCAAAAAGTGCTCCCCATTCAGACGATTAGGGATATTTTCTTCCCATGTGAATATTTTGATTTCTCGTGGCTACAGCAGGTCAATGTGGTGATCTACAATTTATTTTGTGTCTTTTCTCTCCTATGCTTATCAGTTAACTTGCGAGAAAATGTTGTCGAATTTTGGACTAGTTGTAGAACTGATATTTAATATATATATATCATGGAAACAAATTTTTGTGTTTGATTCAGAAAACAAATAAAAGCTTATTTGCTAAATTGCGGTTCTGAAATGAAAATATTGCAGGCATTCTTTGATAGAGTACATGTTGGTTCTCAGTCTCCGCACAACTTGCATTCGTTTAACATGAGTTTCACGGGAAGAAAAAAGGACATCATTTGGAGCAATTCATTTAAGTAACTCAAACCCCATCAGATAAGAAAACGATTATACGAGCTCGTTGCAAAACGAGTAATAAAGAAATGGTTGGTTTAGTTCAAAGAATGAAGAATCATTATGAAAAATGCAATGCTGTGAAAAAACTGGAAACTCAAACAAATGATAAAAGTGTTGATCCGAAAATTGCTTCTGATAATTCTAACGTCAGTAATGTGGTTGAGATGCAACTGGAAACTTCAGGTAAGAATTAATTTTTTATCAACAACATATTTTCCATTATATTATGAAAAGTTTATTTGGTCCCTCTTCCCTACCTTAGTTCCAAATTTTCTTAAAGCCATTACACCTTGGCATAGCTTGTATGAAGGGACCAGGCGAGAAAGCGCAAGGTATGGCAGCGCCCGCGTAACTAATCCCGAGCGTGGTACTTATTATAACATCAGTAGCGAATGTCAATGTCTGGGACAATTTGATTTCAATTTACTCGTCTGTCTGTATGTATGCACCACGCTACAGAGCGCAATTTTCGGTCCTTTAACATTAAATTTTGAGGGTAGAGACACGAAATGTTGGGATTTGCTGTATAGATTTTGACTGCGATCCGAGGTAAAATTTCAAAATTAGTGGTTCGGATAACACATGAAACAAAAAGCCTGTCTCATGTAGCCTTGGTACTGATGCAAGACTGTAATCAATCAAACTAATTTTATGCCTTTTGAAGAAACTTGGGTTGCAGGATAAATTTGGCTCCAACTCAGTTTTTATAAAATATTTTTAGATATGGGTCGTTTAAAATACAAGGGATCCAAGTTCATTTTCAGAAAGGTTCACTTTTTCTCAGCAAATGTTTATCTTCGTAGTCAAGGGTACGAAATAAATGAAACAAAAACCACGTGAAAGGGTGTGAACTAGAGATTCACAGGACAGCCGCTAGGCAAGATCGTTGATGGAATGGGGAGGAGGGCTAATTTCCCCCCTTCTTGCTCATAAATTTAAGATATTAACTTTGTATTGTGCACGCTGCAGCATAGGAATGATTAACAAGTCAAGGTCAGAATGTCGTAGTCAATGATGCATAATTACGTTAAATGCAGAGTGTGTCCAAAAGAATTCACCGACGGAAAACGTCATATTATCACAACCACGAATCCGAGATGAAAGAAAGAAAAACTACATGACAAGATACAATCTAGAATTTTATATTGTTGCCGCTAGAGAGGGGCGTTCGTTTAGAGATTATCCGCTCCTACCGTGAATTTTAGATTTTGGGGGCAGTAATACAGGTTTAGAAACCTTTCGTTGAGCAAAGTCCAACATAAAGAATTTGAAGTCCTTACACCGAATAAATACTGATTTTGATCAGTTATAATCAATTTCCATTAGCTGTAAGGAGCTATAGGCCTATATTGTTCTCTTGTATATCTTTTGGACCAAGAATTCCAAAGGTGACTCAAATTTCGAGTTTCGAGCCTGTTTGAAATTCTGGAAATTGGGCCTAAGCAACTCTCCAGTTTTAATCATGTGTATGTTCTCCGCATTTATTCGGTGTAAGGACCCCAAGATTGTTCTGTTGGACTTTGCTTATCAAAAGATTTCTAAAACTAAGTTACTGCTCCCAAAATCTGAAATTCAGGGTGGGAATGTGGGCGGTTGCTCTCCTATCCCACTGACGCTCCTGTCTAGCGGCTGTCATATGAAACTATCCCACGCCTTTTCGCATGGTTTTAGTTACATTTGTTTTGGACTCTTGACTGTGAAGATATTACGCTTTGAAATAGAATTCATTTGCTGAGTAAAACTGAACTTTATTGAAAATGGATTTGGATCCTTCGTGCTCTGAACGCCCCAGATATTACCTTCCTTCAATAAATTATTGACTCAAAAAACAACCAATTACATAGGCTTACAGAAAATATTCTAAAGTTAGCACAACATGAAGTGTGCTTCAAATATTACTTTTCGAAAATTTATTATTTTAAAATAATTTTGTAGCGTCAGTGTTCTATTGTTCTATTCTCGTAATCAAATTTTGCAACAAAAATCTCACCCGCCTCCACGAAACACGAGCTTAGCCCCTAAAGGTATAACTAGAAAACTTTCACAAGCGGTAACTCCGAAATGATAACCGCCCAACCGTATTTCTGGTAAAATTCTAGCCTTAAAGCATGACTCCCATTGCATTTGAAATTTCTAATACCAAGCAAAGATGTCCGCCATGATACTTGATAGCACCATCTGATGTGTCAGACCACTTCCAAGTTTTATCAGTCTTCCTTAAACCATTCTCAGCCCATAAGGATTGTGAGGAGTTTTGTTTTGCCATGTATATTGATAGATTGTAAGAAATCTCTATAATAGGTAGATTTTAAACTCTACCTAAAGAGCTTATTACGTATAACCAAGAAAGTACTTATGAGAGTTACTGGCAAGGGAGTATAATAAAAGGGGGTCGTGATATGAAATAAGATGAGAATTACTATTCTATACTGAAATATTCTTTACCCAACACAGTGGAGTCTTAACGAGAATAAAATAAATGAAAAGATCGGTTGCGAGAGCAAAAAAGCCTTTATAAATACGTTATTACAAGATGTTGAAACATGTCTAAAATTATGTTTTAAACTGTTCAAAATGTTTAAAACATGTTGTGTGTGTGTTTTAAAACATGTGTAAAACATTTTGAACACCTTTTTCATGTTTTAAACACATGTTTTGTTCTTTTCTTTAAAAAAAAATTTCCAACCCTGGTCCCAGGATCTGCCGAAAAGCAGAATACTTAATAATAATAACAATAATGATGAAAAATAAATTTTCCATGACTGTTCAAAGTATAAATAGATAGATAGATAGATAGATAGATAGATAGATAGATAGATAGATAGATAGATAGATAGATAGATAGATAGATAGATAGATAGATAGATAGATAGATAGATAGATAGATATTTTATGCACCAGGTAATTCTGATTTTACGGCCGATCTGCTTTCAACATTTGAATTAAGAGACGCAACATATGGGTATGAAGCTTTTCACTTCTTTACTTTAATTCCACACATTATTATCACACATTCATCCTACTTATTACTTTTCTACCTTGTGGCTAAGTAGTTTAGCCTTGCCGCTTTCAATGAGGGAGACCTGTATTCGATTTCCGGCGTGAACTCATGTAATTTGGATTCTACGAATCCCGCGTTAAGTGCTATATCCACGTCAAATTTAGCCTTGGCACTGAAAGGAGACGTTAAAACTCCATAACAATCAACTAATCAATAATTATTAGCTGTGATGATACCTCCATGGAAGAGATGGAGCAGTCTGGTTCCTCCTAGTTTTGCTTCTAAATAAGGTTTACTTTATTACAAAACTTTAAAAAAACTTTTAAAAAATGAGAATGGAATAAGCAGCAGTGGAGAAGCGTACTATGAGGCTCTGAGGCCGGGCCTACCCTGTTTTCTACCGTATATTTTCTTCATATTTGGTTTCTTATATCATAAAATCAAGACTTCAACATTTCGGTTTCTTCGGTAATAAAATAGTACGTTGGAAACACTTGGAGACCCTTCCATCTGAGCCTCACACGCTCGCTAGACAGGCTTACGGGCTATGCTGCTCAGGGAGCGAAGCTATTATTGCTGTGGATTGCACACATTGTTGGGAAGGTGCGACGGCCCGCCTCTGGGTGTTTAGTTTTTGCGTTGAAAGCATCTTTTAATGCTAATATGTTATAAAATGATTACCTTTAACACAGAGTAAGAAGTGACTGTGTAAAATTATGTATTTCTATTAGTGATAACTTGTTTAATTTCGATACATACTCTTAGGAGTTATTCAGAGTAAACGTTATTTTTCCCTACATGGAGCTTGATCTATAATAGCTTATAGAATATAAGTCGGATATATTAAACATATGTATAAATTTACCAAACTCTACCGTACATTATAAAATAATTATGTTTATTTGTAATTTTAGTTGAGTTTTCCATTTCATAGAATCCGTGGCGTCTTTACGATTTTGTTTCTGGGGGTTTTGCTTGTTTCGGGAGAGGCTTTGCTAACTTTATTCCTGGAAATGTGAAAATTCTGCGATATACATAAAACAATAAAAAGTTCCGATAAAATTTCAGTGGGTGTTTAAGCCCAAAATACCACTGCATAGAATACAATATTAAATATCTTGCGTTGGTTCAAATGAAGATCCATCTAACATGTAAGTGATGTCATTTCTAGTGAAGTCATTATCACGTGATGCATTAATTAAATGCTGTATTGCACTTACTTTAAAGTGAGAGATGCAAGTAACAAACGGTTATCCAAGAAATTTGACAGCTAACTATAAGAATGTACTTTCTTTTTCTATTCATCCATTTTCAAATATGCAGGAAATAAAAACAGCAAGTGAGGAAGAAATTCCCCTCAAACCCCGCAGCAAATCCCAGAAAGAAAAAAATATGAACTGCACTTCAAAATATTTTTAGTGGGGCTAAATAGGAATATTCCATTAATACTTATTGCGTGTTTACCTCATGTAAATATGTGCTGAATAATAATAATAATAATAATAATAATAATAATAATAATAATAATAATAATAATATATTACTTTTCGTCTACTGTTGCTTGTATAAATATTCATTCTTTCTTGTTTAACTAAACAAAAGAACTACTATATATACACATGCACATAAATTCAATTCTAAACTATATTAGAAAGTTACAGTTAGAATACAGTTAGAAAGTTCTTTAAAATAAATAGATTTGGTAGTTTTTTAACTCAATAAAAAAAAGAATTTTGGCTGTAATTGTAAACATTTCTTGATACATTAAGTTATTTGTGTTATTAGTTTATTGGGCCTACCCTACTTGTGCGATTACGCTTCGCCACTGGTAAGCAGTCCATTCAGTGGCTTACTGCAAACAAGCGCCACGTTATGGTCACTTTTGCCGTCTGCACTCCAATTTCTAGCGAAAAAGATGTTTTCTTCCGAATAAAACCGAGTAGACACGAACTTCAGGATTGTAGACATAGCGAGGAAGCAGTGGAATCTAAGCACTTCCGTTTGGTAAATTGAACACAGCGGAAATCTAGCGTTTCGACCAGTTCAATTATCTTATGTAATTTTACTTTGCTAAGCAATAAAAAATTTGTTCATTATTTCTTATAACATTATGTGTGATAGTTTACCACTTAGAAAAAAAAGGAAAGTCTTAGGTTTGCATACTCCTTATTAAATCTGTGCAAATAAGACGACAACGGGACAGCTAGACAGTGGCTGTTTCAAGTTCATGGAATTGAAAATTTTGTCTTCCATAAAATAACAAACAATGGCAGAATTCAACCAGTCAATGTGTGAAACTATGTTATTTTGGTTCCTTGAATTTTATAATACAGTGGAGTCATTTTAATTAGTAGGCTTTAAATCTTCATCTTACAGAATTAAAAACGAAAATATAATCTTATATTGGGTGTTTCCAAAGTACTTATTATATTTCTGCGAAATGGCTAACCAGATTTTCATTAAGTGATAAATGACAATATTTGCCGTATTTATTTTATTAGAAAAGAAAACGGGTTTGGAAAATCTCAAAAAACAGTGATAAAATTGTTTTCGTTTAGATAGTGGGTCACATGAATATTTCCAAAGGCATATCCGTCTAAAAACATTCGATTACGTAATGATCGTAGTCGGGTCAAGACTTCACTTAGGAACTAATATGTGAGCTTTCCAAAAATACACGTTTCAGAATCCTGCTACACTCACGCAACAATTTTTAAAGAGGTAGTTTGGCTGCGGGTATTTAATTTGAAGTACTCACCAAATACCTCTATAAAAATTGTTGCGAAAGTGCGGCAGGATTCTGAAACTTGGATATTTGGATAGAGCACATACTAGTTCCTGAGTGAAGTTTTGACCCGAATACGGTAGGTCCCATAGTTTTGGAGCTATGGACCCTTAAAGTTCAGTCTCCCATGTTTTCGGCAGCTTATAACTCCGAAAGGCAGTATTTGTGCACTCACGTTAGTTTATACCTTTTGTCTTATCTTGGTGTCAAGAATCATCTCCCAAATGTTGTCGGTGTTGTTTTGAAATACCCTATATATATATATATATATATATATATCTATATATATAAAAGAGAACGCACAAAATCCTTTGTCCGCTCATCACGCTAATACGGCTGAACCGATTTCTTTCATTTTTGGGGGGTTGTTAGGATTTGGACCCTAGATGGTTTTTATCATATCACTTTAATTTTCAATTACCAGTGTCTTGAGATAATTGACCAATCAGGTGTCCATACGTACAAAAAATCCTTTGTCCGCTCATCACGCTAATACGGCTGAACCGATTTCTTTCATTTTTGGGGGGTTGTTAGGATGTGGACCCTAGATGGTTTTTATCATATCACTTTAATTTTCAATTACCAGTGTCTTGAGATAATTGACCATTCAGGTGTCCATACGTACAAATCCTTTGTTATTAGTTCATCATAGGTATAAAAATAAACGTATTTATATGCAACCCGCATGACCCTGTGACTCGGCGGGTTAACATAACTGACAGGCGCTATAAATCACTTGAAAGCGAAAAAGTAAAAATTATCTAAGTAACAAAGTTTATTGCGTTCCGGGATGACCGCAGCGAAGCGGGGCGGGTTGGGGTGACCGCAGCGAAGCGGGGCGGGTTAACATAAATGACAGGCGATATAATGTTAACATTAGTGCAATCTTCTATGGTTTTTATCATATCACTTGAAAGCGAAAAAGTAAAAATTATCTAAGTAACAAAGTTTATTGCGTTCCGGGGTGACCGCAGCGAAGCGGGGTGAACGCTGCTAGTATATATATATATATATATATATATATATATATATATATATATATATAAGTTCATTTGTATAAATTATTTTCTCTCTATGCTATTAAAGAGTTTTGTCCAATAATATAACTTTTACATGAAATATAAAATTATCTTCTTGTTTAAAATGTATCACATGGTAACTCTAACTAAATCATGCAATTGCAAAAACTTTAAACAGAAATTTAATGCCAGTATCTAATGAAGTTTCATTCACTGATGTCATGGCTACAAACAAATATTTTTTTCAATCACTCATTATCTTTGTGAAAGTAACAGGCATATTTTTTCGAAGTTCTAGAATTCAATTCCGGAAACACTAAATTCCCGCCGGACTCAGTTTTACCGCCGGACTACTCAAATAATAAATGATATTAGAAAAGGTAAGATTTGTACCGGTATATTAAAAAAAAAAAGAGGCTGTGTACCATGAAAACTTTTAATTACATTTTCCGGCAAATGCGCTACTGACTGAATAATAACAAAATTATGATTATTTTCCCTTATTGGTAGTTCATATGTCCGGTACAGAGTTAGTGGAATGAAAACTGTAGGAGAGCGGGAAACTGTAAGAAAACTCACCAACATAGTATTGCAGTTTGGAATTTGGACCATTTCCACCAACAAAATTTATTATTATTATTATTATTATTATTATTATTATTATTATTATTATTATTACTATTATTATTATTATTATTATTATTATTATTATTATTATTATTATTATTGATGATGATGATTATTATTATTAGTATGTAAAATCTTTCAGTTTCACATCTTCACCGTGACTATATGGTTAGCGTACGCATCCTCTATATGAAAAACTCGAATTCGATTTAGAGTGCGAGCTCATATGGTTCGGATCTCACTTTAAGATGTAAGTCCATGTCTCATATACCCTTGGTATTAATCGGGAACCTAAACTGGATATCAAGCAAACAAACAATCAGTTTTACAAAACATAATTATGCCCTGTCAGCGAAAGAAAAGCGAGATGGATGATTAATATTTTTTTTAGGTTAACGTACCAAGATTATGCTCCGAAATTAAAGAAGACGGTGATGACAATAAAGGAAATTGGAATGAATAAGGTGGGAGGAAATGGAAAACCCCTTAGAAAATCCACGAACCCAAGGTTTTCTAGCACAAAGTCCACTTGGCGCGAGCTGGAATCGAACCTGCTATCCCACAACTAGGGTGGTGAGCGTACTACCACTGAGCCACCGCTGCTCCGTCAATGAAAGTGAATGATTATGAAAGTATTATTTAAATGAGAATTTGGAGAGAAACTCATGGACGTGATGTTGTTCACCACAAACTCGCATGGCCTGGAATCGGGAAAACAAGAGATCACTCGCGCCACAGGTGAGCTATCTACCACTGAGCCCCTGTTACCTATACGCATTATTATTATTATTATTATTATTATTATTATTATTATTATTATTATTATTATTATTATTATTATTATTATTATTATTATTATTATTATTACACAGAATATGATCACTACCTTATCCCGTAAATTCACGAGATTTCGATCGCAAAAACTAATTTCTGTCAGGATGATAATGTTCGAGCATTATGTTCAAGTAAGGAACCATAGAAGAAATAAAACAAATGTGCAAATTTGGCAGCTCTCTTCTTATGCTTTCAGATTGTCTTTTACATAACAACATTGCACTTGAAATTAGTCACTATTCCCAGCTAGTTGGACTGAAAAAGAAATCATACAATTCTGTACTATTTGCATACGATAACACCAGCTAAAAGACTTTCACTACAGTTAACGTGAACCTTATACAAATATGGTTCCAACAAATGCATACACTAATTCTCGATAGGATGAAAACATTTGATGACGTGCAATAATGCACAGTGATTCTTTTCTTAGCCATTTCTTTGCGTGTATAGATATATGGAAAAGAGCTTGTGGAAAGCTGTGATACTGGTACGTCTTCAATTACTTTCTGGAAACTACAATATGTTGGAAAGAGAGCCATAAACCATGCTTATCTTCTTGGCACAGTAGAGGTGGGTATATGACGTGAGAACTTCTGGGAGCTGGAGATAAGCTGCCCATCTTCACGGCAGTGTTCAACCCAGTACGGCTCACCTATTTTCTTTTTAAGTTTCTCCTTGATGTGGCCTCGATGTAAGGATCCGAGTTAAATGTAATGAGACAGGTCATAGTCTTCTTTGTTAATCATGGCCTGAGTTTTCACTATCCCGTAACCATTCAGATTTTGAGAATGTTCAATACCAATCCGAAAAAGTTACAGCAAGTTTCAACACAAACTCGTAGTCGTATTAACAGCAGCTTTAATTATAGTATTTCTAATACAATCGATTTAACTTAACCTATTATACTCGTCTATAAATCATAGAAGCACTATAATACTGATCGTCATTACATGCTGAAATTACATCACTATAATATAAAAAAAAATAATTAAGCTAATTTTTCTTTGTCTTTTGTAAAAGAAGGAAGATCAAATGAGGTTCACAAGCATTGCAATATTTTCAGAAATTATATATATATATATATATATATATATATATATATATATATATATATATATATATATATATATATATAACATAATTTATATTCCCCCGTTCATTCTTGACAGATTTCAACCCTAAGCTATGAGGCTGTGAGAATGATGGAAAAGTCGGAAAGAAAGTATACCCCATATTGCATCCAAATAAAATAAATTTTGTGAGAGTTATTTTCTCATCGTTCTATTTTTAAAAAAAGGACTTGAAACTTTCGTGAAATTTACTTCCTTTTATCCATTTATCCCTTATCGATTTCAACCCTAAGCAACGGAGGTTATTGGTAAGCCTTAAGAAAAATATGCGCTATATTGTATCAAAATCGAAAAATTTATACCCATGCTACGTTGAAAAATAAATTTTATCACAATACAGAACCAAGTGGTGCAAACATCTATTATTCGAAACAACCAACATTTATGTGTCTGTCCATCTGTCTGTTCCCTGATAACTCTTGAAGAATTTATCAGATTTCAATGAAACTATGTAATGTTTATATGCAGAACGTGAACAATAAGGAAATAAGTAAATAATTTAGAACAATTTTTTTTCTTAAATACATTATATTAATAAAGTATATATTATACAGCTACCAAGTTTTTACTAAAACTAATATTGATCTCATATAATCTAATTTTGATCTCTATAATCTCATCTCACTAAATCTAATATTGATTAACTAAGACAAAAAAAAATAGAAAATCTAAAAATGAACTTTCTTTTTAACATGGAATCTAGGAAAGAAATAATTGCAAATGGCAAGAATACGTAAGTTTCGTGTTTTAAGAACAAAAAACAAAATGAGTGCTAGGAATTACATTATACCGTACATTGCATCCTGTTTGGTATATTTGAAAACATTGCGACATAAATCACAAACATTTTCAAATTTCGAACAGCCATCACCTAACCAGCGTTCATACATAATACACTGTATCCAGTCGTCTTCTCTTCTTGTTTCATAATATTTTTTGCCGCATCCAACACACTTGTTTTCATCATACACCTCTATATCATCACTGTCTACAAATATTATCGATTGATCATCGTCGCTGGATGATGATGAAGATATGATCAGGGTAGTAATGGCGTCATTTGATTTATTAGCGCCCCAGATTTTGACGCCCATTCGCCAAGGACAATGACCTAGGGGTACATATGACTACCACCTCTACATATTGGCAAGGGTACCTTGGCCCACCCCTAATTTTTGGCAGGGGTACATAGGACCATCCCATTAAATCTTGGAAATTGCCAAATTTAAAAATTTGGTATGGTAGCCTAGGACCAGGGTATGTACCTCTTTAAGTATTGGTGATTCATCTTGTTCCCTTTTATGGATACAAAAGTGCCAAAAATTCAAATTTCGGAGAGTTTTGACCCAATTTATCCAATTTGATGAGCTCTTATTACCTTATATGGTTATATGGGAGTATATAGGAGTCCATTCTCTTCCATAAGACATGCGCATATTTGTGCACTCCTTTAAAAATTTGGGAGGGGTACCTTGGCCCACTCCATAAATTTTGGAAATTGCCAAATTTAAACATTTGGTATAATAGTATAAAACCGTAATATATACAACTATTTTCGGTGGTTCATCTTGTTTCCTTTCATGGTTAAAAAATTGGGAACCGATCAAAACCCCCACAGCCAAAACACACACACTCAAGAAATGTCAAAACGCCCACACGATCGGTCATAACCCCCACACAAATGGACAAATCTCCCAAATACACGAACGGTCATAATCCCCACAGCCAAAACCCCCACACTGGTAATCGGTCATACCCTCCAACGGTCATAACTCCCACACAAATGGACAAAACAGCCACACATAACAACGGTCACAATCCCCACATAAATGGACAAAACCCCCACACAAATGGACAAAACTCCCACATGCAGAAATTGTCACAACTGCCAAACAAATGGACAAAACCCCCACACAATCGGTCAAATCTCCCACACTCTGAAATGATCCTGGTTGTATGTATGTACTTTTTAATAACATTTTTATTCCACTTGAACTGATGTTGCAACTATTCTTCTTGCACTGTTTTGTAATGACAGAAACACTAAAGTAGGCGTCGTAAAGAGCCGCAACAAAGACGCGCAATCACGATATTTTCAGAGTGTGGGGGATTTGTCCGATTGTGTGGGTGTTTTGTCCATTTGTGTGGCAGTTTTGACAATTTCTGCATGTGGGAGTTTTGTCCATTTGTGTGGGTGTTTTGTCCATTTATGTGGGGCTTGTGACCGTTGCTATGTGTGGGAGTTTTGTCCATTTGTGTGGGAGTTTTGACCGATCGTGTGGGCGTTTTGACATTTCTTGAGTGTGGGGGTTTTGGCTGTGGGGGTTTTGGCTGTGGGGGTTTTGACCGTTCGTGCGTTTGGGGGATTTGTCCATTTGTGTGGGAGTTATGACCGATCGTGTGGGCGTTTTGACATTTCTTGAGTGTGGGGGTTTTGGCTGTGGGGGTTTTGACCGTTCGTGCGTTTAGGGGATTTGTCCATTTGTGTGGGAGTTATGACCGATCGTGTGGGCGTTTTGACATTTCTTGAGTGTGGGGGATTTGGCTGTGGGGGTTTTGACCTAGACCCAAAAAATTGCCAAAATATAAGCGTAAGGAATACGATGTACCACATGATCTGTTTTTGACCCAATTTATCCCCTTTCATAAGGTCCTATTAACTTATATGATTATATGGATGTGTACAGGGGTCCATTCCCTTTCATAAGACATGGGTATATTGATGTACCCTTTAAAATTTTGGGAGATGTACTTTGGCCCACCCTTTAAATTTTGAAAATCGCCAAATCTAAAAATTTGATATAATATTATAGGACCATAATATGTGTCACTATAAATTTGGGTTGTTCATCACGTTCCCTTTCATGGATAAAAAATTGCGAAAAATTAGTACAACCATGTGTTCGGTTATTGACACATTTTATTCTTTTGATGGAGTCTTGTTACCTAATATGGTTATATGGATGTGTACAGAGGTCTATTCTATTTCTGAAGATGAAGGTACATTGGAGCACCCCTTTGAAAATTTGGGAGGGGTACATTGATCCACTCTTCAAATTTTGGAAATTGTCCAATTTAAAAATTCTGTATAATAGTATATGATCTTATTATATGCTCCTATATATTTCGATGGTCCATCTTGTTCCCTTTTACGGTTAAAAAAATGCCAAAAATTAGTGCGACAACGTGTTCGGTTATTGAACCATTTTATTAGCTTGGATGAGGTCTTATTACCTTAAATGTTTATATGGACGTGTACAGAGTTCTTTTCTCTTTTCAAGATATAAGCACCTTGAAAATTTAGCAGGGATAGATTGGGTCATCCCTTAAAATTTTAGAAATTGCTCTGCTGGTTCTGCTTATTTCTTTCTAAGGTGAACAATTGCCGGAGGTTAAAGACCTAACTGAGACCTAACTACAACATATAATTATATGGTTAATTCTAAGACAGGTATATTCATACACTTTGGGAGAGATATGTATATACAATATTCCAATCCATCACAATTTTTTTTTCTTTCGACAAAAACGCTAATATACGTTACAAGACCCTGCATAAATCAGAATATAAAATTATTAATAATGGAAAAAATAAAGGGGGAAATGGAAATTTGTAGGGGACGAATTATGTGAAATTACAAATATGTAAATTCAATTATAAATAATACACCCTAATCATTGGATGGTGGTTGGGTAGTGGAAACCCAAGCGCAGCCGTCCCCTCGTGGTGAGTAGCGTCCTTATCTTACGTGTTTTAAGAAAAACATGTTACACTCTCAATTTTTGCAAAATTCTCAAATTTGGAAATTTTTGAAAGCGATGCGCGACTAGAAGATACCATACAAATATAGTTTATTTATTTTAAAGTTGGTTTTACATACTTGAAGAAACCTTTAGGCTATATAGGGTCATCATCCCATATTATTCAGTCGTTTTACAAAAATATTGAAAATTCATTTTGTTTACCGGATTTTTTTTTAATTTCAACGGGGATGCGTGACCGGAAGATATGTAAGTAAAAGTTTTTCTTTTTGTAATTTTTCTTGCCTATACCAAAGGCAATTTTTGAGCATCATAGAGTTCCGGAAATAGAAAAATTATTTTTTCGAACGGCATAGTATGGACGTCTAGTGCTACCTCGTCACTTTTGGCCATGCATTTATGTTACACCCTATATATATATATATATATATATATATATATATATATATATATATGTGTGTGTGTGTGTGTGTGTGTGTGTGTGTGTGTGTGTGTGTTTGTGTGTGTGTGTGTGTGTGTGAGTGTGTCTGACTAAATTTCGCATGATACGAAACAATTATATATAATTTTCTTGGTATATATCTGATAATACCAAAACAAATACACACTGTGATTACATTCTTACATATACAGAGGCATGTAGTTTGTGATTATATTTCTGATGGTACCACACAATTGCATACTGATTGCGTTCATACTTACAGAAAGATGTTATACTGTATGTGGAATACACACACCATTGAAATATTGTATTTATATATTTCTTGTATATTGTATATATTGTATTTATATATTGTATATTGTATTTATATATTCTGCATATACTGTAACTTCCACGTTTTCATTAATAACTCAGTTTTCTTAAAATATTATGACTTCTTTGTGCTTTCCTTAACAAAGCAGTGCAGTAATGAATAATTATTTATGATTTTTGAGAAAGATAAACCAAAATAAGAAAATTATAAGCAAAAAAAAAACTTCGATTGTCATGAAACTTTAGTCTGTGAGATAATTACGCGAAGAATGTTCCGAGGAAATTTAAGGGAAAATGACTCCGCATACTGCACAGATATTAGGAACACTCACAAATACGTAAAATTGATAGAACATAAAATAATGTATTTTTGAGATGAACACAATTCACACTTCAAACAAAGTTCTAATATGGGAAATCAATCAATATCTTTAGTTGAAATTACGGGAAAAAACAGAAAATGGCTATTTAAAACTCCAAGTGTAAACCAGCGCTTGGAGCGATTCTATTAGCTATATCACAACGTATTTTCATGAATTGCCTTTGTGTCAAGCGTGTTTAATAATGCTGTTGAAGTTCTAGAAACAGAGGGCGGCGGTTCGACCCTGAGTACACTAAATTTCTGTTTTCAATATAGGGATGGCTTTTCTTTAAAATATAAAGTTCTATTTTGAAAAGCTTGAAAAAACAAAATCAGATGAACTCTCACGTTTCAAAGTTAAGACATATTTATTCGCCAAGTCCATCAAATTATACGAAGACGGTAAAATAAGGAACGTTATCACAATGAGAACAGATTTCAATTCTCGGCAGGGGATAGCGTACGCGCCTTTGGAGTGGGAGACCCGAGTTCGATTCCTGGTGGGAGCTCATGTGGTTCGGATTCCATGTTAATCAGTAGTTCCGCGCCTCATATAACTTCGCTGTTGACAAGGGATGTGAAACTCAAAATCATCATCACCACCCGGCGGGAATTCATATGGTTCGTTTTTTACGTTAATGAACATGCCCACGTCACATATAATCTTGCTGTTGAAAGAAACGTTAAACTCCAGATCAACTCAACTCATTAAGAACAGAGTTCTGAGTTAAAAACCTGAGAGAGAGAGAATAAATATGGTTGTGTTTTTCATAGGGCCGTGGTGGCTTAGTGGTAGAGCGTTCACCTCTGGTGGATGGGGTCCTTGGTTCGATCCTAGCTTGCACAAAGTGAGATTTGTGGAGAGACACACCTTGTGTGCATGGGTTTTCTCAGGGTTCCTCTGTTTCCTCCCACTTTCTTCGCTCCACAATTTCCATTGATTCTTCATCATCACCGTCTCATTTACCTAGCCCACATAAGCATGGGACTCTAACTTAAAGATTTAATTTCATTCCATTGAAAAAATAGTATAATTCATAATCTGCATCTTTGTAAAGCAAATTGAACAATCATATAGATGTATAAATCGCAATCGGAGTGAAATCGCAATTTCGGTAATCTGCAATATCTTAGGCTTCTCATTTACTTACACCAAATGTTTAGTTATTTTATACTTTACAGCAACAATATTAGCTGCTATATAACACATAATTAGCTATACCTTTGTTGTGAGAGATCCCGGTTCGATTCCTGCCGGAGCTCATGCGGTTCGAATTCCATGTTAATCAGTAGCTCCCGTCTCATATAGCCTCGCTGTTAAGAAGGACGCTAAACTCAAAATCAACTCAACTAAACAATTATCTATACATTGAATTTAATTAGGAAATCGGTATTGTTATCATAAAAGCAAGTTTATGAAAATGAAATGTATATAAAATAAAGTTTGTGTAGTGTAGTAATGCTCAACTAGGGTTGCAATAGTGGACTGTTCAAACTGTCAGTCCCATCGTTCTAATTATTTCGATTCAGTGTTCAGGTTCCAAAGTGGTGCCCGAAATGCATTGACATACCAGATGAAAGCAAGCAAATAGTCGCTGCTCAGACGGTGAAGTCATGGACTACTAACGTCATAATTTTTCATAGTCGGGATTCAATTGCTACGAAGCATATTTTCACTTTTGCTGAAGCATTTGAATCTCTTCTATTTCTAGCAGTAGCTTCTATTTCTATCAGTATGTGCAGTTAGTTGCTAAAACAGCTCATAAAATAGTAGTTTTTATTTGCTAACAGCCAGGACCCACTCTTTATTTCGATATATGTTGTTTGACTTAAAGCGAGCACTGTACAAATGTTTATTATTCTGTTCCACTTTCCTTCAGACAGTTTTTAGACGTTAACAGACAATATTGTACTGACCTTGTAAGTACTTCCAGGCATAAGAAAAATCAAAATGTTAAAAGAAATGTTTTAATATAACATACTGTTCTGGGAGTACTAGCTCAGCAGAGGTTTCAATTTATGTTTACTTGCTATGTTTTAGCTCTCTTTAGAAATAACAGTTTTTTGTTTTGGTCCGTATAAAGAAATTAATTCGTTCCATTAGTTTTTTTGTCAACGTTCAATGTTCTTGACAAAAATAACATTTTTCAGTAAAGCTAAACAATCATCTGTTTTACAGAAAAAACAATATGTAAAGCTTAACTTTCCTGTTTAAAATATAATCCTTTTCCTGTGCTATATCTGCTAATCAGTGCTTAATTTGTAGAGTGGAAGAGGAATTTACGTAATTACTGCTTTCCCTGGGAGGGAAGGGCAGATCCACCCCTGTGAGTTAGACAATATTTTTTTCTACAATACTGTAACTATACTTTGCATCTGAAATAATATGTAACATAATAATAATAATAATAATAATAATAATAATAATAATAATAATAATAATAATAATAATAATAATAATAATAATAATAATAATAATAATAAACGGTTGGGTGGACCGAAGCGTTGCGGCCTGGTTTAAACTCTACAGCTCTAAAATGTAACACTTCTCAAACGTAACACTCCGAATTTGATAAAATTTAGCAGGTAGATACTACACATAAACGAATACGTGTTTTATATTTTCTGCGGAAAACGGTTTTAAGGGGCAAAAGCCCCCACCCAAAATTTTGAAATTTAACGCCCGAAAGACAAAAAGAAGTGGATCGAAGTAAATGAAATTGTGCACAGATATTTTAGAGGTAAGATGAGGGAATATGTGTTTCGCATTTGCCTGAAAAGAAAAAGAAAAACTGTTCGGTGAATCGAGGCGTTGGGTGGCAGAAGAAGTGGACCGAAGCGAACGAAATTCTGTGTAGATATTGCATATATAAATTAAGGCCTTCCGTGTTTCACAATTGTCCTTATCCCATTTCTTCAAATTTGGCAGATCAACAGTGAGCACAAACAGCATAGTGTATTTTACAGTATTTCAGGAGGCGCTTTTATCCCTAACAATGTCTCTGCGCATAGACACAAAGACGTGTTGATTTATTTCCTATTTAATGTTGATGTTTCAAATTTGAAGTAAATCGGATGCGGACACATGGGAAACACGAGAGGCCTTATTTAACATATGCAATACCTATACACAATTTCATTCGCGTCGGGCCATTCCTTCCTGCGCTACTACGGTAAAATGTACTTTTTTCGGAGGGGTCCTGACCCCCAAAACAGTATTGGGGCCACGCCCCCCCTCCGAATTGAACTTTTGATATTTCGTAATCAATGATTTAGAAGGTCTGTGCCCTGCCCAAATTTTAAAAGGAAAATACGAAAAAGTGTTCCCTCATTTTACGTCTCCAATATATGTGCACAGTTTCATTGACTTCGGCCCATTTCTTCCTGCCTTTCAGCCGTCAACTTTCAAAATTTTGAGTGGGAGCTTTTGCCCCCTAAAGTCGTTTCTCGGCATGAAATGAAAAACATATATTCATTTATTTTTTTGCGTATTGTCACTACACAAAGTTTCGTTGCAATTCTTCATGTCCTTTAGGCACTTCTGACATACTGTTATTAGCACTTTGATATTTTGTGATCAAAGGTTTGGAGAGGTCCATGCTCTACCCAGCCATTTTTTCCAGGAAAATACGAAATATGTATTCCGTCATTTTACGTCTACTATATGTGTGCACAATTTCATTCATTTCTGTCTACTTCTTCTTGCCTTTCGGGCGTCAACTTTCAAAATTTTGGGTAGGGGTTTGCGTCCCTTAAAACCGTTGTTCCGCAGAAAGTAAAAAAAAACACGTATTCGTTTACCTAGGTATATGTAGTATCTACCTGCTAAATTTTATCAAATTTGGAGTGTTACACTTGGGAAGTTTTAAATGTAGTTCAACTGGTCTTCCTCCTCTTGAAAATTCCCAGTAAAATATCTTCCTCTCTAATAAACCATATGCGCTTTCACATTCAGAAACCGGATTTACTTTCAGATTCAAACTCACATGGCTCACACCAAAGACCAGGATACTAATAATTTAAAGAAAATCATTATATTTACTTTGAAACTTTGGCCTTATATTTACTTTGAAACTTCTACACCTGTATATCCTTTTCTTACAACACATTAGAAAAGCATACTTTTAAAAATCTACTCCCGAAGCTCGATTCAAACCAACAACAGACATAGCGTGTGTTCTTCATCCGAAATCTTGTATTATATTAGTACGGTTATATCAGGATATGAGTTCAGTTGATTTTGAGTTTAATGTCCCTTTCAGCAGCGAGGCTATTCATAAGAAGTGAAAAAATTAGAAAACCTATCACTGAATGTTAGTATTGCGATTTATATCCATGTTGGGAAGTAGGAATTTTGTATTTGGAAACATTTCGTAAATTGACAAAATTATGAATTGAAGACCTTGGGGCAAAAACAGGTTGTCCAAAAAAATGAAAATGTAAAGGAATTAGCTTCACAACGGTTTCCACTCATCCGATTTTCTTCAAACTTGGCACATATATAGTAAACCGAAAATAAATCGACACGTATTTTTTGTTTCTTTCGGAAAAGAGGTTAAGGGGCAAAGGCCCCCTTCTCAAAAATGGGCCCTCTTGATTAGAAGGGCCACATTAAAGAAACGAAACTCTGCCGATGCAAAGGTGACTTCAAAGTAGGAAATACGGGTTTTGTCGTTTTTGCGAGAAAAGAGTTTCAGGGGGCAATGGCTCCCTTCGAAATGACAAAGGACCCCGCACAATTATTATGGAAATTAGATTTCGGTGGAATTGCTTAAAATCGTGGTATGTTGTATGTATTGTCCACCTCAGAAAAATTCTCAATGACACAACCAAAAATCACTGACCGTTTGGTCACTACATTGCCACTTTTTTGAAAACAGCCGAAGATAACGATATTCTGGATTTCAGTAAAAATGACTGAAAGAGTGATATGTTGTAGATATTTTGATCCTGAGAAAAAGTCTTAACGGACATACCCACCAATCACTGACCGTTTGGCCACTACAGGGCCACTTTTTTGAAAGCAGCCGAAGATAGTAATATTCTGGGTTTCGATGAAAATTACTGAAACCTGATATGTTGTAGATATTGTAATCCTGAGAAAAAGTCTTAATAGACACAACCACAAGTCACTAATCATTTGGTCACAACAGGGTTGCTTTCTTAAAAACAGTGGGAGGAAACGGGAAAACCCCGAGGAAACCCACGCACACGGTGTTTGTCCACCACAAAGTTCACTTGGCGGAGGCTGAGATCGAACTCGGGACCCCAAGCACCAGAGATGAACGCTCTACCACTGAACCACCGCGGCCCCAATAAATATATTGGTATCATTAGTTATATTATGGTAACCACAGTAGTTGTGTAAAAAATTATCTTGACGCTTCATTTCTACATCTATTGACAGTGTGAGAATTTCAAGGTTTGTCGTAGAGAGTCGAGACTTGCTCCATCTACTTTCATTTAACAAGAGCTTTCAGACGATGTACTACTTAATCCCTCTTGTTATTTGATACTTTTTAGTTGGACTCCAACTAGGACCCTGTGGGGGCCCTGGGACAAGACTTTTAACTTAAGTCGTTGTACTTTGAAAATAATGCCACACTTCCTTTACTGTTTTCATATTTGTTTCACAGTTTCCAATTTATAGGTGTGACCATGAACTTCTCAGTTAAGTTTTTGTTTACATTTTGACCCGCCGCCATTTTGCACAGATTTGTCGTAGAGAGTCGAGACTTGCTCCATTTTCTTTCATTTTACAACAGCTTTCAAACGGTGTGCTACTTAACTCCCTTGCCATTTGAAAATTTTGGGTTGGACCCCGTCTGAAACCCTGCGGGAAACCCTGGGGCATTTTTTTTTTATCCAAAAAGGTGTGTCCTTGAAAATGATGGGATACGTGTTGGCTGAGCTTTCTATTTACCCAATCGTTTCCGAACAAATGACTCGGTTGAAACTATTCTGTCAGATTTGTAGCTTTTACATTACAAAATATGTTGTAACTCACTTTATTCTGCCCATTAGCACGTATAACTTTGGGACTCGTCTAGTTATAACATATCACATGCAAATACAATTGTCTCCTTCGGACCCTCCCTTGTAAGCTCAGCCACGCCACGTCGAATGAAAAAAATCATCGAAAATGGCCGATATCAGAGAGGGCTTTAGTAATAGTAAAAAGTGACTGATCAACGAAACATATTACTATTTTTTTCTTAATTTAACCCAGAAAAATGGGTAATTGATGCTAATATAATATAAAATGAGAAAATAGTGAGTCGAACAGTGTATTACACATGGGTGATAATGGGTTTGATGTTCAGCGACTGGAGGTCTGCTTTCACTAATATGAAAATGTTGAATTCAGATTCAAATATTTTGATCATAATTATAATAAAATACAAATCATGTTTATTATTCCCATCCTTTCCAAAATATTCTATATACTTAAACTTATATATTAAATTTACTACCAAATTATTTTTTCTTGCGAAACCACTACTTCTATAGGTATACTCCATTGAAAATTGCTTGGCTTTGATTCCAGATGACACACATTTAAACGAATTCGCGTCTTTGCATTAGCATGTTTTCATCGGTCTTTGAATTTCGCAATCACATTCGGATACAGCTGAGGCACCCCCTAAGCCACAGTCCAGGATTAGAACGGAAAGTCCAGATTTCTCTTCTTCCTTATGTATATTTCTTGAAGTGCGAAAGATAATTTATATCTGTGGCAATGAGTACTGAGAAGGAAAGCCATCTAACTCCTCGACGAGTATCGCATTGAAACTTGCACAAGTAGAAGAACATATTGAAAGATGGAAATATACTTACTCTTTCGATTCGCAACGTCGTTGAACTGGAAGTAGAATGATTGTTCTCCATAGTCCCTGAAATTTATGTACTCTGGTCATACATGCCAGAATGTGATACACTGGAACCTCTTTTCTCACGAAGACAAATATTGCAAACTCAAGATGATAATAGTCGGTGGTGATTGGGGTCTGTAGTACCTCATTGATGCGAACCTATGTCAAATGGAGCATGATACGATACACTGATCGTAAGTTCCAAACGAACACGTTTACCCACTGGAGAAAAGGGACAGGCTGAAACCACAACGCAAAAATGGCTATTATTATTATTATTATTATTATTATTATTATTATTATTATTATTATTATTATTATTATTATTATTATTATTATTATTAGTTGTTGTTGTTGTTGTTGTTGTTGTTGTTGTATTTTTAGTAGTAGCACGATTAGCATTATTAATATGCATAGTATGATTAGTAAAAATAATAATAAGGAGAAGAAAACAATAAATAATCTATATTGTTGGGCCCATTAAGTAACGAAGAACTTCGGCCCGTCTTGAGTGTCCTCTAGCACTGCTATAAAGGTTTTAAAATCCACAAACAACCATTCTCCAGCCAGGATTCGAAGCCGGGACACTTGAGTCGTTTGCTTGACGCCTCAACCATCACGAACATGAGGTCGGCAATAAGACAAAGACATCAAAGAAATAATAATAATAATAATAATAATAATAATAATAATAATAATAATAATAATAATCCTATACCACTGGTTCTCTACCTAATTCCGATCACAAACCCCATATTATCACATCCTGTTGGCAGCAACCCCTTATAATTTCTGGCTTGTAATAAGCTTGTATCCAGCCCTGCCCACGGCGAGCAGATAGTGGAAACTCTCCTCGTGAACGCTCACGAGCATTCTACGAGCAAATACCATTGTTCGTGCTTCGTGGATCTTCGGGTTTTGTCCTTAGAGGAACGGAAGTGTTGTCAACCTTGGCGGTAATCACTAGCTTACCAAAAAAAAAGTATGTATGGTAACTGATTGCCATTTAGTGTAAAGTGTTTTTTTACAATGTGGTAACCGTTAACTATAGACAATACAAACTTGTAACAGCAATCAAATGATAAACTATGTACGTTCCTTTTCTTCTTTTTTCTTTCCTTTTGTTAAAGAGGGATGTGGGTTTGTTATATCCGAGTGTGGGTTTGTTATATTATGTTGTTTCGCTTTTTAGGAAAAGAGATAATCTGTTGATAAGAAAAAACTGTAGCACTTGTTTGTAATTATCTAAGTATATCTCCAGAAAATTAGCTTATGCATGTATGTGTGTACGAATAGGCTTAGCAAGGGGTTGGTTGTGGAGATTAGAAGCCACTATTACACTATCAATAGGAAGAATAGTATTTCTTACTCCACTTTTAAAGTTTCTTTGATCGCAAAGAATCAAACAAAATATTAAGAGAGCCAAAGAGATTTTCCATTTTTAAGTGTGACCGTTAGTGACTGCAATTAGTTTTTTTTTTTTTTTTTTTTAACAAGGAGTGTCTTTTTAATAAGGAAAAATGTATTGTCCCTGGCTGGTTGCTTGCCGGTGGCTTGTTAAAAGTGAAAAAGAATGTTAAATCATTTCAACGACTGAAGCTACACGCTTGTCTTTCTTCGATAGTTACTGACTGATTTTGAAAGTCACAATGTTGTAGGCCTACTGTAATAGCGTAGGCCTACTGTAATAGCGTAGGTCTACTGTAATAGCGTAAATTCGAAAGGAAACGTTCCAACTGAATGATACGAACAATTATTCCCAATGTCTTGAACATGAAACGTGGGTTGCACGGATAACGCTTAAAGTAGGCTGGACTGCACTGGAATTTCCTTCCGGCAAATTAGTGTTTGGTCGAAACTCGGTTCTTCTGTGTAATTGTCTCTTAACAACATTTGAACATTTCTTTTAGATAATAATAACTAACTAACTCTATGGTCTATGGAACCCGAAGGTTCAATGCCGCGTTTACAAAATATTTCCACTAACTTATGTCCTTAGCCAACTGGATCCAGTTTCTACTCTGTACTCTTATTTCTGCAAGATCCATCTTAATATTGTCTTCCCATCTACGCCTAGGTCTTCCTAGTGGTCTTCTTCCAATTGGGTTTTCAGTTAAAATTATGAAAGCGTTTCTAATTTCTTCCATTCTGGCTACATGGCCTGCCCACCTGAGCCTTCTACACTTCATAACCCTAATAATGTTAGGTGAGCGGTATAAACTATGCAATTCCTAGTTATGAATTTCCTCCAATCCCCATTTTCATCCCTCGTTGGTCCGAATAATAATAATAATAATAATAATAATAATAATAATAATAATAATAATAATAATAATAATAATAATAATAATAATGCGTATTATTATTATTATTATTTTCAACCTCCCGTCGTTCTCCTATCAATCTAGCAACGAAAAGCGTTTACAACTTAGCAAACGTGAAGCGAATGACAAATTACAGACCGAGTGCTAATGTAATACAACGTCACGAATTGTGTAAGCAAGCTAAAAAGGTCTGAAACAATTCGTTTCCGATTTTTGCAGTCGTTTTTACGTCTGTAAGATGACATGTTTAATATTAGTTTCTTTCTTTCTTTCTTTCTTGTTCATTTGTTAGTTACTTCAACGCTAACTGTAACCTCTATCATGCGTCTTCCTCAACCAAAAAACGTACCAATTTTATTTCCTGCAGTGTTTTCGCGTCACTGCTTTCGAAATGGGGAGGGGGAGAGCACACCTGCACATTTCACGCTTGCGTCTGCTCAATGCTTATCATCGTGCGAATTTCTGGCCAGGCTTGGCCATAGGTTTTTTGCCATCATGTGTGGTTGGCAACACTTATCGGATGCAGTGGAAGAAGCGAAGCTAGCAGCACCTGTGCTCACCTGTTCTTATCTTCGCTCGTGCCCGCTCACGCTTTGGCTTCGGGAGCCAATTCATGGACAGGCCTGCTTGTATCGGATTTTTGATATACAGTACCTATTGCGAAGATCTCACTATATACATTTATTTCTATAATAGTAAAATCCATTTCTTGTATATAGTGGATACAGTAACTTCCCTAAAAGCGAATGGATTAAATCCAAATTTGGTCCGTTCATTCATATTACAAATATCGAATCCGATCCGTCATACTGATTCAAAATGGAGGCCGTTTGAAAATTTTAAAACTTCATAACTCAATTAATTTTGGGTCATATGATAAAAAAATAAAAATAATAAAATGCCATTGCATTCTTTGGTATTTCAATATGCAGTTCTGATTAGTTTCATATCGTACCTCTTTCATTTAAATTGATTTTTAACCATTTGATTTTCAACTCTGCACCTGTTGAAAGTGTTTAGTAGATCTTTTTTTTTTCTGGACAGTATGTATACAAATATGTAAACATTGTCCATAAGAACAAAATTCAAAATAACAATTATTTAAAAATATTTTCCGGTATTAGATCATAGTGCTCATATTAATAATACTAATCATACTACTACTACTACGTTTTCCACCGGGTAAACGTGTTCGTTTGGAACTTATGATCGTTTACCGCGTTCCATTTGACATCGATTCGCATCAATGAGGTACTAGAGATCCCAATCACCACCGACTGTTATCATCTTGAGTTTGTTGCAATATTTGTCTTCGTGAGAAAACAGGTTCCAGTGTATCATATTCTGGCATGTATGACCAGAGTACATAACTTTCAGGGGCTATGGGAGAACGATCATTTTACTTCCGGTTCTATGACGTTGCGAATCGTAAGAGTAAGCATATTACCATCTTTCAATATGCCCTTCCACTTGTGCAAGTTTCAATGCGATACTCGTCGAGGAGTTGGATAGCTTTCCTTGTGAGTCGTACTGAATCAATTTGACTCGACCCGAGCTGTATTACTCACTGCGAAAAACCCTTGAGCGCTATGCTGAATCGTTTTTTCAGGTTGTAATGTTAACTTTCGTCTGCAGAAACACGTTAGTGAAGTTGGCAACGCTTTATATCGAAAGTGGTCAGCCACGACTTTTCCGCAGGGTCGTCCAAACACATTAAGAGAAATCAAGATCAATGAAAGTAATTTTCTTCCTTCTTTATTTCAGTTTTTGTACGTTATTACTAAAAAGTACTCACAATTATTTAAATTTTCTGAAGTGAAACATTCCTATATAAATCATTTTCTCAGGGTCTTATCCTCTACAGATTTTGAGTAAACGTAACACAAAAGGTGCGTACTAGTTTGCGATAATCGGTTTTGTTGCTTGTTCCAGGTTGGTACAGAATGGGGCCCTGGTACGAAATAAAGCCATAGAACACATATATTAGGACTAGCTCAGGAGAGTAATGCTCCCGGAAGTAGGAACAAAAAGCACAGTTCTGATTGGTTGGCGTTATCCATTTCTTGCCACGTTGCATTTAAATAGCAGAAATCAAACGATTGTTGTCGTCGGTCTTCGTGGCCGAGTGGGCTAGCGGTATATGGTAGTAACAAAAATCTGTTTTGGCGTGAGTTCAAACCCGGCCCGAGGAAAGTTTTTTTTACTTGTTTTTACATTTTTTATAACACTTTTTACTTACTTTTGTGGAGATAAGTAGTAGTAGTAGGAACGGGTTAGAAGCCCCCCAGGGCTCGTTTTGTTCCCCTTGTACTCCATGATATAAATTTTCTGACCAACTTAAAACAACTGGATAGAATAGTGCGTAAAACAACTGGTTGGAGTAGCGCGCGAAAAAACGTACTTCCGGGAGCATTACTCTCCCGAGCGGGTCGTCATATATTACAGTTCATTGACATAAATCGCTATGGAGCAGTGTTGTCAGATTCAGAATAACAGATTTCCCGCTCAAAGCCCAGAAATTTCCCGATCGCTCGCAAAATTTCCCGCCAAGAAAGAATATGAGTCATTAATTAATTAATTAATCATTATATTAATAACTTCAAATTAAAATCAAATAACTCTGAACAATCAACCAGAAGTACATCTTTTCCTGTGGGAGGAGAAATCTATTATAAGACCATCCTTCTATTTTCTATCCGTAGTTTATTTGGTAGCCTATAGAGATAAATATATATTTGAGTGTGTGTGTGAGAGTGCTAGGTACTTCCAAGTATTATATCCTTCCCTCCTTCCCCTCACTTCACCCTAAAATTCCGTGAATGACTGGCCGTAACAAATATAGTAAGCAAAGGGCCATAAACCCTCCCTCCCTTCTTTCTTCTCGCAGAACGGATATTGGCGTGATTAACAATATGTTCCATTTGGTTTGGTTTATAAACCTCTCGTCCTGTTCTGGTTCTTTTTACCTAAAAAAAAAAAAAAAGCTTCCAATCCATGTATTATTCCATATAAAAAGAGATGAACACAAGAAGTGATAAAGAGACGACATGAAAAGGAAGCAAAGTTGACAGAATTTCCCATTTTCAACCAGAATTTCCCACATTCCCGTCAATGCTAAGAATTTCCCGTTTTGCGGGAAATTTCCCGCCACTAAACATATGAGAAAAGGGGAGAACACAAAATGGTTTAGGAGAGTTAGGAAATTAGAAAGAAAGTATGATCAAACTACCCGCTGGCACAGAGAAGAAAATTATAAAAATTGGAAAAAAATCACAGAAAAAACAATTAAAGAGAAAGCGCAGGAAAAGTGGTACGAAGAAGTTGTCAAGAAGAGCAGTTTGAAAGGAAATACACATATAAAAAGCGGTATGAGAAAATAAATTATATGAATAATGATTTAAGAAGCATTTTGCTTTTCAAAGCCAGGTCAAGGAGCCTTGAAACAGGGGTAAGGCTAGTTTTAGACGGAAGCATTTATCGTAGCACTTCTCGTAGCAAAAATCGTATAATCGATATCCTACCGTGTAAAGTAGCAAATGCTATAGCATTTCCCATGCCATGGCATATCCTATGGCATTTCTTGTCGATAGAACCTGCTCTATTTCGTAGCATTTTCCCCAGCATTTCTGCTCCGATTGCAGCACCGTGGTGTGTTAAAAGGAAGCGAAAGATTTTGTCAAATATCCATGCTCTTTGTTTTGTGTGGGAAATTGAATTGTAGTAAAGAAAAATGAGTTTTAGTTGGGATACTATTATTATGTTGATTAAAAAATATGAGGAACACCCTTGTTTGTACAAAGTTAAAAGCTTGCAGTTTCACTATACGGATTCACACAGAAATTCATTTAAAAAAATCTCGTTTCATTTATTGTACCTTCAGCAATCATTGAGGCGTGCTCTTGCAGTCTCCGGTGCAGGTTCACTTTAACAGGTGGCAACGTGTAGTTTTGCTATACGGATCCATAGTATAAGTAGTAGTAGTAGTAGTAGTAGTAAGAATAATAGTAGTAGAAGTAGTAGTAGTAGGAGGAGGAGGAGGAGTAAGTAGTAGTAAGAGTAGAAGTAGGAGTACTTAGTAACAGTAGTAGTAGGTGTAATAATAGTAAGAGTAGTAGTAATAGTAGTAATAGGAATAGGAGTAGGAACGGATAGAAGTAGTAGTTGGAATAGTAGTAGTAGTAGTAGTAGCTGGAATAGTAGTAGTAACAGTAGTAGGAACGGGTTAGAAGCCCCGAAGGGGTTGGTTGGGTTCTGTTCTCGATACAAAATGGGGAAATTACAGACTTGCCAAAATTTTATGGCAGCTTATTGAAGATTACGTGCATTTCAGGTTCGACTTTAATTTCTATATTTCCACGTAAATACGCATTTCAGATGTAAGTGCACACCATATTTCCATTACTTATACACTACTCTATTAAAATATTAGAAATTTCTTCTGTAAATTTTAAAATCTATGGATCTGTATAGTATAACTGAACCGTTAAAAGTCCTTTGTACCATAATAAGCATATGCGAAAAAAAGGACTTTAGAAGAAATAATGACTGAAATATCTGTTTTTAGTTTTGGAGCCATAATTGCGCTCTTCTCCAGTGATTTGTTTGCTACGTCACGACAAAATGATTATCAAAATGCTACCGTGTAAAAGCACAATATACTTTTGATGCCATAGAATATTATACGAGATTTTTGGCAGCACATCTGCTACGATAAATGCTACGATAAATGCTTTCGTCTAAAACTAGCCTAAGATTGAAAAATTCAAAGAAGTAAATGAAAAATGTCAACTATGTTTTAAAGAAGATGAAACACTAGAACACTTATTGTTAAAATGTGAAGAAACCCTAAAAGTCAGGGAAAAATGGAAATGGAACGATGAAATGAGAGGAAGGAAATTTGGTTAAAGTAGCTTGGAGGCTAGGCTTTAATGTAAATGGAAGGGAACTAAGTGAGAAAGAAATGGAAAAAGAAACAAAGAACTTCTTGAATTTTGGTGGAAAAAGAGAATGGAAAACGTTAAATGAAAAAAGAGCAGTACTTTCTTTTACTATTTATTTATTTATTTTATTTTTTTCCAGGAACCCAACTTCCGAAGAGAAGGAAGGAAAATACCTTGAACCTGAACCTGAACAAGTTACATGGTATGATCCTTTTGACAATAAATTTCCAACCCTGGTTGGCAATATGAGCCAATCACAATTCTGGAGCAGTGCAACCGGGAAGTATATATCGCTGAATAGAATTGAAGGAAAAGGAATTTATTTTGAAGTTTAATGAGTCATTTCACTACAAGTAGAAAAGTGTGAAAATGGATGTTCCGAAAATTATAGTCACGAGTAGTGATGGTACTGAGTACGAAGATTTAACAAAAGAAAATGGAGTTGCACTTCATGAAGAAAATAATTTAATTGTGACACCTGCTGAAAAGAATATTTATGTAGGTAGGGATGTAGCGATTTGATACTGGACTGTGCTGTACATGCTATTTAATGTTTTAAGTGTTTAACTTTTTATACGATGTCAATTATGTAATTTAAAATTTTGGTGTAGATTTATTGTACGGATCCGGAATATACTTTTTCTACTGAATCACAGTTTGTACTTTTAACAGTCATTTTTGAGGTATGCACTTTAATTCATCCGTACATATGCACTTTAGGAGGGCTTGCTCAAAAAGCACCGATCAACCTATGCTAGCGACCAGTAAACAGCGCGAATGATATCTAAGCGAGCTAGGGCAGGAGGGCGGAAGGGGGGTTCCGCACGAGTGTAATTATAGGACCAGACGCGGCAGCGACGGTGGTTATACATATTAACGAGAATAGCGCAAAACTATACAGCTTACTAGGCCGCAGTCGCTCAGTGGTAGAGCGTTTACCTCTTATGCGTGGGGTCAATAGTTCGATCACCGCTCAGTAAAACTGTAATATTTCATTTTTGTATATGGCTTAAAAACACCTTAGTGTTGAATTATGTATTTGTATGTTGCTAAGGAGTTATAGCTAATGTGGCAATATATTTTCATTGTTTGCAATTCGTGTTCCAAAATAACGTAACACATTACGGAATTTATTCCGGTACAATTAAAAAATAAATTCAAGTCATAGATAATGTTCAAAGAATACAGAAACATACCTGTTTGTTAATATCTTCTTTTACTTTATATATAAAAACGAAGCTTGACATGCTCCAAATTTTATACACTTTATCACTACACAGCCGCCCAAAGTTTTACGGCATTTCATTACTACAAACAGCAGTTCGTAATTTACATTCGATTAGTATACACTGAAGTTCATATCACAACATGCTGTCAAAAGATGAAACATTGGCAGATTTCAAACACAAAAAATAAATTGTTCCGTGTATTTTAATTCAATATATTCTGATGATTTGTCGACACGAGCAATTATTCATCTCGATTGCGCTTGATTACCATATTTTGTGAGGTTTCCAGCTGATAAGTTACGTCTTCGGTCGGACATGTTTCAAAATTGAGAATGATAGCTTTACTTCCACGGATGTAACCAGATCATGTTTGAAGCACGCAAGGATGTGGATCAAACTCATTGGGCGCATTTTCGCCTTTCAACACTTGTCCAATTGTTTTTAGGTTATCCAAGTCCTTATTGGCTGCAATAATTCTCTCACATTTCTCACGAGCCACCTAGCACAGAGTGAAAATGTTCCAGAGAGTTGCTCGAGGTTCTACTTCTCTCTTACCGAAACGTTATCGCGACTTGGGAATTGAATAATGGGTAGCAATGAATGCTAAGTCGTTTCGCACATCATTGTTCTCAGTGACGTTCTTTTATAGTACCTAGGTAATGGGGTGACACTTGATCTTGGCCTGCTCATAAATTAGTTTCTCTTATATTTTTCGGAAGAGGTAAAATCCTTTCTTGAAATATGGAATGTTTACTTTTCCCAATGAAGTCTTATTTTTAAGAAAACGCATAGAATAGGCAACATTAGGCACTAAGGCAATTATTTAAGCAGTGAGGGGTGAAATAGACAAACTTGCCTTAAATTGAAAATATAACCCCCCCCCCCCATATAAACCTTAAAAAGTTATTTTCATCATATCTTTAATGTTAAAGAATAGGCATTTGGCCTAACATCCGGTCTCAATTATTCATAAATAAACACTAATTTATATCAGACTCTACAACAACCATACTCACCAATTCTTCCCAGTAAATTTTGCTAATCTTCAGTTATCGCGGCGGACTTAACGGAATTTAGCTCCACATTACTTAACGGTTCTAGGTCAAAACCGCGCAAACAATAACAGCGCTGAGCGAAAAGAGTGCGTGTAAATACAGCATGAACAAAAACCGCGCATGGATAAAACAGCGCAGGCAAATACAGCGTGTAAAAAAACAGCGCATGCAAATACAGCGTGGACAAAAATCATAAATGAACAGTTTGCAGTAGGCTCGCTCTCATACCGGCTCGCACTCAATTATCTTAAATGGGCTTGCGCTCACTAATCCTAAGTGGGCTCGCGCTCACTTCCCTCAACCGGGCTTGAGCTCGCATTCATTTCCCTCGAATGGGTTCGCGCTCACTAATCCTAAGTAGGCTTGCGTTCACTCGAACTCACTTTCCTCAACTGGGCTCGCGCTCGTGATCACTTATCTCAACTGGACTCGCACTCACATCTCTTGACTGGCCTCACTCAAACTCGCGCTCGCTTATATAATTGAGGCTCGTGCTCGCGCTCAGTTATTGAGCCCGAGCCCAGCTGAACACGAGTGCCGAGTTCGCGACCGTCGGGCTAGTCAGTTTGGACACCTATGACAAAAACAGCGCATGCATGGCCCGTAATGCACATCCTTTCCCAAAGCAAACATTGTACAGTTCTTGATATCTCAATAAATAGTATTGCGTTTATACTTTTTATATTGTGTTCTCTTTATAGGTCAAGTCAACGGTTCGGTTTTGTATATACATAGCGTATTGGTATACAACCTTTCCCTTCATATGTATTCCGTCTATCAAAACGAAACTTGGTACACTCATTTTTAACCCCTGTAGTATTTTTCAAGGTACATTTGGATTGTGTGCTTTTATCTGGGGCCACTCCAGAGGGAGCCGAATTTGATGGGAGGTAGTTTTGGAGGGAATTTTTCCCAGTTTTCCGTTTTCAAATATGTTATGGGCGCCAGTACATAGCACCTCTAGAGATCGTGTTTCGTGCTGAAGAGAATGAACTAGAAAGCATGACTTTACAATGAACAGTGGTGATGCAATAGCTTTTTCACAGCGAGTCTACAATTTTTGTATGCTAACAGGATTAATGGGCTCCAGGGACATACTCCATTGTCCATGGCACCTAACTTTTAGTGCATGAACATACTTTTGTTATGTTTATTCAATAGACTAGATTTCAGGGTTGGCAAAAACCATGGTTTTTATTAAAAAAACCAAAAAAACCGGTTTTTTGGTTTAAACCAGGTTTTTATGGTTTAAATGATTTGCTCTATATATTCATATCATATATGGACAGAAATAAGTTTGTTTCGCCTTGATGTTATTATGCAACAACCGGGTCATGCTGGAAGGGGTCACATAAGCTTAAAGCGGAATAAAAACCGCTTCTCGAGTTACATCCGAGAGAAATTGTCCTCCATTTGAACTCAGAACCAGGACTAATTGGCCACAAATGCGATACGTCTGCCGACTCACTCACGAAGTAATCCTGATTAAAAAAAAAAAATACGTTGTACTGATCTTTACATGCTTCTTAATATAACTGTCAAGAGTCATTTCAGAAGGACAAAAAGACAAACAATTGCACAAGTGAAACCATTACACAGAATTACATATGAACAATTTCAAAGTACTACGGAGTACAGAAGAACTAATTTCGTTCAAGTTAGTTAACAACGACTTTTATTGGTCCAAATTAAAGAAATACACCGACTTATTCTGCATATCAATAAGAAAAGTGAATAAAGATACGAATTATTTGAGTCCACTTTGGCTCAGACTTATTTATACATAAATAGATACCAAAGATACTTATTTCACTAAATGCCTCTCGTGGGGTCTGTATAACCCCCCCCCACACACACACACACACACAAAGTACGGCATTTTCGATGTATTTTATCAATAGTAAACATTGAAACGAAACAATATTTAGAATTTTTCTTCGATTGCAATTATATAACAATAATAACAACTACAAAAAATTACAAAATAAACATTTATAAACTTGTAAAAAAAAAGTTGCTTTTGTAGTATTAATCTTTTTGAGTAATGAATGGGGAATTTAGGTCTGAATATAATACGAATAATATACGGGAGTGAAACGTGATAACCCACAAATGTGTTCATCAAGATTTTACAAACACACACTTTTACGGACATTTTTTTGTTTTTTGGTTTAAACCACCTTGGTTTAAACCAGCCAACCCTGCTAGATTTTGATTCGGATGTCCGGATGATACGTTCATGTCTGTTCCTTGTGAGATCCGCATGTCATTTGAAAACAGCAATGCGGATATTGGATTGTGCTTCCGTTCGGAGACATTTGTTCATTAAAGGTATTTATAAATTTACTATTTACACGAAACACACTTTTCGACATCGTTTTCGACAAACACACACAAAGCAACGAACCACACACTCGATATATCCGGAGTTCGTATCCGGTTTTACGCGGGGATATATCGAGTGTCAGCATAGAGTTTCTTTCTGGGGCACGCGGAATGCCGACGTTCCTGGAGGAGTTCTCCGGCCCAGAAAGATTCACAGCCACTCTTCCATTCATTCAGCTACACTATTATAAATATCATTCCTATTTCGGTGTTTCCCCGTTTTGTTTACAATGTTAATCATTTGTCCTAGTATATTGTTCTCATCTTACTTCTGATTAGTCATTTGTTATTTTGCTTAATATCCTATAGTCCTCCTCATTAGCTATAATTTCGTTTCTTTCTTTCCTTTTTATTTGATCTCTTCCCTCTAGCCGTTCCTGCAGTAATGGACACCACAATACGTGATGTTCTGGTGTGCCTATTTCTTCGCATTGACATCTTGGAAGTTCTATTTGTCCCATTTTGCGTAACGCGTAACTTACAAATAACACTTTCCAAGTGTATCACTCCGATTTTGATAAAATTTGGCAGGTAGATACTACACATGAAATAAACGAATACTTGTATTTTTTTCCTGTGGAAAAACTGTATTAGGGGGCAAAAGTCTCCACCAAATAATTTGAAAGTTGACGCCAGAAAGGCGAAACTAAGTGGACCGAAATGAACGAAATTGTGCACGGATATTGTAGACGTAAATTGAGGGAATACGGGTTTCGTATTTTCCTGGATAAAACGGTTGTGTGGTGCACGGACCCCTCCAAACCTTTGATTACGAAATATCAAAAGTGCTAATATAGTATGTCTGATGTGTTTAGAGGACATGAAGAATTGTAACGAAACTTTGTGTAGGACAATACGAAAAAATAAACGAATAAGGTTTTTTTTTACCTTTTGCTGAAAAACCGTTTTAGGGGGGAAAAGTCCCCACTCAAAATTTTGAAAGTTAACGCCCGAAAGGCAGGAAGAAGTGCACCGAAGTGAATGAAATTGTGCACGAATATTGTAGACGTAAATTAAGGGAATACGGGTTTCGTATTTTCCTGGATAAAACGGTTGTGTGGTGCACGGACCCCTCCAAACCTTTGATCACGATATATCAAAAGTACTAATAACAGTATGTCATAAGTGCCTAAAGGACATGAAGAATTAGAACAAAACTTTGTGTAGTAACAATACGTAAAAAATACATAAATACGGTTCTTTTATTTTCTGCGGAAAAACTGTTTTAGGGGCAAAAGTCCCCACCCAAAATTTTTGAAATTAGACGTCCGAAAGGCAAGAAGAAGTGGGCCGAATGAATGAAATTGTGCATAGATATTGTAGATGTAAGTTGATTGAATACGTGTTTCGTATTTTCTAAAAAACTGGTGGACCGAGACGTTGGGTGGCAGAAGGAGTGGACCGAAGCGAACGAAATTGTGTGTAGATATTGTATATGTAAAATAAGGCCTTCTGTGTATCACAAGTGTCCCCGTCCGATTTCTTCAAATTTGGCAGATCAACAGTATAGCGTATTTTATAGTATTTCATGATGCGCCTTTAACCCTTACAATGTTTTTCCGCATAAACAAAAACACGTGTCGATTTATTTCCTCTTTGCTGTTGATGTGCCAAATTTGAACCAAATCGGATAGGGACACTTGAAAATCACGAAAAACACAATTTCATTTGCTTCGGTCCACTTCTTGCAATATTACGGTAATATTTACTTTTCTTCGCAGGGGGCCTTGGCCCCAACACTGTTTTTCCTCACAATATAAAACACATTTCGTTTATTGTTTTGCAGATTGTCCCTACACGAAGTTTCGTTGCAGTTCTCCATATCGTTTAGGAACTTCTGACATATACTTATTTGCAATTCTGCTATTTTGTAATCAACGGTTTAGAAGGTCTGTTGCCCACGTAACCGTTTTTTTTTTTTTTTTTTTTTTCTTCAGGAAAATACGAAACATATATTCCCTGATTTTACGTCTACAATATCTGTACACAGTTTAATTCACTTTGTTTAACTTCTTGTCTTTCGAGCGTCAAATTTCAAAATTTTGGGTGGGGGCTTTTGCCTCTAAAACTGTTTTTCCGCAGAAAATAGAAAGACGTATTCGTTTATTTTTTGCCTATTGTCACAACACAAAGTTTCGTTGCAATTCTTCATGTCCTTTAGGCACTTCTGATATATTTTTATTATCTGATATATTGTTATTTTGATATTTCATGATCAAAGGTTTGGAGGGATCCGTGCCCCGCTCAACCGTTTCTTCCAGGAAAATACGAAACTCGCATTCCCTCATTTTACATCTACAATATCTGTGCACAATTTCATTCACTTTGGTGCGCTGCATATTGCTTTTTGGTCGTCAACTTTCAAAATTTTGCGTGGGAGCTTTTGCTCCATAAAACAGTTTTTCCGCAGAAAGTAAAAAAAAACACGTATTCGTTTGTTTTATGTGTAGTATCCACCTGCCAAATTTTATCAAAATCGGAGTGTTACACTTGGGAAATGTTACTTGTTAATATATTCCTGACTGGTAGGAATCAGCAGTAAGATGAAGTCTATAGTAAAGTTTGAAATACTGCAAGTCAGCGCGATCGAGCCAAGAGTCGGGTTCAGCGCAAGAGCTAGTGTGCCTTAATGTTTGCTTTGGAAAAGGAAGTTCATTGCGGGCCATGCATGCGCTGTTTTTGTCATGGGTGTCCAAACTAGCAAGCCCGACGCTCGTGAGCTCGCACTCGCGCCCCGCCGGGCTCGGGCTGAGTAATTAAGCACGAGCCTGAATAAAATAAATAAGCGCGAGTCCGAGTGAGCGTGAGCCCAGTCGAAGGAAGTGAATGCGAGACCGAGTGAGCGCGAACCTAGTTGTGGAAAGTGAGCGCGAGTCCAAATGAACGCGAGCCCATTCGAGAAAATTAAGTGCGAGCCCTGTTTCTGGAAGTGATCGCGAGCCCGACTGAGTGAGAGCTAAGTTGAGAGAAGTGATCCCGAGCGCGAGCCAAGTTGAGGGAAGTGAGAGTGAGTCCGAATGAGCGCGAGCTCAGTTGAGAGAAGTGAGCGAGAGTCCGGATGAACGCGAGCCCACTTACGTTTAGCGAGCGAAAGCCCATTCGAGAGAATTGAGTGCGAGGTCGTGTGAGCGTGAGCCCAGTTTGGGAAAGTGATCGCGAGCTCAGCTGAGAGAAGTGATCGCGAGTTTGAACCATGTTGAAGGTAATGAGCGCGAACCCGAGTGAGTGCGAGCTCAGTTGAGAGAAGTGAATGTGAGACCGTGTGAGCTCGAGCCTAGTTAAGAATAGTGAGTGCGAGCTCATGTGAGTTCAAGCCCGAGTGAGTACGAGCGCAGTCGAGAGAGGTAAGCGCGAGCGCGTGATTGCGAGAACAGTCGAGGGAAGTGGTAGGAAGCGCGAGCCCAGTTGAAAGGAGTGAGCTCGAGCGCGAGCGAGCCTAGTGCAAAATGTTCATCTATGGATTTTGTCCATGGGCTGTTCTCGCTCATGTAGTATTTGCATGCGCTATTTTTGTCCTTATACCTATTTAACTAAGAAGAATACCTTTCAATTATGCAACCTTAAACACTTTAAAGAAGTTTCGGTTGTCAAACCTAAGGGACTTCTGCTGTAATTGTTCCTGACTTCTCTTTCCTAAGGATGTCTATAAAAATTGTAAACAGTCTGTGGCAGTGGTTCTCAACCTAATTGTTATCTTGACCCGCTCGTATGAGTGGAAGTCTGAGTGAGTACGAGCCTAGTCGAGAGAGGTGAGCGAGTGACCGGGAGCGATTGCGAGAACAGTCGAGGGAGGTGGCCGGAAGCGCGAGCCCAATTGAGGTAAGTGATCGCGAGCCCAGTTGAAAGAAGTGAGCTCGAGCGCGAGCGAGCCTAGTGCAAAATGTTCATCTATGGTTTTTGTCCATGGGCCGTTTTCGCTCACGCGGTATTTGCATGCGCTGTTTTTGTCCACGTGATATTTGCATGCGCGGTTTTTGTCCACGCGGTATTTGCATGCGCTGTTTTGACCGGATACCTTACTTAACATAAATTTCACAAATATGTGAATCCTTTAACTTTCAGGCACTTTTATGCTTACACGCGATTTAGTGCACTGACTTAGATACTTCATTTTGTATACTGTAATTAATCTCTACCTTAAGTGGATGAATTCATGTTTAACAGATTAGATTTTTATTAAGGCATTTCTACGTAGATACGCATCTCACTGGTAGAAACACAATATATTTAGATTATTTGCACTAGTCGGTTAAAATATTATTACAAAGGGTCTTTCCTAGTAAGATAGTGAAATCGGCCCTTGATCCAAATTGGGTCGCTATTGACCCGAAAAGTTACCCTTGACCCAAAACTACCTCCAAAAAAAGTTATCCCCTACCCCTCCCCTTACTGAATTATCGTATCATACATGCTCAAAATTAAATATTTTTTTTAAAAATTTTGGTGGGGTTGGTCGAAAAATTTTAAAAGCTTCACAGATTGTAGACACTATCTAGATGTAAATGTGCAATGTTTTCAAAACCATCGATGCGTATTTTCTTTATTTTTTTGCGTGTTGAAAATTTCCAAAAAATGTAAGAAAAAATTGAGGGGGGGTATACGTCGCTGATTTTTTAGTTAAAAAAATTGTTATACCCTTAGATATAACATATATTTTTTCAGGGCCTAAAAGTGATGGCAACATTGTCAAAAAGAAATAAAATTGAAAACAAACATATTTTTCGCACAGTTTTCCCACCAGTTTTGAGCATTTCAAACAATCCTTTACCAAAGTTCACAATTTTCCTTTCTCTTGCGTCCCTTCCGCTTCTGTCGCAAAGTTACACAGCTCGTGGTAGAGAGCGCCACTGTGTGTGTGGCCAGTGAAGCAAACACTGATAGATACGAGGAGCCGACGCGAGGTGTGTGTAACTTCGTTGTGCAAGAGTCAGTTGCAGTGAAAGCACTGTTATGGAGATATATTTGGTGTTTCCATTCCGAAACGCACACAATCGAAGCAGCCGAAGAACGACAGAATCGGAAGGGACGCAAGAGAAAGGAAAATTGTGAACTCTGGCAATAGATTGTTTGAAGGGATCCCCAGTGAGAAAACTGCGCGAAAAACACGTTTGTTTTCAGTTTTATTTCTTTTTGACAATGTTGCCATCACTTTCAGACCCCGAAAACAATATATGTTGTACCTAAGGGTATAACAAACTTTTTAACCAAAAAGTCAGCGACGTGTCCCCCCTCCCCAATTTTTTTCTACATTTTTTTGAAACTCTCAAAACGCAAAAAAATAAAAGAAAATACGCATCGATGGTTTTGAAAAAAATGCACATTTACCTTTAGATAGTATCTACAATCTGTGAAACTTTCAAAATTTTTCGACCAACCCCACCAAAATTTAAAAAAATATTTAATTTTGAACATGTATGATACGATAATTCGGTAAGGGGAGGAGGTAGGGGGTCAAATTATTTTTGAGGTAGTTTTAGGTCAAGGGTAACCTTTTGGGTCAATAGCGACTCAATTTGGATCAAGGGCCGATTTCACTATCTTACTAGGAAAGACCCTTTGTTCTGTAAACTTTGCAAATATGTGGATCCGTACAATGAATCGGCAGCGAAATGTTTTAGTTTACAATTCGTCGAACAACATTTAGACCTAGCACTTAAAAGTTGCTTCTACAATTTTATTTCTGTGTGTTTATAATTTTCTCTTCTAAACAATCTACACATTATAGTCCAAAAAAAAATTCGTTGCCGTACGCAGAATAATATAATAGAACATACAAGTCTTGCACTATTTTTCTGCGTAGTCACAGTTTTAATTGCTGCAAATATTTGTTTGAACAAATCATTAATTTCTGAATTCCTTGATGACAATTTGCTTTGTCAAGAGGCAATCATAGGATCTTGTTTCCATCTGCTTGATAAATTGTTTTCTACTAATATGTTCTATCATCGTCATAGATATTTTACTATAGGTCTCTTGCTAATCTCCCAGATTTGATAGACCTTTGATTAAAATCAGATGTTGCAACATAAAAACTATAGAGATCTATCTCTTTCATCCAAAACTTCGGAGTAGGTTGTATGGAGTTGCATTGTAATAAATAAGAACAAAGCCTCAGTTTAATTTCCATGTCTCTTGTTTCACAGTTTTGCTCCAGAACTTGACATTCATTCTGTTAACCCTTGCCAACTTTTCAACACAATAATGACTTATAAATAGGCTTGGTTTCGTTTACTTGTATAGGTTTGGCACGGTGGGGCTTATCGGAACTTAATCTCAGAAGTTTAATTTTGGAGTAAAATTCAGCATTAATCGTTCATTTTTATCCATAATTTCCGCGTAAAGTAACCACAGCCGAAGGAAACCGTGACTACCGATTATACAACTCTACTTACTATACTGTTTCGAAGACATATTTTCATTCCATAATCTCTTTGTGTATGAAGTGAAATCATGAACTCATGTTTAATCGTCGTTCATTATTCAGCTTAGGAAATCATTATCTAGCACTGAATTCTCTTGAATTTTAAGATGATATGGATATTGTCTATGCCAGTAAACCAGGAATCTATTTTAAACACGAGCTCCCTCGTAGCTAAGCGCCTAGCGCACGCGACTTTGGCCTGAGAGACACGGGCTCGATTCCCGACGGGAGATCTTGTAATTCGGATTCCGCATTAAGCAGTAGGTCCACGTCTCTTATAGCCTCGCCGCTGAAAGGGACGCTAAACTCAAATCAAATCGAACTCTATTTTAAACACAATTTACGATATGCAGGTTGGTCGTACTTGCAGAATATTTATTAACTTTTCCACAAGGCACATGTAAACCTTTTTCTATTCACGTTATGACATATTGCTCTTAATAATATACACGTACACTTCATTTTAAGTGTGGTTTAGTAGTTAGTAGTCTTCACTATACTCTCCACGGCTTTTTTTTTTTTTTTTTTTTTTTTAATTTATTTTAAAACACAAATACTCCAATAACCAACAGTATAAGAATTTTTGAATGTGGTACATTTAATACTTGCGAGCTACTATTAAATGAATTGTGTGTGTGTCTTTTCAGAACCTTTCGTACAGTGCAAAAATTTGATTGTTCGTCAATTAATACCTCACAACTACGCACTTAGATTTCTTAACTATAAGGAAAGGCTTGGAAGTTAGCGCTTTGTAAATATTGTCTGGAGTTTTTTAATATTATTTCTTGTCTTAGTTATTGGCGGAGAGCGTAGAGAACACTGTTAATTAACCATAACTGTTGTGTTTGAAGACAATAATAATAATAATAAATGAATCGATTCCACTTTTCATTCCATGGTTGATTGGTTACTGTCTTATTTAACTAAATTGTCAGACACAGCTTGTTTCCTTCCTTTCCTTTCCTTTTCTTTAAGTAGTTGCAGTAAATATGAAAATAAATTCATTTTTAAAATTATTATCCTATCAAAAATTTGAAAAAGTAATAAATTGAGTTATAATAATAGTGATAATCCCTAGCTTATCACTTTACCTTGATAAGGGGTTTTGGAAATTATGTTGAATTTGGTTAACAATATCAGAGATATTACATTGTTTTATATAGAGTTGCTAAATTGTGTTTACTTTTAGTGGCTTTCACAAATAATTACGAATAATTTTTAAAGGCGCAGAACATTCCTTCTGACTCAACATAATAAATTGTAGAATAGAAACTGATAAACATCTGTTTCAGAGATGTACGTAACTCTTGCTATTTTTTATTATTATTATTATTAGTTTTCTCTTTCTTTCTAGATTTCAAGAAGATATGCCTTGTAGGGAAGCTGAGTGAGAATAGAAGAATAATGGAAGCTGCACTTGTAAGTTGTCTGATATGTTTCTGATAATTAGTTGCCTGCTTTGTTTAAGTTTACCAAATATGTTTGATTTTTACAAGTAATAAATTTCTTTTTATATTGATTTTTGAACTAAAGCAAGATATTAAAGGGTAACTGGATGAAATAATCGATTGTTTCTCACACTTATTCTCAATAGGTGTAAATTCAATAAAATGAAATGTAAGGATTCGGTCTGAAATATGTATATATATATATATATATATATATATATATATATATTGTTTTCTCTGGGTCCGGCAGGTAAACTTTGACAGTTTTCAAATTGAAATTGACTCGACTGATTACTTCACTAATTATATTTCTGAATTTAAGTATAACTCAAAACGTTTTGCTTACAACAATTATGCATGAAACATACCACTTCTGTTTTCTGAAAATTGTATTATTCAATTGATTTACCCCATTCTCAACACATTCTTCCCCATAGTTGAACGGTACGCGGTTTCTCTGAAGGGAAGGCGCAGTCTATTTTCCGAAACGTGCTAATCCACAATAGGAATATGTTGCGGCTTGGAATACTGTGATTTATATGAATGGTGAGTTGCCGGCGAAATTACATACTGAGTGTCATTTACTTTATTTATTTATTTATTTATTAGATTTGGGCGCGAGACGTTTCGACGCAAAAACTTTTATGCAAATAGGTTTCTACATATGTTATACTGTGTTCCCTAACTAGAGTCCGGATATTTAGGCATTAAAATATGAAAACAGGCAGTAGAAATTTCTAAAAATTTCCACAAATAATTTTGCAAACACTAAAAATAACATCTTGAACACAGCAAAGTTTCTGCATATCATGCACAACTTGCCTCTACCAGTTGAAAAGAAATAGGAAGTAACTGCACCAGACTCTCGACTATCCGGTTCACAAGTATCCGGTCTCCGCACTATGGGGCTTCGTTTTAAAAGAATATTTCTTTTTAATAAAATAAGACATACGTAATGAGGACATGTATTTTTTTTTTTTTTTTTTTTTTTAAAGTACGTCTTTCGTTAATGTTCAGTTATTTTAATGATGTGACTTAAATGTGTAAGTTACAATACTGTCATATTTTCATTTTTGCACTTTTTTTCTATAATAAATTATTAAAACGCATGATAAAAAACATTAGAAATGTTTATTAAGTACTGACCTGTACCAAGAGGTCAGAAAAAGTGAATAAGAGCTCGTTTTAGAATAAAAATGGTGTTTTTAATGCTATGTATGGGTGATTAAGGAAGTGAGTATTTATTGAATGTTTCTTTGTTAGTTGATATGCCCATTAGGCCGAATAGTTGAGACTTCATTGTATTAATAGAAGATAATTACAGAGTTCATTAAAAAAAAAAAAAAAAAAGCCACTAACTATACATTGAAATAGTAAGAATGGGCCAAGTAAAATTTACTGTAGACACCCTGTGACACCCCAAAATAAACTTCCATCCTTTATATCTAACGTAAAGGAACGATATTGGTCGATTTGGCGCTTTATTGATGCACTTAAGTGGACACAGAAAAGCAGGACTAATGTACGAGCCAATGCTTCGAGAAGACCCGCCCAAGGAAAGAAAATATATTCAAGCAGATGAAAGAATTGTACAGAATTTTGAAACTGTTGACATTGTGGAATATTTTCTGGGTTTGATCCATAATTGTCATGGTAAATGTGACATAAGACAAATTATTGAATATGTATATTAGATTTAACTGTTTACTTCTTGTTTCACTGTTGTTTCCCTTCCAATTCTCTCTCTTGTAAATACATAGTAATAAGCATAATACAATTTTGTGAATAGTTATGAATATCCAAAATGCCTATTCCTTCACATTAGAAATATTATGAAGGTAACTTCACAGAAGATTATTTCAGGGTGTTATAAGGTGCCTACAACATATTTTATTTTAGCCCAATGCAGATTAATGGTGAAAAAACTCTGCAGGTCATGTTTCCGATTTTCCTGAAATTAGGATATATCATTCTAGAAACAAAATAATATGACCCGTAGTTATTTCTTTCTGCATTATATAAAAGTTTACTAGAACTAAACTAAGCATTTATTGCAACTGACAAGGAGAGTTACGGAAGTGTCACTCACCGATTTGAATGAAACTTTGCACACTTGTAGAACATCGAAAAATAATCGACACTTTTTTTTTGTTTGTTTGTTTGTTTGTTTGGGCAATGGTGAAGATTTAAGTGTGGAAATCACCCTTTGAACGTTAGGGGTGGTCTTTGAGCATAGACCAAAAACAACCATTTAGTTTAGAATAAAACACACTGCCAGGTTTTTTTTTTTTTTAGGACAGTTGATTTAGAATCTGACGTCAAAATTCAAAATGGCGGATCCAATATAGTGATTACAATTACAAAATGTCTTCTGGTTTGAAATTCTCTACAGTTAGCCAAGAACAATTATAGTTGGCAGAGATTACTGCGAGGAGGTTGCAGACCAATTTGAAACTCCTTTCTGTACTCATTTTAATGGGATGCTTGATTAAAGTGAGTCTCTGCACCTCTCACTTTAGCGTTTACAGAGACACAAACAGTAGAAAGTGTGGAACAGTCAATAAATCTATGACTCGCAGCTACACCATACAGCCTTTAATTTCTGAAAATGGTGTACTTTTATCACAGTTGCTAATTATTTTACAGGAAAAGAATGGAACATCTGGCTCTATAGTCCAAAACAACCTCTTTTAATCTGAAAATGTCCTTGTGAAAGAATCAAATTCGTGAAAATTAACATCAGGTCTTGGATCATGGTCTCAAGAGGTTTTTCTCCCAGCGTCTAACGCAAATTCAATTTTGTTAATAGATTCGTGGAGTGGTCACAATTAATCAACTTTTCAACGTATTTTACGAACAAAGGAGTATCTCAAAACCTTTCGGCCCTAACAACTGGTAGGATTCGGCCTCTTGATGTGTTCGTCTTTAAGCCGTGGAAAGACTTCTTGAGACATTTTACTGATATTGTCCTCTACGACTATAACATAAATTTATATCTCCGTAATAATATAATTTAGATCCAAATCTCTGATTAATAATCAGTTTTCTTCTCCCAGATGTGCAAATCTTATTAGATATGCGTGATACAAAAAGTTATTTGGTAGAAGATTGTGCTGCATTTTGCGATTTGTCACAGTTATTGCTCTAATAAGGTAAACTTGGTGTAAACAATGTTTATGCATCACACACTATTTTTACTAAATATCATTACTGTGAAGCGTTTCTCAATAAATTCATAATTACAACAATTGAGGATATGTGAAGTTCTGACATAGTGAGAGGCGAGGGGACTCACTATACAGAAGCACCCCGAATAGAAAGAGATGTAGAGACTCACTTTAATCAAGCATTCCGTTAAAATAAAGGGGTTTCAAATCAATGGAAAGAAACTTCAAATCGGTCTGCAACCTTCTCGTAGTAACCCCTGCCAACTATAATTGTTCTTGGCTAACTACAGAGAATTTCAAACCAGAAGACATTTTGTAATTGTCTATTTTGAATCCGCCATTTTGAATTATGTAATTTTGACGTCAGATTCTGAATCAGCTGTCCTAAAAAAAAAAAAAAATTTAAAAAAACCCTGGCAGTTTTTATTGTATAATTAAATGATTGTTTTCGGTCTATGCTTGGAGATCATCCCTAACGTTCAAAGGGTGGTTTCTACCCTTAAATCTTCACCATTGCCGAAACCAAAAAAAAAAAAAAAAAAAAAAGTGTCGATTAATTTTCGATGTTCTACAAGTATGCAGAGTTTCATTCAAATCGGTGAGTGACACTTCCGTAAGTCTCCTTGTGAGACTTTCAGTGACTGTTTACCATAGGACATACTATAACGTAACGAAAATTTAGAGTTTTTGAAGATCTTTTTTAAGAAAATTGAAGTTAAATTTCACCTTTCTGATTTTTTTAAATTTTAAGTTGTGCAGTTACTTTTTATGGCAGTTTTTGTGATATTGGTACCAATTTTCAAGGCTTTTAGTGCGTAAACATTCGAGTTAAAATACGTTTAAGTAGATTAACCTATTTAGATATACGGCTCTGTGCCCAAACATCATGCTCCGTACTTTTAAATCTACTCGATGTTCTGCTGACAAATCTCCATGGTGACTGAAATGGTTTGAGCTGCCTACAATGTCACAGTCAACATTAAGAATGACGTCTGCGCAGAATTGACCTGAAAGAAACGGAAGGGGAGGATGAAAAGAAAAAGCTTTCAGTTACGCCAGCCGTAAGTACGGCTCATGAGAAAAACCTCTCAAAAAATGTAATTTTCAGAAGAGAAGTGTGGTATGTTTCATAACTAATTGTTGTAAGCAAAATGATTTGAGTTAGTTCAATTCGAAAATAAAAGACTATATGTGAAATAATCGGTCTGGTCAAAATTTCAATTTGAAAATAGTCAAGTTTCTAGAGATTGAGTTGTCCATGCACAACAGATGTCCATATGACTTCAATATTTGAGCATCTTCCTCAGAATTGAAGGTATATGGGTGGTCAGAGAGCGGAGTGGGTAGGTGGTGGTAAGTGCACAGCATGATAAGCCAGTGACCTGGATTGGATTCTCAGTCCAGTCACGTTATACCACACTGAATTAAATCATGAACAAGAATGTTTAATGTTTCCGATGGAGTAGCACCTTTGATCTGTAGACTATTGTCCGAGAGAGTACTGGTATGAGAAAATCAGAGAAATAGGGAAAAATATACATTATATATGAAAATGTTGTGGTGTGGGACGTTTTTACGAGAAAACGGCTGAACCGTTTAAAATTAAGTTTTGAACTGAGTCGAGTTTATATCATTTCATATTAATTGAAATACTTATCCTAGGGAGCGGGGGCATAAGGGTCAATAGTATCCCAAAAGTAAACATTCTCACGAGGTCGTGGAGTTAGGGAGATAGAACTCGACAAATAAACGTCTCATTATGAATAAGTGAACACATGCTTCAGCACTTTTGAAAATTCCGTTCTTAAAGGTGTAAAATGGGAAAGATTGGGTAGGGTTTGCGTGACTCCAGTGAAATCAAACTTGCACGAACGAGTATCTGGGAAACTAGGAAAAGCTCGTATATACTTGTCAAATATTTTCCGTAGACCGCAATCTTCCCATGGGAAAAACGAGCATCGGCTGGTAATTTTTAAACATTTTGACGTCAATTATGTGTAAGTAGTAAGTTCTTATTTTATATCTGCATCCCAAATATCACTAACGTCCCATTGTTAAACGAAACTGCGAGAAAAGTGAGTTGACGGCATGTTTCGATTTCCCACTGCAATTTTTCAGCATAAATTGACTCAGCTTACCACTTCCGGTTTGAATCACAAGCTTTTAAATGTATCCAGTTAGCCCTGCAAGTAAGGCATTTCTATGGAACAAACAGGTATCTTACGAAGCTATTTCCCCTGACATTATACTCAATTAAAATTCGTGGCGCTGGTAGCACGATCTCTTCCTACTCTTATGTAGTTCAATATTATTGGAAGCTATTTTGATACAAAGCACAAGGTGCCGGGCTTTTCCGTCGTTGTTATAGAGGAACGCAAAGAGTTTAAGCATAATCTGTATTATTTACTTCTATACCTAATCTCTTACTCGCCCCAAAACGGTCATACCTTACATTCCTGAGTAATAGACATTAGAGCTAACCTCTATCTATGGAGTGATAGGCAGGGAAAAGATTCTTTTGGACTCGACAGGGCTTCGATCTGGTTAAACATTTTTGACCGTCCCTCCGTTCAGTTATCAATCAGGAACCACTTTTACGAGTCACAAGAAGGGAGCGGTATTAGCAACAGCGAGGGCAAAGCAGAATATTATAGGAGGTAACTAATGCGATAGATGGAGCTTCTGTGCAGTCCTTCCTTTAAATAAAAATCCGCTCCTTAAAGAGAAAGTGAAAATTTGGAGAACATAAGACAAAAAGCTGGAGAGTATTTCAAAGCTAGCGACATACTTAACTGTCAGACTGTTCTTCTGTGCTATTTTCATATATTATTGAAATTTAAACTTTTATTACGATTTATTATATATCCTCAGGTAGGCCTCTGCACTTACAGGTTGCTGAACAGATATTCAAAACTTGCTTTTTCTCTGTATATATGGGACATAAAACGTTAATCCTAATCGGAAGCATCAATTTCGTTTCTGTTTTGTGACATTACAAACTTACTTTGTTCCTAGGGTTGTTCGAGAAATATATAAGATATACTATTGATACTTAAATTGCCAACTATAGCAATTATATGAGAGATTTCCCTTTCCCCTCCACTATTACGATCAATAATCTCATCTCGTTATTAATTTCCATTTGTCATCTGGGCTCACGAATGTTAAACGCAGGCTCTTTCTGTAAACATGGTTCCGGGCTCAATCTTCGGTGGAAAATAGTATTTCGAATTGCATATTAATCCATAGTGTTTCACCTAATATAGCTCCATTGCTGGAAAGAAACATACTCCAAAAAAATAAATCCATTTACCTTCGCCTTCTTTATCTTGAAAAGCGGAATATTAAACCTTAGGTTTCGACATTTCTTACCATCTACGTATAATACTATCACCTTCAATCGCAATCAACGATCATTAGTGCTGAATTCATTCAAATTTGTAATTTGTTTTTTTCCTAATGTAACCTATACCGCTCATTACCTTATGACGCTGTGCGATGTTTAACGTAACTGGAGAAAATTTAGAGCAGATGAATACACATTCCTCAATTTTAACAGAAACTGCAAGTTTCCTGTGTCTACAAAATTTCTACTAAATACGAATTTTACTGATATATATATATATTATTTATTTATTTTCCAGTCTTTTGGCGTGGGTGTAGTTTCAGCAAAAACTGCAGAGGAAATTTTCTTTGAATCTCTACAATCGGATTCCGTATTTGTCCTAGAAGATTTTGAATGTTCTTTATTTGAAGAGCTTAAACATGAGGGAGTAAGGTAAGATGTTGTTTAACGTTCTAGTATTACTTGTATTAAATCTCAGAAGTTAAATTTTTGAAAATTTGACATTCTAGTTTTTTAAAAATATATCTTGTTTACTTATATACATATAGACCTAACTGGCTGACTGATTTACTTAAACTGACTGGCTGACTGATTACACCGATAGCAAATTCAAATGTGCAAAATTGTGAGAAAATTAACTTTTTTCAACTTCGAAGTCCGATATGAGACGAATTTTTTGTTTAGTTTTATGTGTAATATTGTACTTTACTTTAACTTGACCTAATAAATGCGGTTAAAATTTTGGGATAGTAGAACTTTTGAACTAGAAGCGATACACAAATAATGGTTATTCCAAAATGAAGCTTTGTCTATGCATATATTTTTAAACTAGGAAGCAACGATTGAAGTGCACTAGGAACCACACAGTGTTGCCAGATGTAGCCGTAGTTTTTTTTTTTTTTTTACAAAACCTGTAAATTTACTCATAACTCATACGTATGGATGTTCTGTCCTTAATTTTGGAGTAGCTTGGAAACTATGGAGCAGAAAAAAGAATTTTTCATTTCCACCGATAACTAATCGGGTGAAGCCTCTGTAAGGAGGAACTAAGGAAATCGTAGTTCTTATAAATTAACACTCTGAATTGGCAACATTGCTGATGTTTCAGTGCATCAAAATGTGTGTTAAGGATATGTCTACATTATGCGATTCCTAAAAACAATGAAAAAGAAACTTTGAAATTACCACGATAAAACTTTTACTTACATGCACCCGGCAACACTACTATTCATTTCTATGGGGCTACTTAAAGCGAAAGGTATACAAGAACAATTCTCGAACTATACAAGACCTGGAAACGAACATTAGCAGTGCCATTGAGAATATTAGCACTTTTACTCTTCGTAAAGTTGCTGCCAACATGGTGAAACGTGTGAACTAGTGTTTGAATCAAAACAGGGGATATTTCCAGAATCTGCCGTTAAACTGACAATTCAGTTCGTGATGAATAGCAATGTTGCCGGGTGCATGTAAGTAAAAGTCTTATCACCATAATTTCAAAATTTCTTTTTCATTGTTTTCAGGATTGCATAACGTAGACAGATCCTTAACACACCTTTTGATGCACTGAAACATCTGCAACGTTGCCAATTCAGAGTGTTAATTTATGAAAACTTCGATTTCCTTAGTTCCTCCTTACAGAGGTATCACCCGATTAGTTATCGGTGGAAATGAAAAATTATTTTTTCTGCTCCATAGTTTCCAAGCTACTCCAACTAAAAACTGAAAATTAACGACAGAACATCCATACGTATGAGTTATGAGTCAATTTACATGTTCTGTTAAAAAAAAAAAAAAAAAAAAAAAAAAAATACCTTCGGCTACATCTGGCAACACTGTGCGGTTCCTAGTGTACTTCAGTCGTTGCTTCCTAGTTTAAAAATATATTCATGGACAATGCTTCATTTTGGAGTAACCATTATTTTTGTATCAGGTTCAAAAGTTCTACTAGCCCAAACTTCGGGTTGCATTGTATATTGGACACCCTGTATATCTCTGAATACTAAACATCAGATAACAGGATGATACAACCTGGTCATGGGAGTAACTACTACTTTTACACAAAATAGCATGACTGCCGCGGCCAAGTTGTATCATCTCGAGATCTTACCTGATGGTTAGTAATTAGGAGATTGTAGCACTGGCTGTGTGATAAACTTCGGAATTTCTCTATTAGTATCAGTTTTGTGATTAAGCTACAGTTAAAATCGTTTAAAAGAAAATACTTCTGAACGATTTATTTATAAAGAATCACTGATTTTTGTTAGCCTCACTTCCCCAGGCTTTAGTTAGTAGTATAGGTCCACCAAGCGCTGACTCCGTTTTCCTTGGATATCGCTTGTTAACATCGCAGCAGAAGATTTCTACAGAGCTGCCAACGGTCAAGAGCGTTAGGAAACTAGACGTACTAGAGACAAGACCAGAAAGTAGTCGAGATGTAGAACCAGTATCAGTAGCAAATAGTAGGTGTTGGTAGTATTCAGCATCTTATTTTTTTCGAACGATTGGGATACGAACAGCAGAGAGAATTACAGAAATAATAAAAGTTTCTGCTCTCTTCTTTTACTGTATATTAAACAAGACGGCTCGATATTATTTGATAAAAATAATACCAAATTATGTAATGGATGCTATGCATTTGTTCTATGTCGCCATAATCGATAGAAATTAATTAGTGTACGAAGACTTCTTTCGTCCAACACGAATGTAATGATTTACTGCAGTGCATGCTATTTGTAAGTAAGCATCTCTTATTTTAATATAAATTTCAACATCGAAGCGAATGAGAATGCCGACTTTTTTTTTCTTTGTCGAAAACAAAGAAGATAACCACATAAGGGACAGAGGTTAAAAGAAACGTTCAGATGGCGAGGTCAGTGCATGCACCTTACAGATTTCGATGAATTAAATATTGCTGTACTACAAACAAAAACGAGCCTGGAGATTTTTGCTCGGAGCGCAGACTATTGCGACATACGGTATTGTGCAATTGGTAACTCTGTTGTCGAGAGATGTTTCGGTAGTAGTTCCACTTGTGGCCACTATCAACTCACCGTTTGTCGACCTATAGCAGTATCATTCTGTGTGGGGGGCCAAGATTTTGAGCAAGCGGGCCTGCCCTCCAGGCCCTCCCTTGGCTCCGCCACTGCCACTTATTCACATTTTTCTAATTTGAATGCGTTAGTTCTTTCTGAGCTCCCACATTTTGTGATTAATATTATTGAACATAAAAAAAAACTTTTTATTTTATTTTTCGAAGTACTGTATTTTATGAATTTTATTCATGATTCCCATCGACCTGGAAGTCAGGGAATTATAAGTACAGAATTTTACTTCTCAGAATCTATTTCCCATTCTGCCTTATCTGGCTTTTTGATGGCGGTTATTTTATAAAAACTTTTTTTTTTTTTTTTATAGCTACACACACTATACATGTACAGTCCGCAGCAAAAAAACCTGCAACATGAGCATGTAAGTTGATTGTGAAACGACGAAATACATTCATACTAGATGAGTATTTTTTAAAACTATATATAGACGTGGAAAGTTGTATATCGTGAACTGGAAAACCTTGAAAATTCAGGGAATTTGCGCTCCCCAAGTAAGCGGGAACCATACAGTTACAATACAATTAATTGTATACATAAGCAAGTTGCATACTAGAGAACTTTCCAAGCTGATGTGCATTCTATATCAAGCCTTTTTTCTCTCTCTTTCTAATAGAATATTTGGGCCTACCGCTCTTCTTGAGATGGCTGAGTTTCAATTTCTTCCAGAGAGAGCACGTCCAGTATTTTCCTTTTCAATGAAGGAAGTTGTAACTACATTTACAGGTTTCAGAAGTAAAGAAAAAATGGTAAGTTCATGTCGATTTCAGAACAGTGAGAAAAACACAGCAAATTCCCAATTACTTGTGCTTAGTGTTGTAAAATTTCCGGAAAATTTGAAACCGTTGGTAAAAAACAGTTTTTTTTTCGGTTTCTTTCCGAAAATTTTGAAAAAATTGGGAAAATAACAAAAATCTTTGTATGGTGATACTCCCATAGGCGTTGACTTCCAAATACAGCCCCCATCGGCTGGGGCCAGAAGCGTTTCTTTTAAATCCGAACCAAGGGGCGTTTACTGAGATATGTATAAGTAGTAGAAAATGGCCGATATATATATATATTTTTTTTTTCGTTGTTCAGTTTGTTTATATAGATAATTTATCTGACCGATGCGAAGAATGGGTATATTCAGCTAGTATAATAATAAAATAATCTGAACGGACAACCCGCAGACTAGATAATCCGCTCATGAATAATTGGGAGTTTGCTGTACTTGATAACTTCAGTCCAACTTTAATTGGAGTTTAATATTTATAGTTTCTTTGTGCACTTTTCCGTAAATAGATAGGGTTTCCAACTTCCCTGTATTATGCGGGAGCTTCCGCATTGGGTACAATTTTTAAACTTTCTCCCGTCTCCTGATTGGATTTACTCCGGGAACTCGTATCTTCCGTATTAAAAGAGATGACAGCACATTAAAACGAATCGATATAATTACAACTTCCGCTTTTAGTTTTGGCCTGCACATTTCTTGATCTTTCTTTTCTCTGATTTTGCAGAGTAAAAACGTGTTACGTGGTTATACAATTTTTCTACATTAATCCGAATAATACATAAATAAATATAGTTTTAAATAAAAACCTTTGTACTCTGCAATAATTTTATAGCTGCTTTGTGTCAATAAAAAGTTTTATAAATATAAGCACTTTTTATCTATTAATAGTGGCCGTAAGCCTCCCTTACTTTTACATAAAAAAAAATGTTTGCAACCCTGTAAATAGACTATATATTCTGATGTTTATGTAGTAGAAGTAATTATTAATTCGCACCTCCTATTTTTTCCCTGATTCACTACTGTAAGTGGTAATATTCTCATCTTTGTTGCTAGAGGTTCTTGGTTCGATCCCAGACCATGAGTGCTTATGCTGTATAACATTGTCTGTGGGTTTCCTCAGGTTCTATTTGTTTTTACTTTTTTCGTTCTGTCACTTTGTTTCCCATAATATTTCACTTGCTTCTTTTTTCTAAAATCTGAAGAACTAAGAATATTTATTTTCAATATATTAAATAACTACGTGTTTTTTCAGTTTATATACTTGCAATAGCTGCAATTTAAGGCATTGATCGATACTTCCAATAAAGGACTCGGTAGTTTCTATAACTTCATTGAGACTCGTATTTTCCCTGATCTTCTCATTGCGATAAATTTGCATCTCACAAAGCTCTAGTTCCATCTATATATATAAAAGAGAACGCACAAAATCCTTTGTCCGCTCATCACGCTAATACGGCTGAACCGATTTCTTTCATTTTTGGGGGGTTGTTAGGATTTGGACCCTAGATGGTTTTTATCATATCACTTTAATTTTCAATTACCAGTGTCTTGAGATAATTGACCATTCAGGTGTCCATACGTACAAATCCTTTGTTATTAGTTCATCATATAAAAATAAACGTACTTATATGCAACCCGCATGACCCTGTGACTCGGCGGGTTAACATAAATGACAGGCGCTATAAATCACTTGAAAGCGAAAAAGTAAAAATTATCTAAGTAACAAAGTTTATTGAGTTCCGGGATGACCGCAGCGAAGCGGGGCGGGTTGGGGTGACCGCAGCGAAGCGGGGCGGGTTAACATAAATGACAGGCGATATAATGTTAACATTAGTGCAATCTTCTATGGTTTTTATCATATCACTTGAAAGCAAAAAAGTAAAAATTATCTAAGTAACAAAGTTTATTGCGTTCCGGGGTGACCGCAGCGAAGCGGGGTGAACGCTGCTAGTGTGTAATATGTTAGAGAGAAAGCTATCGGTTAAACATAGATCAATATGTTAAAAGCTGTCGTTGAGAAATTTCAAATCAGTCGTCTTCAAAAATTGATTTTTTTTTAAACCAGAAAGTTCCCAATCTCAAATTGCAAAACAGAAGAGGTTTTATTTTTTAAAAAAATCGTTTTATTGTTTCTACATGAATTACTCTGTTATTTTGAATTCCGTATTTTAGTTCATTTGAAACCATGGCTATTTCTGAAATTATTATACTGATCTGTATTTTTGCTGAACTGTATGTAGAATATATCCATTTTCCATCTTACTCATATAAGCTGTCTTAATACTCGATTTGTTTTTTGTTTATTTTTTCACATTTATCAAATATGCGCGAGTAAATTTAAGGCAAATACCGACAGAGAAAGAAACTTAAAAGGGGCTAGGGGTAAACCCATTTAGCTAAATTTAGTTTGAAAGGGCCGCGGTGGCTCAATGGTAGAACGTTCACCTTTGGTGCGTGAGGTCCTTGATTCGATCCCAGCTCGCGCCAAGTGGACTTTGTGGTGGACAAACACGGTGTGCGTGGGTTTCCTCAGGGTTCTCCCGTTTCCTCCCACATTCCACCATTTCATTCATTTCTCATCATCACCGTTTCTTTTAGCCTAGCCGGCATAACCATGGGACGTAAAACTTAAAGATTTCATTTTTTTCTTTTTTAAATTTAGTTTGACTTACGTCTGTGAATTTCCATAACATCAAACACATCCTTGTCTGTATTTGTCTGTAAGTCAAAGTGAAAACTTTATAGCGATTATAAGAATAATGCATTCTTATTTTCATTCATTAATAGGAAGATGCAAATTTTTGAACTGATAAAATAGGATTAAGAAAGGAACGTTGAGAATTCGAATCAAATTTCATAATATTTAAAATTGCTTCTCCAGAGCTCTTGTTGAAGTAAGATAGTGCGCCGTAATCGTCCGTGATCACCATCAACATACTAATCAGTAGTATGGCGGGTACGCAATATTATTTTGTTACCATTCCATTTCTGTTAAACTTAAGTAATCAGTAAACTGTTTTAACCGTTCTGTCCATTCACGTTTATTTTTAATCCATTTGATAATTTCCCTAGGTGTAAAGCAGATAGTTTTAGCATACCTTTTTCTAGGCTTTATGTTTAGTTACGATAATGTCGAGTAAATATATCGTGGGAATAGTATAGAATATCTACAAATTTTGGTGTAACCCATTTTACTAAATATAAATTCTTACTGTATTATTTGTTAACAGGACATACTTGTACGGCGAATTCATCACATGGGAGGCAGTATTCGCAGAGAGATCGATCACAAAGTGAGTCACTTAATAGCAGCTTGTCCTCGGGGAGAGAAATATCTGTATGCTGTTACATTTGGAATACCAGTGATATCTGAAGGTTGGGTGCACCAATGTTGGGAAAGAAGATTAGAACCTGGTTTTAGCGCTGAAGAAATTGTGGTGAGTTTCGTGTATTGTGCTTATTTCACTATTTTATTCGCGGAATTTCTATTCTGTATTTATTCTTATGGAACTTGGATTGGTAGGAGCTTTATTTGATTTAGATTTTCATTAAAATTATGTAAGTCACATGATCAGTTTTTAATGTAGATGTTCCAACACAACAGGAAATTCAAGATTTCACTTAACCATACAGCAAGCAGTATATGTTAATTTTCTGAATGAATTTTGGAACTAGTCATCAGCTACTTATAAAAATTTATATATATATATATATATATATATATATATATATATATATATATATATATATATATATATATATATATATATATATATATATATATATATATAAAACTTGAAAGCATTTAAAATGTTCAACTGTGTAAGTTCGTTGAAATTGTGTGGGTGTGAAAAGTTGAGTATGTTCGAGGAGGAGGAGGAAGAAGCATGTTTTCAGTTAACCATTCTCCTAGATTAGATTCTCGGTGGGGGGATAAACTTACACGTATATATAAACAGCCTAGCTGCTGAAGAAGATGATAGACATTCTTGGATTTTCATAAGAGTAGCTTACAGACAGATCTGCACTTCTATCCGTGATTGGAATCCGTATATAAACACAGTTTTAGAAAGAACATATTTCATAAATTGTTAATGTTTTGTTTTTACAGTTCCTTATTTATACCTTCTCTTAACCTTGTGTACCAAGTATCAAGCTCGTATCTGGTACGTGTATTACCGGGGGGAGGGGAGGTTCAAATTTAGCCTCCTCTGCTTTGTAGTGAGTGTTACATTACATCTGTTGAGTTTGTTATATATATTTTAAAACGAACCTAATAACAGAAACCTTTGTAGTACTTCTGCTTTATATTTATCGTAACATATGTAACATTATTTAAGACATAATTCGTGTATTACATATATGAAAACATCATTCACGAAAAAACGGAACTAGTAATATCACTGACTAGAAAATTCTCTTGTAAGCTTCGGTATTTATATATAAGGGAAAGAAGCAACACAAACAAATGTAGGTTATGGACTATAGTACCAAGTGGGAGTGAAATCAGCCCGCACTAAATGAATTATATATAACTAAAGTAGAAGATATTGTAATATAAAACTAACAAGCGTGAACATTACATTCAAACACTTTATTCTATCTTGTTTTTTTAGGATTAATAATGATATAACAGATTTTATAGATCGTAACAATGTTTAAAGAAAGGTAAATGGTACTATGCACCCAAAAGCTTTGTAGAAGACAAGTCCTGTAAATGTGGAACCGTAATTTACGTTGAGGGTATAGCCTAAATTGGAACTCTTCATTTTAAACAAATTTTCAGATTTAAAATATACGTATCAATCTTAAAGATTTGATTAACTTTACACTGATAATGGGATATGAATAAAGTTGAACAAGGTGAGTTTACTCCAATTTTGGAGAGTTTATTCCTTTCGGTATGAATAAAGATGAGAAAGATGAGTAAGTTCTTGGAGAGTTCACTCAGCGTCTGAGCAGGGAGTTACCACTATTGAGATAGCTCTAATTTCGTATGAATAAAACTGAGATCTCTCTCACATTTCGGAGTACTCTCTCCAAAATTTTTGAGTTGCCTTACTTACTGACTCAAGCCGTGAAGTGAAGACGTTTCGTAGAAATGGTTGTATGCAACAGTGACAGAAAATATACAAGGAGCGCAGAAACACTTTCGAAGTGCACTATAAAACCGTCTATCGCTTTGATAAAGAAATCGTGGAGTGGTTAAATAATTATTTCCTACGTGAATCAAACGAAACTACAGGTGGCTCGTACTTACTGACAAACAGAGAAGGCGATTTTTTTTTTTTAGATATTTAAGTTATCCTGGTTTTCAAAGCGCAGTAGGGGAAGATATATAGGGTGGCGCACGAAATGATCTATCTTTTTTTTAAAAAAAAATCGTTTCAGGGGAACAAGAAATCGCAATGTACACTTTTACAGCAGTAGCAGTACAGCTTGGAGAAAGAGTTGAAGAAGAAATTGACACCTAACTCACCCTGCCGCCGCTAGAGGGCTAGTTTTCAAGATGGATGACAAGAGCAGACTGACCACAGAGCAGCGCTCAACAATCGTGCTTTTGTTCCATTAATCAAAAAGTGTTATTGTTGCTCAAAGACAGTTTCGAGAGAGGTTTAATACCCGATGGGCTCCCTCCAACAAAACCATCCACAGACTGTATGAAAACTTTCAGAAGGAAGGAACAATATTAGAACCGAAGCGTCCTCGACACAAGCCTGTGTGTTCGCCTCAGAATATTGAAGCTGTTAGAGTTGCAATGCAGAGGATCCCCGGGAAATAGACAAGAAAGGCAGCAATGCAACTTGGCATATCAAGACGTTCGGTTGAACGAATTCTGAAGAGTGACCTCCATTTTTATCCATACAAGATGACCGTTGTGCAACGACTCACAAATGATCACAAGCAGCAGAGATTAGTGTTCGCGCAATGGGCAGAGGGTAAGCAACGAATCCTTCACAAGGTTTGGTTTTCTGACAAGGCGCATTTCCATTTGGGCAGAGTGGTTAACAAACAAAATGTGTGTTTTTGGGCCAATGAAAATCCACGGTTGATTCATGAAAAACAACACCACGCTCCCAGGATTACAGTGTGGGTTGCAATTTTCAGCCATGGACTGATTGGGCCATTCTTCGAAGAAATAGTAAACAATGAGCGGTACTTGACTATGCTCCGGAATAACTTTGTCCCGCAGTTGCTTGCTACTGCTTTGCTCATCAACACGCAGTGGGGTCATACCATACGAATTCACCAGATGCATGTTGCTTCATAGTCACAGATTTGGCTGTTTTTTGTACTGAAAGCAGGGTGGATTGATTTAAATCAGTCTGATTTAAATCACGATATAAATCAAGATTTAAATCAATTGATTTTTTAAATAAAAATCGTTGATTTAAATCGAATTCCGAAATAAATTAATTTAAAGTGAAAATAAGTAAAATCCCGTTTATGTTCTGTTATTTCGATTATGGAGATTAATAATCATAATACAATGAGACTCAAATGTACAGTACAGTATGAAAACAAGTATCATGCAGGGGATGATTAAGGAAAATCCCGTTTTGAACAGGTATCGGAGCAATCCTACTTTCTTCTTTTCGTAACATAGGGTTTAGGTTTTAAAATCGTTAGCTATTCCAACGGGGAAATCACCATCGACATTTAAGATGAAAATTCCTTTTTGTGCGTGTCTGTTCCCAGATAATAGGGCGTATTTAGAGGGGTCCTATGCCCTCCATTTTTTTTTTTTTTTTTTTTTTAGCTTTAGGCGAAATTTGTGTATTTCATGCGGCAAGCTAGTTCTGAGTTTTAAAAAATATTCCCTTGCCAAATATCAGTAACTTTTGTGATAAAAGGTGTCATTTTGATAAACGTTGTTGTACTTTTTCCTTAATGCTTAACCTTTTAAATTATATCACCTATTTTTAGGTGATAGGGTAGAATCTTCATTATTCAATTAAAAAAGTACCAATAAGGCTTTTTGCTTCGTTTTCTTCAAGACTGGAGGCATTTTAGAACACGTTACATATGTTTTCACGCCTTTCTTCGTTGACGCATAGTATGTGATGACGTCATAAATTTAAAAAGATATTTTTTGTTATGCGTATTATTGTTTTTTGGCGGCTTACATTTTGCATTCAGAAGACTGAAATTTTGCACACGCGTTCAGCGCACCCCTTAATTTTCAGATGTTTTCACATCTCTGTGTGGAAACTGCGGGTTTCAGAGGGGCAAAAATATTTATTAAAATAGGATATTTTTAACAAAAAATAACCTTTTTCGTGATTTTTCCGTCTCGGATGGAGACATATGAATGGTACCGTTTGAAAGGCTGTTCTATTCTGAAGAAAATGATGTACGTACTATGCTCCTAGGATAAATAGGGATGTCTCAGGAAACTGTTACCTGAGATCCTGTTTTATACGGGAATCTGGGGTATTTGGGGAATACTATTTTTCGCGGGCTTACTTTTGCACCTGCAAGATTGAAATTTTGCACACTTACTCAGTGCACTCCTCAGTGTTTTTCAGATTTGTTTCAGATCGCTGCCTTAAAACAGAGGGAGGGGTCCACAGAGGTAAGAATTTAAAAAAAAATATATTTTTAACAGAAAATTCCTTTTTTCGTGATTTACCCGCCCCAGATACACAATGGAGACATTTGAAGGGTACCGTTTGAAAATTTGTTTTATTCTGAAGAGAATAATGTACAAATCATGATCCTAGGATAAATAGGGATGTCTAAGGAAATTTTTATATTACATCCGGGTCATCTGGGGCATTGTGGGGATGTTCTTAGCTCATTGTTAAATAGTTTCCTTGCCCTTACTACTCAAGATAGAAGCTTGAAATTTTGTACATACATTTAGTACCGATACTACTCTTAGTATTTCCCAGTTGATTTTGAGATCTGTGCGTTAACACAGGGGAATCCAGAGGGAATCAAAAATTTTTAAAAAGTTTAAAAAAATGCCGATTACTCTCAAAATTTTCCGCTGCAGGAACATGATAGGGAAATGTGAATGTTACCGTTTCAAAAGCTGTTCTATTCTAAGGAGAGTAATGTAAGCACCATGATCCTAGGATGAATAGGGATGATGCTGTAGCTGCTTGACTGAAAGTCTATAATTTACCTTTGAAAAGAGCTATAATTTAAAATTGTTAAGAAACATTCTTTGGGATCGATATAGGTTAACGATTGGGGATAATTCAAAATTCAACCCCAATACTTTCACTTAAATGGCATACTTAGCATTTAATACTAACTCCTAATGCTTTTTCTTCAGTTCGCGACTTGTATTATACGAGAAGAAAGATTTGATTTAAATCAAAAAAATCGATTTAAATCAAAAAAATCAACGAAGATGATTTTTTTTAAAAAATCATGATTTTTTTCCACTCTGACTGAAAGGTAGTGTGGTCTAAGTAACAGAAATGCAATATGAGAACTTTTTAATAGATACTGCGGAAAATACAGGGTGTTCAAAAAGTGACGAATTTCTCCAAATTGGCCGTTTCTGAAAAACACCCTACGACAGAAAAAGAGCCATATCTCAACAACTATTTGACCAATTGTAATGATTTTGGTCTTGTTGGAAAATGGAAGGTCTGTACAAACCGAAGATGTCATTTTTGCATGCGTAACTCCAAAAATCTCAGAAAAATCTTGTGAACTAGACAAAAAATACTAACCAAAATAACACCCGAAATGACAATTTTTTAAATGGGGAATCCCAGGTGATAAAACAAAATAATTTGGTACATCACCTTACCAATACATACACAATAACATAAATAAAAATTAAAAAGGTATTATTTCTGACAATGAAATTATCACAATTTTATTGTACCCTTACCTGGTTGCTGTCTGACGCTTTAGAAGAGTCCATATTTCTGCAAACACAACACATATGTCACAAATTGAACAGTTCTAGCACACCAGAAGATATGTGGAAGTACGTCACTACTGTGTAAGAATTAACACTCACATAATAGAAGGCAAAATGCTCCAATTATACATAGTTATGAACAAGGATATAACATAATAATCACAGTATGTCCAAAAAAGACAATGGTATGAAGATACAGCATGTAGAAGCTCCCACCGAGAAATACTTACAAATACTGCTTCTGGAAGAGGGAAACGATATTGGCAGTATCTTCTGCACTGATGTAATATGTTCGTCCTGTTGATGTGATGGGAACATTGATGATCTTCAAGACATGCCCTGTGAGGATCCAGCATGTGTCAGGAGTTGAGGGCCAGGTGTAAGACATAGATGGACCATTAGGATGCATGAACTGTACTTTTACATCACCATTTTCTTGTGAAACATCAATGATCTTTCCCAACCACCATTTTCCACAATAAACACAAGCTACGTACTGCTCTACTTGTAACTTAGTAACTTGTGACTGTACATGCTTCCTTTTACCCAAGTGTACATTTTGTGAATGAAGAGAACCAGAAACTCTGTGCACTTGAATTGTTAGTGAATTCGGTATGGGGATGAAACTATGATAGTGCCTGATACCACGAATTGGCTGTGTATTAGTGTACCTTTTCTCCAGAGCAATGGAAGAAGCAGATATTTCTGATGATGAAACATACAAAAATTTGGTGCCAGTGATATTCTTGTCTGCATAATTGAAGAGATCTTCAGGAGTTAATATCGTATGAAGGGTAAGGGGAAAAAAGGAGGAATGTCACAAAACTGCATTTTCGAGAAAACGGCGTTTCAGTATTGAAAACCGCGTACAAAGAATAGGGTTATTAAATCTTTTGCCTCTTTTTACATGGACATTTCTACATCTACGCGTGCATGGCATATACAGTCAAATAGTACCAAGAGTCACCAACAGATAGGACAAAGCACCCGATAAAGCACGCACATGGACATTCCTTGTTTTTTCCCCTTACCCTTCATATTATCTCTTGGGTGTTTAAGACTGTTGTGAGTAGCCATTCATTTCACAGTGGCACCGATACCATCACATGCCGTTTTTCCATGGCTTGTGCCAAAGAAATGCCACTCCGCCATTGTGCCATGATCTTCCAGATGGTAGCACAAATTTGTGAGGTTTTTGTAATTTTTATACTGTGCTGCTGAGCCGTCACTGAAATACAAAATATGGGCCACTTCCGGAACAACTTTTCTAATATGAGCAACAATGTGTTTCTGAAATGACCAAAATGTATTTGTATCATGCTGCAAGCAGTCACTTATTACGCACATACAGAGGTGACAGACAGACCCAGAAGCATCTCTGTAATATCCGTAGCTTGACAAGTACTCCAATGAAAACTCTGAATGGAATCCTGAATTACAACGGAATAATTTTCAGAGAAATCAGCAATAATGATAACTGTTTCTTGTGTTATGTTTTCCCTTGATATTTGCAAAAAAGTGCTCTGACATTTAGAAATGAAGTGATGAGCTGTAAGTTTTGAAAGATTGGTAACCAGTTTGTCAATAAAGTCATCCCATGGCTGTTCTATGCATGCAATAGTTGATCTGTCCGTTTTTTCCCACTGGTAGTACTTTATAGTATCTACAAGGTTAAACATTTCGGATTGCAGCAGTTCCGACTTGACAAACTCTTCTGATGGACATTTTTTGCCGCGATGAATCATGCATTCTTCATTCACTAATGTACAAACCAATTTTTGGAGCATACCCTTATAATCTTGTATGTGTATGGCTTGTAGCATCAGCTTGACATTTTGATGATGTTTACATACACAAACAGAATGTATTCCACGGCTTACAGTGGTCACACACTCCTTGGGACGTAACTGGCAAAATTTAGAAAATCCAATTTTTTCTGTTGGATGCTTTTCCTTAAAATATGTAAAGATTTCCTTCAAGTTGAACAATAACAGCCTCTTCTGTTTCAATTCCCTCCCATTCTCAGTCGGCACAGACACACAATCCTTTTTACCAGCACAAACTCGACTTATATCATCATGTAGATAAAATTCTTGAACACATTTTATAGTATCATTGCTTACACTTGCACCTTTTCTTTTGCCAGGTTTGGATAGAATACCTTCTGTGTTTCTGATCTACGTGCTTGTCTAACCATGTATTCAGTTGTTTCAAAATATTCCATAGTCTGTGGTATAGTCCATGAGTTAGGAACTAGAGTCAGTATTTGCACCTTATCCGGGATGGTAGATACAGCAAATTTTCTCCTGAGCCCCTCCATCAATGTGTCACAGTCTGAACATGTGGTAGTGCACGGCGTTGGAACACTGTGTAACTCATGAGGAGGAACATGTAATAGATCTGCTGCTGTTTGAACACATTTTGTACTTAAATCTAACAGTTTCTTTTTCATGTATGGTGTACGCCTTTTTCTGGATAGTTTCTTAACTTTGAGAGGTGAACACCCAACAACAGTGAGGGAGGTGTTCAGTCCCTCCAAAGACGTACTTGGTTCAGAAAACTCTATATCTTCAGACTGTGAAACACATGTATCTTGTTGCTCCGTTTTACCTGCAGTAAAAATATTTTGGTAGCATGTAATGCACACTTTCTGTCCTGGTGCAATGTTCAGATTTGTAAGATTGACTTCACACAACATTTTCAGTGTTATAGTTTTAAGAGATTTCTTTCGTGGTTTATGAGAATGCAAATTCAGAGGGTCACAGCATCTTCTTTGGTTATGTTCATATCTTGTGAGATATTCTATCTTGTGACGCTCACAAATATGTAGTGAGCAAAGTCACCTGTTTCATTCTGGACAAGTCTTGCTCTTAATTTAAGAAGTTCTTGGTTTTCTGCACTTAAACTAGACACAGAGTACAATGGCTGTATCTCCATATGCTCACCACTACAAAAGAAACAAGTCTCCATTTTTACCCACTCAGACAATGTCAACACTCACTATACTGTACAAGTTTGGAGTTGTTTCTCATGTAGCTAAGTAGTTTTGTTAATTACCCACAGATGGCAGAACTGAACAATGTACATTCTTCACATATTCAATAGATGGCTCTGATTCATCCAAACCTGGGAAAAGAAAAGAAGCAAGTGTACGCCAAGATACTATATGATGTATATATTTTATATATCCTTTATATATTTTAAGGAGAAACATTCACTAGAACATTATTGGATTTTCTAACTTTTGCCAGTTACGTTTCAAAGATTGTGTGGCCCTACATATAATCACAATGTCACGTTCATGCTGCAAACAATTCACATAAAGATTATAAGGATATGCTCCAAAAATTAATTAAAGGGAAACGAAAGAGTACATGTCTTTGCGAAAATACAGACTCTTCTAAAGCGTCAGACAGCAACCAGGTAAGGGTACAATAAAATTGTAATAATTTCATTGTCAGAAATAATACCTTTTTAATTTTTATTTATGTTATTGTGTATGTGTTGATAAGGTGATGTACCAAATTATTTTGTTTTATCTCCTGGGATTCACCGTTTAAAAAATTGTCATTTCGGGTGTTATTTTGGATAGTGTTTTTTGTATATTTCGCAAGATTTTTCTGAGATTTTTGGAGTTACGCATGTAAAAATGACATTTTCGGTTTGTACAGATTTTCCACTTTCAAACAAGACCAAAATCATTACAATTGGTCAAATAGTTGTTGAGATATGGCTCTTTTTCTGTCGTAGGGTGTTTTTCAGAAACGGCCAATTTGGAGAAATTCGTCACTTTTTGAACACCTGTATTTTCCGCAGTATCTATTAAAAAACTCTCATATTGCATTTCTATTACCTAGACCACACTACCTTTCAGTACAAAAAAAAAAAAAAAAAAAAAAAAATCAGCCAAATCTGTGACTATGAAGCAACAAATGTTCCTTCAATCTGGTGAATTCATATGGAATGACCCAGTGGTTCTTGCAAGATGAAGCCAAACCGCACACTGCGAATGTTGTCTTGGATTTCTTACACGAAAGTTTTCACATGCGCCTTATTTCTGATCGGTTTCCAGACTTGTTTCATGCTGGACAATCTTAGCCAGCTCATAGTCCTAATCTTAACCCATATAATTACTTTCTGTGGGGGTATTTGAAGGAAAAGATTTTTCCGAAACATCCCAACAATTTGGTGGAGCTCAGACGACTTCTTGTTCAGGCTTGCAGTGAAATTGATGAATACATGTGTCGTCGAGTAGTGAATAACCTCAGTGTTCGATTAAATGCAGTTCAGATCAACAATGGCGGCCACATTGAACATGTTTTCAATTAGAACATTTCTCTACATTACACTCTTTCTTGTGACGTGCATTTCTTTTAGTTCTGATTGTGAGTAAAGTTTGTATTTAAAAAGAAAATGGTGGATCATTTCGTGCGCCACCCTGTAGGTATGGACCAGAGTACTGTGTCTGTTACATTTTCAAAAGTTCTAGGGAAAATAGTAGATAAGGCCCCCTGGTGGATAAAGTTCCCATCAACTTGCCCAGCAGACAGCAATAAATAAATGGCCAACAGTACAATTTTTCGATTGCTATAGGAGTCATCGATTGCACACATGTGGAAACGCCGTTGCTTCTTGGCTTATACTCCTTTCCGTAATCCAGGTACAACAACAGAAAGGAAATTCAACAACTACTTCACCAGGGAACACGTTATCAGAAAGATACTTCGACTATGTGAAGCAACGATTCCCTATTCTGGAAAATAAAATAATATTGTCAACCAGCAAACTACCTTCGGTGATTCTAGCCTGTTTTGTTCTGCATTATGTGGCTAAATATCTTAAAGATGGGGATTTTGACATTGTTGAGAGAGTTTGAAGAAGAGGACGCGAAGCAGCGCGGGCTCGAATGCCGGTAATGTCGGACATACTGTCTGAATTTTCATGGCTTTCCCTAGTCCCACCATATGAATTAAGGATAGTGCTTTCATCAGAAGCTCTGTCCACTTCTCCTTCCTTCTTATCCCACGGAACGTTTAATATTTGATGGCATGTATCCTTTGTTAATATGAAGGACAGAAATATAGTGAAATAAGATAATAAAATACATGGTGGGGCAAATAAAAGTGGCCCGAAGAACAGAGTTCCAGGGTACAAAGAAACAGCAAAGGAAATGAATAGTTCGCTAGTTCGCTAACCTGCTTATAGCAGATGTTGAAAATGACCAGCATTCATCTCTTGGCACTTTTGGGTTCTGATCAGGAAGTTGCAGAAGGCAGATCGAAGCTGGGGTGCTGGAATTGCTGCAATCTCATCAGAAATGTTCTGTTGCAGTTCTTGAAGACTATGAGGGTTGTTGCGATACACCTTAGACTTGAAGTTTCCCCATAAGAATCGAACACAAACAGATCAGGTGACCGAGGTGGTGTGCGCGACACGTGATGTGGTTCCATGCATACATTCACATCCAAACATATCCACTCGTCCGGGCCAGTTTTATTTGTCCCACCCTGTATAAATATAAATAAAATTATATATTTATTTGATCGTTTCATTGAACATGTGTACACTTAATTGGACGTTAAAGTGAAAATCTCGCTCGAGTTCCCACACACGAAATTGACGATTTCGCATTATTAGCGCATGAAGCTTATGTAAGAAAATACTTTGGAGAAAAATAACAGCGAAAGACATAACGTGAGAAATAAATTAACAGTACGAACTGTAGGCAATGGGCTAAATCTTAATTTTTATCCCACAGGGAGACGCTTAACACATCCATGGACTCCCCGGGGTTCGTAGATCTTAGGTTAAGAATTCTTGCTTTATTGTAAATTGTCATATTTTAACCAGAAATGGCATGACTTTAGACTAAAGTAGACTTACATTCAATCTTTTAATATCAGAATTGATATCACCATCCATTATCTCCAGCAATTGTTTCCAATCATTCAGTTTTATTGGCTTGTTTCCTGCCTCTTCGGTTTTTCTTCTTAAGCTGTGCTAGGGGTCCCGGGTTCGATCCCCACCCCCGCCAAGTGAACTTTGTGGTGGACAAACACCGTGTGCGTGGGTTTTCTCGGGGTTCTCCCGTTTCCTCCCACTTTCTTCATTCCACCATTTCATTCATTACTCATCATCACCGTCTCCTTTAGCCTAACCGGCATAACCGTGGGACGTAAAACTCAAAGATTTCATTTCATTGTTTTTTCTTCTTAAGCCCGATTTTCATGTTAGCTATTTCTTATTCAATTGCGAGTCTGTGATAGGGACACCAAAAGATTCTTCATATTTTTTCCTAATAGGTCTAGTCGAAAATGCAGATGCTTTCTCTTATCTTACTTCTGGCAACATGGATTTACTAAACATGATCGAATAATCTCTTATCATATCCACAAATGCTTGCAAAGAGTCCTTCTTTTTTCCAAAATCATCTTCTGTATCACTTATTTTTAACACGTTTGTTTAAATTACATAAACTACTTGCTTGGCTGTCTCGGCGCGGAGTGGAGCAAACTCTAGGAACATGCTCAGGTTATTTAGGAGTAAGTTCTCACAATTATGATAGTTTTTATACATACGAAATTTGAGAGTTTGCTTATGAAACAGAACTTGCTCACCTCACTTATGAGCAAAGTGAGCAGAGTCAAGACTCCGTTTTATTCATAAGACTCAATGAGTCATGGTCAGTGTTCGCTCTTGAGGGAAGTCACATTGGTAAAAATTAAATTATTATCCAATTCTACTATACAAGAATTATCTGAAATGGGTGTTCTTCGCATTGGGAGAATAAGTTTATGGAAAATATTTTAATCTCTTTCCCCTAGGATACGCATTTTAATGAAAGTATAATTAGGGGCAGGAGTTTTTCGCAATTTGAAATTAAAAATTTCGTATTTTGTCGCATTTTGAGATACAAAATTTTTCATTTTGTCGCTAAGTAAATTATTTTACAAACTCTAATATAAATCATACGAACTCTAATATAGGCCTAATATAAGTAATAAACAACAATACTACTTAGGACAATTAAGTTATTCTTTATGCAGTTACTAACAACAAATTACTTTTTTACAAGTCCAAACATTTAAAGTACACTAGCACAGTATCTTCACGATTGCCATCACAAAACACCATACATTGTATTAGCTATACACCTAAACACATACACATGCAAAAAAAAAAAAAAAAAGGGGGGGGACATATATACAATACATTATCGCAGTATCTTCCTGTATATCTCGTCTGCAAATTATTATTCTGATGAAAAGTGCAGCATGCTGCAAGTTTCTGCATTTTCTCCTTTTATCTGTAGCCTTCTATCATTTATTACCAAAATGAATTTCGAAGAAAGAAAAACAAACTTTCACAATCAGTGTTCGTGCCATATTGCAGACAGGCACAAGTTACTGAAATTTAAATTTCCCTCCCCTTTGGTTCTCTGTGCAAGTAAGATATCCATCACACTGATATTAACATCGTGACTCTGCATCACAACTTCCGTCAAACTCTTGTGGAAATCAGCATACAAAGGTTCATACATTGCAGTTTACTTTGAAAATACTGGTATGTGAACAAAAACTTGCATAAAGACTATATCAAGATTTGAGAGGCATCCAAGAAATAAGGGATGACATAATTTTCCAAGGCTTTCGTACATTTCTTTCAATTCCTGCTTTTCTTTTCTCAAGGTATGTAACTTTAAGAGGGATTTTCCCCCGCATCTTTTAAACAATATCACTGTTTTCTTCTTATGCAGGTTGGTAAACTTTTTCTATGGGAATATTGCACTTCAGCAACATCTCGGTAATGGCATTCATGAACTCAATCTTTTCTTCTTTTGCCGCCATCTGCGCATTTACAAAACCTTCCAATGTAATTTGTCGCTTCGCACTGCTTGGTCCACGTTCAACTATGTCTCTATTACGTTTATGTCCTGCCGACTTTATATGTTTTTGTACAGTATCTTTCTTTTTTCATTCAATGCGTGAATTACAAAATTTACACATTAACGTTAGGATATCACTTACGTACAAGCCTTCACTGACAAATTCCCTTGCGCGATTGTATACTGTTCCCTTTTTATTCAATATTTTTAAAATTATAAACTCGATTAGCGTACGTATTGCACAAAACACCGGAGTAAGGATTTCTGTCGTCTTAACACGACGATGAATGTTCCACGTTCCACAACTACCAGCTATGAACTTGAAACGAAAGCTAGTACTAATCAACGCTGCCAGTTGCAAAAGGAGCATGTTGCTTGGAAAATTGTACTTTTTATTTCTGTATTTTAACAACTGAAATTGACGTTTTAAAAAATTCGCAATTTGCGGCATTTTTCGCTTACTCAGTCTGACGTATTTCGCTGAAAAACCAACTCTCGGCTTTGTTGAAAAATTTTCACGATTTCGCAACTTGCGAAAAACTCCTGCCTCTAAGTATAATTATAAAAATCCATAACTCTAGTTTTGACAAATTTTGAACTCTCTTATCCTGTTAGGATATGCATACTAATCAATGTGACATTACAAACACCTTTGAGGTAGGTATTACGTTCCGAACTTCATTTCAAAGCTTTCAACCGTCTACCCTTGATGTGATCACAAACAGCAGATGACGTTGCTCTTATGCGAAGAAATAGAAATAGTCTTCTTTCCCTTAAAAAGAGGAATTTTTAAAACGTTGGGACACGTGTCCGTTTATTTTAGTGAGGATTTTATGTACAGTTTCATATCTCTAACTTCAGAGGTTCATGTGGTGCTCTATTCTGGGCAAAACATTTGATCTTCTTTACCTTCCTTAGCATACACATTTCAAAAATTCCTTTTCTTTATTTATTCATTGTTTTCGTAACAAAAGGAGCTTTCCATCCAAATAACACGTTTCTAGACATATTAGTATGTCCTGGGCATCTATGAGTGAGTCCCTTTGTCTTCCATCCAATAATAGAGTGCCTCCTCTTTAGGAGTGCAATTTTCAATAATTGCATGTTCCTTTATTTTTTAATTAAGAACTCGTGTAACGAATTTTACATCTCCAAATTAAGCGAACCCTTACATTAAGCACTTTCTCAATAAATAGTAGGAGATATTATTGGAGTGATTGGTCTCCCTTTAGAAACGGATTTTTTTCAGACTCTAAATACGTATTCCTTTACTTTTATCTACGAGTTTATATATCGCTATTCACATATGCAAATCCTTACATTGGGCACTTTCTCAATAAACAAAAGGAGATTTCGATATTATAGGAATAATTTGCTCCTTAGAAAGGAATTTTCGAGAAGGTTCTATTATTTTTATGGAAGAGTTTATATAGTGGATTTACATCTCCAATTTCCGAGTTCGATTCCCGGTGAGGACACTCGGTCGAAAAAGTGTAAAAGCCTTTTCAGGCTAGCCGTCTTAAGTGATTTTTTTCCCTGGATTTTCCTCATTCACACCACGCAAACGCTGGGTGGTACTTAACATAAAGGTCCCAGGCCGCTTCTTATATTCCCCTTTCCTTTCTTCGTTCCCCGCTATCGCAGGTAGTGTGATCGCCGAGGGACATCATCCCTTGTACATAACGAGCTAAAATAGTCATAAATTTCGAAAGTCCAGAAGAATAATTCCTAATTCCCATCGCCGGTTTCGTGCCAAATGGCGTTCCCTTTAAAGGTTCGAGATCTATTATTACCATACCTAAACAGAATTCCATTGTTCAAAGTTCACACCAATCATCAAACAATCAGGTTATTAATGTATCTTCAGTTTCTCCCACCTTTTGAGTTCAGAACCAGCTTCACTGGACACTTACTTTTCCTCCGATTAGTACTTCAATTCGGGTAAATCTGGAGCCATTAAAACCTATTATTGTACGGTAACTCAGTGGTAGAATGCTTACCTCTGGTGCGTAGGGTCCCTGCTGAGATCCCTGGCTAAGTAAGTCCAGGACAGTATCGTGTCCGCAGGTTTTTTGCGAGATATTCCCTTTCCTCCCACATTCTTATTCCACCGATTATTTCATCATTCATTTGCCTTAATTATTAGTCTCCCTTAGCCTATAAGGTAGCGTTTCCCAACCTTTTTCAACTTGCGGCACACTACGGGTGTTACTTGGATTCACGCGGCACACACACAGATATTATTATTTGTAAATATAAAACACAGTGGTTTTTTTCTGTGATATTGTTCTCCTTCTCGCAGAGAAGAAAGCTCGATAATTGGTTTCTCCCCGTTATAAATCATTATGCTTATTTTATATTCTAATTTAAAAATAGAAAACAATTACAATGAAATATTGGACTCATGATTTTAAAACTATGCTTTCTTTTTCGAAAACTGTGTCCAACGTTTCACTAAGAAGAAAGATCACTAAATAACGAAGGAACAAACAAATCTCTTTTAGTTTTAAAACACAAATGCAGGTAATTTGTATGCATGTTTGCTTTGTGGAAAGGATTGAATGATATTTTAAAATTTCAAGTTGCAAAATAGTCTGCAACAATAAAGAAGCAATAGTGGTCATAACAATGATAACAAATACTTTTTTCAACATTAAAAATGTACAGAAAAGTAACACGGTATGAAACTTTAAGTTGTAGATTCATAGTAGAGGTTCATAGTAAATGTGAAATACAAATATACATTTTTCTATATTTGTCTTGTCTTGCAATTTGATTGCTATAGAATTAATAATTTGTTTCGATTTCCTCGCGGCACACCGGCGGCCCATTCACGGCACACCGGTTGGGAAACACTGCTATAAGGCATAATCGTCAGATGCTAAATTGAAATATTTCATTTAATTTAATTCAAAACTTATTATTAATCTATATTATTAAATAAAACAATAATATAAATATTTCTAATCTTCCAAATATAATAAAACAACATAATAATTATAAAAAAATATGTGGAGTATGGAAACTATATTTTTTTCTTTTCCTTTGTCTCTACATTTTTATTAGTTTTCTTTTAAATCAGTATCGCTTTTCTATATATGTATATCTTGACCGCTGGTCCATTATATACCCATAATATATTATTTATTTATCATATTTCCGTCACTACATTCTACACTATGTGAAAAAATGAAGGGAAATTTCAATATTGTACAAATTTTCCCTCTTCCTTTCTTAGAAGCGGAACTTACAAAAACGCTGAAAATGTATTATCTTATTTTGAGTTTAGAGTTTCAATCACTGAATTTCACATCTTCATACCAGCACCAAGTGTTCCCCGAAACGGGTAAAAATTTATTGTTCGTAATTAAAATAATACCCAATCCCACTAAAAACATATTCCATAATTCCAATTTTTTAAAAAAAAAAGAAAGAAAAATGAAGAACATTTAGGTTCATAGTGTGGCTCCAGACCTCTCACCTTCACTTACAAACTGCATTCAGACATATCTACTCTTATTAACATAAATTGAAATAACTACAACTACTCTCGGTAATACTTTACAACGCCGGTGTGGCTATTGTAGCTATGTGGAGATCCCATATCGTTGTGGTATATGTATTAAGGGTACCTTATTACGAAAAAGTGGTAACATGACATGTTGGCAATCAACAATGTACTAAGTTATCCCTCCCACAAAATAAGGAACCAAGAATACAAATAGCACAACGATATGGAATCTCCATATATACATCCTCCTCCTCCTCCTCCTCCTACTACTACTACTACTACTACTACTACTACCTATCTATCTACTATACTAATACTACTACTACTACTACTACTACTACTAATAATAATAATAATAATAATAATAATAATAATTTCGAGAACAGAACCCAACCAACTCCTGCGGGGCTTCTAACCCTTTCCTACTACTACTACTGAGAACAACCCAACCAACCCTGCGGGTCTTCTAAACCGTTCCTATTACTACTTATACTAAACCTTCTTTACCATAAGATTTACACAATTTCCCTACTGGACGCACTCCATGATCTTGTAATAATGTGAGAGTTCCAGTTCCTTCTCTGTCAGCTGCTATTTCCACAAGCCTATACTCACTGATTTCGCACCCATCACAAACTGGAATACACATAAGAATCCGACCTACCATTTTCGATCTCAATTCACCACGCCTACTTGTCACACTAAATAGTTCTGGAATGTTCTTTCCTACTTAACACACTTCGGATTAATACACTGATAATCTCGATCGGTGGCCACATATACATACAAGGCCACAAGAATGCAATTACACTTTAAAAATCATTTTAATGAAATAAGGATCTCATACTTCACAACACGCAGTACCATTTAATATTTAAAAATTCAACGAAAAATAATCAATGAATTATAATTTTCTGCATGAAGCAACGAATTACTTACCAGTTTAAGTGTTCCGCTACACTCTAGAAATGCAACTTCTGGTACATTCGCGCGCACACCTACTACAATGTAAACAATCAACATGACGTCCATCCGTCAAATTTTATTACGAAAGATTTTTAAATTAAATTTAAATTTACTTATAGATAATTTGCAATCTTTGTTACCAGCGATATTAAATCGACAACATATCTACATAAAAATAAAGCAGGAAGCGCACTTCTACCTACTTGAGAAGTACTACACCAGGCAAGTAATATATAACCCTACTCTCTATCAGTCTAACTGGCCTGAAGCCACTCCTGCACACCACCTATTTGAAGTTCCAAACCTTACAATTAACAAATACAAAATATTAAAAGAATAATATAACAAAAACTATTAAAAACAATGATGTTATACATACAGAGTATGAATTACTTATACACATTTCCTTAACTCGTCCTTTTTCTGTCCTTTTGTCTTATTTTCCTAATTTTTCGCAAGTAAATCAATTTTTTCCTTTTTCCTTAATTACTTTACAATATACTTATCCACTTTAGCGAGCGGTTGCGAATTCGATTCCCGGTGGGGCACTCGGTCGAAAAAGTTTTTAAGCTTTTTCTGCTCATCCATCCTGAATGAGGTTTTCCTCATTCATACCAGGCAAATACCAGGATAGTACCTAACATATAGGCCTCAGGCTGCTCCTTTCCTTCCCCAATCCTTTCTTCCTTCCCTTTCCCCGGATAGTGTACTCGCCGGGGGACGTCATCTCTCAAACATGACGGGCTAACATGGCCATAGATGCCGAAAGCCCAGAAATCTAAATCCTAACCCAACTTATCCTCTTCACATTATTTATCTTGTCGTATTATGTTTATTTTTCCCCCTCATACCCCAACAATAAATAAAACAACACAAATATAGCATATACATAAAATAAACTAAAACATATATAATATCAATCACTCACTCAATAAAATATCATAAAATAATAATAATATGTAAGTGAAACCAACTTTAATTGAACGAATCCTCAAATTCTGTATTTTCTCAATAAAGAAAGGGAAATTTGAGTTATAGAAATGATTCTCGTTTTCCTCATAAGCAGCGGAAATTTCGAAAAAGCTGAAAAACTTGTTCTTTTATTAACTCCAGACGTAAGCATATCGGGGTTTATCGTTTCACTCCGTGTGTATGTATGTGTGTGTGTGTGTATGTATTTTATTTTTCGGCTAACGCTTTCGCCTTCGGTGCGAGCGGCCCAGGTTCGATTCGCGGTGGTACACGCGGTCAAAAAAGTGTAAAAAGCTTTTTCAGGGCAGCCATCCTGAATGACTTTTTCTTGGGTTTTCCTCATTCACACCAGGCAAATGCCGGGATGGTACCTAACATATGGGTCCCCAGGACGCTTCTTTCCTTCCCTTTCCCCGGATAGTGTGCTCGCCGAAAGGTCATCCCTCAAACGTGAAGGACTTAACATGGCCATAGATGCCGAAAGCTCAGAAATCTAAATCCTAAATCCCTTTATTTTTCGGCAGCTACTGGCCGGATCTGAACGAAATTCGGTGTGCAAGTATCCCATCGCCTAAGGAATAAAATTTGCTATGTTTGGTGACTGAGCTTGGCCACACAGGCTTGGCTTGACTTGTAAGTGGCACTCTATTTCTCAGTAACTACTGGGACCGCAGTGGCTCAGTGGTAGATGTTCACTTCTGGTGTATGGGGTCCTTGGTTCGATCCAGATCATGCCAAATTAGCTTTGTGATGGACAAACACCGTGTGCGTGGGTTTTCTCGGGGTTCTTCCGTTTCCTCCCACTTCCTTCATTCCACCATTTCATTCATTTCTCATCACCACCGTTTCTTTTAGCCTAGCCGGCATAATCATGGGACGTAAAACTTAAAGATTTCATTTTATTTTCGGTAACTACTGCCTTGATCTGAATGAAATTCGGTGGACAAATAGCCCATCATCTAAGGAAAAGAGGTCACTATATTTGGCGGACAGGAACAGGCTCGGTTCGCCCTGTGTGTGGTAGTTTATTTCTTGGTAACTACTGGCCGGATCTGAACCAAATTTGGTGGACAAATAGCCTATTGGCAAGAAAATGAAAATTGCTGTATTTCCTAGCCGGAATCAGGCTAGGTTTCGCTCTAGTCAACTCGCTTTGTATGTGGTACTTCATTTCTCGGTAACTACTGGCCGAATCTGAACAAAATTTGGTGGTGGGTAAGTGGGCCATCGTCTAACGAATAAAGATTGGTATACTTGGTAGCTGGACTCGGCTCGACAACAGGGGCTGTGTTTCACAGCTTTTGATGCTGGTAGCTTTTTGAGTTCGATTCACCTCGGTTTGTTTTTATTTAAGTTTACATACAGATTTTCACGCCTCCAACTTTCGGCATTTTATGAATAAATAAAGGGAAATTTCATTATAGAAATTGCCTACTTTCTTCACTCAGGAGTGGAATTTCCGTCAGTCAATTTAAAGTCACCATCAGGAATTCTATCGTTTTATTTTACAGGTTTATGAAACTCGTGAATACTACTTGCACTTCCGAGTTTTTGACTCTGTTCTGGAGTCTTGGTCACTGAGGATAACAACAGGAAGAAGAAAGATAAAAATCGGGGGGGGGGGGGATAAAAGGAACGGACTTACCCAAGGTAAAGCGGTGGTGGAAAATGCTTTCTGGAAAACAACAATCATACGTCAAATAATGATGGGAGTTCCGATATGACGGAGTTAATTTGTGCATACTTTTGTTCTTTGGTGGAAGGTTACTCATGTTAGTATTCTTGTTATGCTAATACCGTGCGAATTTTTTAATACCCCCCCCCCCCCCCTAGAATGTGTATTTACAAAAATGTTTCCTTATCTCTTACTTTTATGACGAAATGAGTGTTCTTTCCAAATTTACGTTAATACCTATACTATTATGTTATTGATGAGTCACCCATTTCTACTCTTTTATATAGTAGTATAGATCAGAACATTAGGTAAGTTTTCTTCCCGTAGTTTGAAGTGGTAAAATTTTATTTACTGATACGAGTTTCCCCAAGAACCACCACTAAGTAGAATACCAATTGGTTTTGCTTTACACGTCGGTTTTACAAATCTGGCCAAAGCCTAGAACTGTAAGTATAAAGACCTAATTTTTTATACAGAAACAGGAATCTGTTCGTGAAGAAGAAAAAAAGTATTCGAGCTAATAATGCACATATAATATTTAGTTATGTGGAAAATTCGTGATCTCTCAAGTTTATTACCATTGAGACATCCAAAGTACATAATATTTGAAGAAATGCAAATATTCATATTGTGAAGATATGTGTATTTAGACACACAACAAAATATTTTATTTTGAACTATGGGACATTTTATTTTAAAAATCGTTACAGTGAAAAGCATAATCATTCATTTAATGTTAAATCACTTTTCCATATTTTTTTTTTTTTCTAAGTTCATTTGCCTTTCATACTAGGAAGTCTTCCTGCTGTCTGTTATTTCTTTTTTACCTTGTAATTTCTCAGTTAATAAAAACAACAGATTGCTTCCCATCCGCATTCCTACCATCATCTTACCTTGGTTAATCTACGAGCACGCACTTTTTCATCAAGACGGAAAACACAGTTAATGACCGAGGATATGAACCCGGAAGGGACGCTAAACAAAACGATCGAGAGACTTTTGGAAGGGGCAGTCGATATGGAATCAGAGACGAATTAAGATGTAGGCCGCGAACTTCATTTCAAGCTTACGACAAATTTAGCCTTGCTCTGTCCTAAAGAGCACTTTTGTTTCAGCTAACGTTACATAGCTGTTAACGACGATGAATGTTTTCTAAAAAGAAGTTCCGACTTTGATTAAACTTGCGGTCTTCGTAAAGTTGGTTTTCCTGTCCGGGTTTCGCTAACCCTTAACCCTGCCAGCCAGATAGAGAGATGGACGGACGTCAGCCCACTGGAAGAATCATCAAGAAGGCAACATCCAGATCCACAAGTAAATGCAAGTAGGTTAACCTGTCC